>NC_135814.1:20467902-20770467 GCF_964213995.1 Mustelus asterias | reverse complement strand
TGTTTATCTTGGCTAAAGAGATTACTGAGAATGTTTAAAGGATTTTGTAGACAAACTGTAACCTGCAAATGGAATGTTAATGGGCTACACGCACAGGATTGTAACATAGCAGTCAACAAATTGAAAAATCTCGATGCAATAATTGACTCTGAACTCTGAAATATTCCTCCGAAATTGAAAGAATGTGTAACGATTACTCTGAGGAGTTCCTGAGAAAGGAGAGTTTTGCGAATACAATGGCCCGTAACTTCCGCAGATTGGTGGATTGCCACTCTCGACTGACTTACCCTCGCTGTCATTGGCAAAAATGGCCAGTGCCAAGACCGGGTTGGAGAAACTGGTCTGCAAGTCGACACTGGGCACTGTTCACCTCCATGAGGTTCATATTATTGAAATATAATATTTTGGAATGACTTTTAATATGCTAAAGATATCCTAATGGGCTGCACAGATCTATTACTAGGCAAAATCTGACACTAAAGTTCATCTAAAGAGAAATTGGAAGGGATGGCCGGCAGCTTGGTCAAAGAGGAAAGTTTTAAGAAGTGACTTAAAGGAACAGAGACAGGTAAAGAAGTGGGAAAGTTTGGAGGTGGGTGGAGGGGGGAGAGTGGGTGGAGGGAGGGAGTGGGTGGCAGGGTGAATTCCTGAGCTTGGAACCTAAGAATTAGGAGCAGGAGTAGGCAATTCAGCACCAAGTGCCTGCTCCGCCATTCAATAAGATCATGGCTGATCTCATCTCAGTCTCATTTCCACCTTCCTGCCCACTCCCCATAACCCTTCATCCCGCTGCTAATTAAAAACCTACCTATCTCCTCCTCAAAATTGTTTAGTGTTCCGGCGTCCTCTGCACACTGGGAAAGAGAATTCCACAAATTCACAACCCTTTGAGTAAAGCAATTCCTCCTCATTTTTGTTTTATATTTTCCACCCCTTAGCCTGAAACTATGGCCTCTCGTTCTAGAATGTCCAACAAGAAGAAGCATCTACTTGACATCTACCCTGTCAATCCTCAATTAGATCTCCTCTCATTCCTCTAAATTCCAGCAAGTATAAGACTAATCTGCTTAATTCCTCTTCATAAAACCATTCCTTCATCCCTGGAATCAATCTTGTGAACCTTCCCTTCGCCACCTCTGAAGCATTTACATTCTTCCTTAAGTAAGGGAACCAAAATTGTGTGCAGTACTCCAGATGCAGTCTCACCAATGCCATAGAACCATAGAACCATAGAAAATTACAGCTCAGAAACAGGCCTTTTGGCCCTTCTTGTCTGTGCCGAACTATTTTTTGCCTAGTCCCACTGACCTGCACTTGGACCATATCCCTCCACACTCCTCTCATCCATGAACCCGTCCAAGTTTTTCTTAAATGTTAAAAGTGACCCTGCATTTACCACTTTATCTGGCAGCTCATTCCACACTCCCACCACTCTCTGCGTGAAGAAGCCCCCCCTAATATCCCCTTTAAACTTTTTTCCTTTCACCCTTAACCCATGCCCTCTGGTTTTTTTCTCCCCTAGCCTCAGTGGAAAAAGCCTGCTTGCATTCACTCTATCTATACCCATCAAAATCTTACACACCTCTATCAAATCTCCCCTCATTCGTCTTCGCTCCAGCGAAGAAAGTCCCAACCTATTCAATCTCTCTCTGTAACTCAGCTTCTCAAGTCCCGGCAACATCCTTGTGAACCTTCTCTGCACTCTTTCAGCCTTATTTACATCCTTCCTGTAACTAGCTGACCAAAACTGTACACAGTACTCTAAATTCGGCCTCACCAATGCCTTATATAACCTTACCATAACACCAACTTTTATACTCGATACTCCGATTTATAAAGGCCAATGTACCAAAGGCACTCTTTACGACCCTATCCACCTGTGACGTCACTTTTAGGGAATTCGGTACCTGTATTCCCAGATCCCTCTGTTCAACTGCACTCTTCAGAGTCCTACCATTTACCCTGTACGTTCTACTTTGGTTTGTCCTTCCAAAGTGCAATATCTCACACTTGGCTGCGTTAAATTCCATTTGCCACTTTTCAGCCCATTTTTCTAGTTGGTCCAAATCCCTCTGCAAGCTTTGAAAACCTTCCTCACTGTCCACTACACCTCCAATCTTTGTATCATCAGCAAATTTGCTGATCCAATTTACCACATTATCATCCAGATCATTGATATAGATGACAAACAACACCGATCCCTGTGGCACACCACTAGTCACAGGCCTCCAATCAGAGAAGCAATCCTCCACAACCACTCTCTGGCTTCTTCCATTGAGCCAGTGTCCAATCCAATTTACTACCTCCTGCTGTATACCCAGCGACTGAAGCTTCCTAACTAACCTCCCATGAGGGAACTTGTCAAAGGCCTTGCTGATATCCAGGTAGACAACATCCACCGCTTTCCCTTCATCCACTTTCCTGGTAACCTCCTTGAAAAACTCTAATAGATTGGTCAAACATGACCTACCACGCACAAAGCCATGTTGACTCTCTCTAATAAGTCCCTGTCTATCGAAATATTTGTAGATCCTATCCCTTATCACACCTTCCAATAACTTACCCACCACCGACGTCAAACTTACTGGCCTATAATTTCCCGGATTTCTTTTGGAACCTTTTTTAAACAACGGAACAACATGAGTCACCCCCCAATCATCCGGCACCTCCCCCATGAATACTGGCATTTAAAATATGTCTGCCAGGGCCCCTGCAAGTTCAACACTAGCTTCCCTCAAGGTCCGTGGGAATACCCTGTCCGGTCCTGGGGATTTATCCACTTTGATTTGCCTCAATAAAGCAAGCACCTCCTCCCCTTTAATCTGTAAAGGTTCCATGACCTCCCTACCTGTTTGCCCTATTTCCGTAGACTCCATGCTCGTTTCCTCAGTAAATACGGATGCAAAAAAACCATTTAGTATCTCCCCCATCTCTTTTGGTTCCATACACAGTCTACCACTCTGGTCTTCAAGAAGACCAATTTTATCCCTCACTATCCTTTTGCTCCTAACATGCCTATAGAAGCTCTTTGGATTTTCCTTCACTCTGTCTGCCAAAGCAACCTCATGTCTTCTTTTAGCCCTCTGATTTCCCTAAGTTGTTTCTTGCACTTTTTATACTCCTCGAGCATCTGATCTGTTCCTTGCTGCCTGTACATTTCATACAACTCTCTCTCCCTCTTAATCAGTGTTACAATCTCCCTCGAGAACCAAGGTTCCTTATTCCTATTTACTTCGCCTTTAATCCTGACAGGAACATACGAACTCTGCACTCTCAAAATTTCTCCTTTGAAGGCCTCCCCCTTTCCATTTACATCCTTACCAGAGAACAGCCTGTGCCAATCCACACTTCCCAGATCCCTTCTCATTTCATCAGATTTGGCCTTTTTCCAGTTCAGAACTTCAACCCGAGGACCAGATCTATCCTTATCCATGATCAGGTTGAAACTAATGGCATTATGATCACTGGATCCAAAGTGTTCCCTCACACTCACATCCATCATGCCCTAGACAGTTGCAACAGCATTTCCCTACTTTTATATTCTATCCCATGAACAATGATTGTTAAAATTCTATTTGCCTTCCTTATTACCTCCTGCACGTGCATACTGACTTTCTGTGATTGATGCATGAGGACACCCAGATCCCTCAGGCCAGGCAGCTGACGATCTCTTGCAAGAGTGAGAAAGGAGCCCAAACTGGAGGTTGGAGATTCTGGAGGACAGGAGAAAGTTACAGAAATAGGGAGGGATGTAAACAATGGAGGAGAATTTTAAAATCAAGGAGTTACCAGACTGGAGCAAATGTAGTCAAGGGGCAGAGGGGTGATGTGTGTGCGCGATTTGAATCATAAAATAATAGAATCCCTACAATGCAGAAGGAGGCCATTTGGCCCATCGAGTCTGCACCAACAACGATCCCACCCAGGCCCTATCCGTGTAACCCCAAGTATTTACCCTGCTAATCCCCCTGACACTCATGGACACATTTAGCATGGCCAATCAACATAACCCACACATCTCTGGATATGGAGGAAACCAGAGCACCTGGAGGAAACCCACACAGACACGGGGACCACCTGACAGAACAAAATTCTCTGTTGACCTCAGGCAGGATTTTATGAGCCTCGCCCGAGTGAGGTCGTAAAATCCCAGACAGTGAGAACGTGCAAACACCACACGGACAGTGATCCGAGGCCGGAATTGTACCCGCGTCCCAGGCGCTGTGAGGCAGCAGTGCTAATCACTTGCCACACTGCCGCCATGCAAGTTAGAATCCAGGCAGCAGGATATTGGATAAGTTTGACTTTACAAAGGGTGGAAAGTGGGAGGCTGACCAGAAGAGGTATTCCTACATTCAGTGTTGATAAGATCTTGACGATTGCTGGAAAAAGACCTGTTGGCGAAGCTTTTCAACGCGCACTTATCAGGACATTTCGCAAGAATACCAAATGTAAATGGAACAACAGTGTTAACAAGTTATGCCCATTATATCTCCCTCAAGTCAATTTGAATAGGATGCACATTAAAAAGCTTATTTCAGACCAAAGGTATCTTTTTCAACTGCTGAATCATTAAAACGCATGTATGTGCTTGCTGTCATTTCCATAGAACTGAAACAGAACGAAAGGATGCACAGAGCAAAAGACCTGAGGAGCTTTGCCCTTTGAAGTACAGCTCCTGCTCTGATCAAGATCGCAAGGACCCCACGCACCTGGACATAGGGTGGGATTTTCTGGCTGTGCTCACCTCAATGCTGGAAAATCCCTCCCGAGGTCAACAGACCTTTGCATGGTCCGTGTCCCACCCACTACGATTCCCGTGGTGGACGGGGTGGGAAAATTCTGCCCATTCTCTCTTCTACTTTCTTCCGTCGGGAAAAAGATACAAAATTCTGAGGTCACGTACCAACCGACTCAAGAGCAGCTTCTTCCCTGCCGCTGTCAGACTTTTGAATGGACCGACCAGATATTAAGCTGATCTTTCTCTATACCCTAACTATGACTGTAACACCACATCCTGCACCCTCTCCTTTCCTCTCTATGAACAGTATGTTTTGTCTGTATAGCGCGCAAGAAACAACACTTTTCACTGCATATTAATACATGTGTTAATAATAAATCAAATGAAGAAGAATTGCATTGAGGCAAAGGGACTGTGAATAGAGTAGTTCATTGCTTTTCCCAGGGATGCTGCCCTCTGACCAGTCAGATTAACCCTAATGTTGTTTAGTTCTGGTGAATATTGGTTTCATCTGTTTGTTAGAAATAATCGGGTGAATTTTCATTTTCACCGCTTGGGTGGTCATCTGATTGAGAAGATCACACATCTTCCATAGAATCTATCTGAAATCATTGAAATGAAAATAATAAGGGTTCTATAAATGATGGGTGATCCACCTCATCTGACGTCTGACCAATTAGTGAAGGCATATATAGTCTTTTTCAGTCAGCTAATCCTTTGCTTATATTTGATTTACAAAATGTCAAACAGCTACAAAATGTTAAGACTTAAGCAGTAAATGCAAACAGGTGTTCATTAGGAGTCCACCTTGTTCAGAAATAAATATCGATGTGAATAAGTGACTAAAATGCAGTCTAAAAGGACTATATAGAAGCAGCAACAAGGGCAGCAGATACCTGGAGACACCACCACCTGGAAGATCCCCTCCAAGCCACTCACCATCCTGAGTTGGAAATGTATCGCTGTTGCTGGGTCGAAATCTGGAACTCCCTGTCTAAGAGCACCGTGGATTTACCTACACCACAGGACAGTAGGTTCAAGAAGGCAGCTCACCAACATTAGGGCATTTAGAGATGGACAATAAATGCGGGCCTAGCCAGTGATAGCCACATCCTGTAAATGGATTTTAACAAATCCAGGCTCACACTCCAGTGCAATACTGAGGGAGTGCTGCACTTTTGGATGTGCTTCTTTCAAATGTCTTCTCAGGTTTCAAGAAGAGCAAGGGTGCTATCTCTGTCTCAATCAATATTTATCCTACAATCAATCGCAAAAATGGATACTCTCGTCATTGCTGCTTGCGGGAGCTGGATGTGTGCAAACTGGGTGATATTTTTCCTGCAGTTACAACAGTGACTGTGCTGCAAAAAGTACATCATTGACGATAAATATGTCCAGGCATCGTTAAACACACTATGTAAATGTGAGTCTTTTTAAAATATAGTTAGTACATTCAGTTTGTTACAAAATAAATCTATTCCCTCTATGGAAAATGTTTGCAAATCTTCTGTTTCTAACCACATAATGCACAGCACAGCAGAAAATATAGCCTCTGGTGCTGATTGACACAGGAAAAATGTAAAGGAAACTTCAGCAATTTGCCATGCAAAACTTTAAAGGGGTTAGTAGCAATAAAAACAAGTTTTTTTTTTCTTTGAATGACTTGATAGTCACTCTGTAACAACTGATCCTGTATGAACTTGATAGATTAAAAAAAAAGCTTTGAATGAATGAAGTAAAGCTTTATGTGCCCGGGCACCGATCATTATTTTTGCCAAGTAACCATGCAATGTTTGGAACCAAAACAAAAAGAAATAAAGGTTGATTAAATGCTATTCATAAAATAACATCTTTGGCCCATATGAAGGGAAGTCAAGTTGAAAATTGAAGGATTCTTGTCTTGAAAGTCATCACTTCATTTGTACACACAGTCCGCACAATAGCTAACTAAAGAGTAATGGTGAGTTTTCTGTGTTCAAATTAATTTAACAGGCCACCCTCTACATCTACATCCTGTGAAAGAATAGAAAAAGACTAGACTGATGGTCCTGAAGCATTATGTCAACAGAGAGCTTATAAAATTGCAAGCACCGATGTTTTCAACTTAGAGATACAGCAGGCTGTTTTTTGATCTAAATTTAAAAGACAGTGCATTTAACTTGACAACTTGATGGTTCCACAGACCTTATTTACACACTTTCCTGTCTCCTCTTAGGAACTGTACAGATTGCGGGGTAATGGACCTTGCTCCAGCAAAATGGGCTGTGTTTGAACTCAGCATTAAAATGGCTCTGCTGGGTTCAGTTGTCTTCCATGTTTGAATCACATCCCAAACTCTCTCCCCCACATGCATCCCTGCCACCCCCCTCGCCTCCAATGAAATTAAGATCTGTCATAAATGGGGCCGGACTTCTGCATCGCTGCATGGTTTTGCTGAAAGTGAGGATTCCCCACATCACCGCCAGAATCTGGGCCCCGGTTTCAGTTGCTAATGCTATCCAGCTATTAATTCTTGCTGGCAGAATGGCATCAGTTGTCTTCTGCAAGGAATATATTGTCCATCATCAGCTTGGCGAAAGGTATAGGAGGCCCCAACCACCTTCCCTGGATAATGAAGTTAAATAATCACACCCCTCCTTTCCTCCCACTGAGAGAAAGGCCTCTAGAAAAAAAGTCTCTAGAACTTCCCTATGTCATTGAGATTTCTCTTGCCCACACACTCCTTATCCTCTTCCCTTGTCTCCTATCCCCATACCTCTCCTCTGTTTCCTTCATCCCACCTCTTTTATAATCTTCCTTTCCTCCTCACTCCACCATCTCGCTTCTCCCCTATTCTTCAATCTCCCTTCTTATCCATCGCTGTCTCCTTCTCTGTGTCTTTCCCCTTCTCTCAATCACTGAAGTGTATTGAATAACGTAAGGATGCTGTCATTGTATGGTTAGATACAAGCTAAATGCTCCACGGAATGTTCAGTCTTTTCCATTCCAGTCTTTTAAGGACCTGTTAAGGGTTATTTTCTACCATTAATCTATTTCTGCATTGAAAATGAGTTGTTACAACAATGGAGTGTCATTCTTTCACATTTTAATTGTAGTTGGAGATTCTAACATTTCAGATTAAAACATATTCAACATTTGCTTTCTGTCTCCTCTTATACTATCCCCCTTAATCCAATCTTGGAGATTTCCAAATAGTCCCCTGATGCTCACTGTTAGGGCTCACAAGTAAAATTAGGCATTTGGGAAAATGACACAGTGCTACTGGGACTCATGCAGCTGATGCCAGCAACTTCAAATCAGGAGAGAAGAAAATTGAGGTGAAGGGCAACCTTTCCGCAGGAAGTTAAGAAATATAGCACTATATGGTGCATGGTGGCACAGTGGGCGGCACGGTGGCACAGTGGTTAGCACTGCTGCCTCACTGTGCCAGGGACCCAGTTTAATTTCAACATTGGGTGACTGTCTGTGTGGAGTATGCACATTCTCCACATGTCTGTGTGGGTTTCCTCCGGGTGCTCCGGTTTCCTCCCACACTCCAAAGATGTGCAGGTTAGGTGGATTGGCCATTCTAAATTGCCCCTTAGTGTCTGGCGTATTAGCAGGGTAAAAATATAGGGTTAGGGGGATAGAGCCTGGGTGGGATTGTTGTTGGTGCAGGCTCGATGGGCGGAAGGGTCTCCTTCTGCACTGTAGGAATTCTATGATAATACGAGGAGAGCCTTGGAATTATATTGAATATTGTACAAACATTGGCTTTAAAACACTGATGTTATCTGTTCCACCTGCAGCATAAGATTCAGTGAGAAAGAATCAATGGTTCCTGTCAGGCTACAAAAATGTTAACACAAAACCTCTCCATATATCTGTAGCTGACGATAAAACACAAAACAATCATGAAGAACTGCAGTTGCTGACCCAGAGGAATTCAAAATAACCCCTGGTGGATTGATTCTTTCAGCAAAAATCAAGATTATTTTGAATCTTTGACACAAAAGGAAATATGCCAAACTTTGGGCTGACACCTTAGGCATAAAAATTTGCAACTGATATCTATTAGCAGATGTCAGATTGGACCAGACATGAATGAGGCCGAAGGCTACGCGGAAACATCTCAGGTGCTTACGTTGATATAAAACAAAATGAAGCTTAATGAAATAAAGCGACAAGCTAATACTGCAACTGTCTGCCAAGAATATATTATGCCCCCGAACACCAATCTATCATGAACCAGATGTGGTTCATCAATCCCGTTCACTGCCATGAGGGGAAGTACAAATACTGCTCTCTCAATGTTGTGAAGACTTCGCCTTCAAGAACTCTTCCAAGGCTCTTTGTATATTGACTTTGGAATTTAGCTTTTGTCAGTCGTTGAAGGAGTTTCTCATGAAAGTTTGAGTTCCTGGAACAGTCAGGATTCCATTGTGGTCAGAGTTCGCATTGCATTTTACCTTCTACCGTTGTGCTTTCAGCTTGGACGAAAAGGTAAAAAATAAAGGCCGTGATTCTCTCAAAAACGTTCTGAGTGCCGAGATCGCATAAAAACTGGAGTAAATCCTGCTGGTTTTTTCAGCGGGATTTTCAAAATGAATCTCCCACAACTCTGTGCATGACAGAGCGTCCTAGCGCGAATCTCGCTGAAAATCAGGGGGTGGGCCTATTCCCGCTGGAGAGGCCGGCAGCATAGTGCTTAGCGGGCTACTGCGCATACACTGATCTGTCAGCGTCGAGATCAGTGCAAGCGCAGTAGCCTGCACTGTTGATTTGCCGATCGTTGGCCAACTTGATCACTGGCCAGCCCTGCGACCCCCGCATCGTTGGCTGTGTGAACCCCCACACCCCCCAATCGCTGGCCTCCCAGACAGAGTTGTAGCAGGACCGCCCACCCCCATTGATCGTCCTGGAGTCCCCATTCCCAGCCCCCCCCCCCTCCCAATTAGGCTCTTCCCCCTTGGCAGTGCCAAAGTGCTCCTGTGCATTACCACTTTTTCCCTTGGGCAATGTCAGGGGGCCAGGCTGGCACTGACAAGCTGGCAATACACAGGGAGCACTCCATCCTTACTCCTGACTTCCTGGGGGGGGGTGTCAAATGCGTCCCTTCACTCCAGTGGGGTCCAGGCCACCAGCTCCCCATTAGCGGAGACTATTAACAGAATATGAAAATAAACGGTACTGAATTTTGCAGTTCTCTGTTTGAATTTTAAGGCATTTTTTAATGCTGGTGAAACATGCAAGAAATTGCAATAAACCTGCAACACCAGTGCAGCATATATCCCTTGTTCGGTGGCACAGTGGTTGGCACTGCTGCCTCACAGCGCCAGGGACCCAGGTTCGATTCCCGGCTTGGGTCACTGTCTGAGCGGAGTCTGCATGTTCTCCCCGTGTCTGCGTGGGTTTCCTCCAGTTTCTTCCCATAGTCCGAACGACGTGCTGGTTAGTTGCATTGGCCATGCTAAATTCTCCTTCGGTGTACTCGAACAGGTGCTGGAGTGTGGCGACTAAGAGATTCTCACAGTAACTAGTGAGCTGTGTTAACTGTGACACTAATAAATAAACTATGAAAACAGTTATATGTATATTCAATAAACTCTAGATTTGAAAGTTTTATTTACCTTTGTTTTAAACTGGAGTTACTTTCTTTTTTGAACTGTGTTGCGACTTCTGTAAATTGATGATGCAATCCAGAGATTGAGATGCGTAGATGCCAAGAGGTGTTCAATTTCTTTTGATTTTCTCATCTCAGGTCTGGTGCTGGGTGGAAAATTTGCCATTATTAAAACTGACAACCACCTCTGCACGTTTCAAACTGGAAAACCAGATGTTGCTGTCAGTGATTGCTTGCTCTGTCACAGGGGTGTACTCATAGAATCTACAGTGCAGAAGGAGGCCATTTGGCCCATCGAGCCTGCACTGACAACAATCCCACCCTGCAGTGACAGCAGTCCCGTGACCCCACTTATTTACACGCCTAATCTCCCTGACACCAAGGGGCAATTTATCATGATCAATCAACCTAACCTGCACATATTTGGACTGTGGGAGGAAAGCGGAGCATCCGGAGGAAACCCATGCAGACACGGGGAGAACGTGCAGACTCCACGCAGTCACCCAAGGCTGGAATTGAACCCAGGTTCCTGGCGCTGTGAGGCAACAATGCTAACCACTGTGCCACCGTGCCGCTCTTAAGTCCTCACACTTGGAAACACTGGAATTGATGTGAACTTCCACTCTCAGGCCATTAGTCTCCCTGTGGAAAATATTGAAAACATTATATTTTTGTTGCTTGAGGTGTTTAATGTTTAACATTTGGCCCTGAACTACTTATTTCAGTTTTCTGAAATGTCAAATTCTGTATTATGATAAAAAATACCACATATTTTTAAACGAATGGGAATAAATAATAAGCACTAAAAGTTTGTTTGTCACATTTCAGCTTCTACCTAAATCCTTTATGTGTGTGTAAGTGTGTAGAAATTGTTACTTTGTTCTCTGTAAAATGATCAGAAACTGAAGTATAATCTGTGGTTTACACTTTATGGTTTGTTGTCTGTGAGAATTCCTCACTGTGAATGGCTGCTTAGCCATTGTAGAATGGCTAATGTAGAAGGAGGCCATTTGGCCCATCGAGCCTGCACCGACAACGATCCCACCCAGGCCCTATCCCCGCAACCCCATATATTTACCCTGCTAATCCCCCTGACACTAATGGACAATTTATCATGGCCAATCCCCCAAACTCACACATCTTTGGACAGCGGGAGGAAACCGGGGCACCCGGAGGAAACCCATGCAAAACACGGGGAGAATGTGCAAACTCGCACCCAAGCCGGGAATTGAACCTGGGTCCCTGGCGCTGTGAGGTAGCAGTGCTAACCACTGTGCCACCATGCCGCCTAGCAACATTATGGATACCTGGATACCTGCCTGCCACGGGAATCGTATCGGGTGGGACACGGAACATGCAAAGTTCCGTTGACCTTGGCAGGGATTTTCCAGCCTTGGGGCGAGCGTGGCTGGAAAATTCCTCACTGGATCTCTGCTTCAACTGATCACAGAGCTTGCTAGACATTTATGGGCAGTTTTCTTCCAGGTTGGCAGCACGCCATTGTTTTACATTGATAGTGAAATTTGGACATTTAAAATTGCATAAAAAAGCTCTAATCTGAATGTGAGCACTGGACTTTTAACAGAAAATGTTGACAGGAAGCGTATACAGCTAAAAATTCCCTTTTTTCCTTATATAATCATGGAATATCAGGGAAAAACTTCTTTAAGCAACGACTGGTTAGAATGGTTGATACAGATTCGATCCTATCCTTTCAGAGGGAAGTGGATGAATATTTGAATGAGAAAAATGCCCATTGACAGCCATTCCCTTTTGCTAATCGATCCAGGCCAGTTGGTGAAGTTAAAACCAAAACACAGCGGTTTTCTTTATTGAGAGAATTTGTTGACTTTCTTCAGTCTCACAGCTCTTGTCCCACTTACCCAGTGTCCCAACAGGCCCCATTTGTTCTCTTTTTAATAAACTAAAAATATCAATAAGTACAGAAGTGAGGGGGGGGGGGGGGCGGTGGGGGGGGGGGGGGGGGGGGGGGGGGGGGGATGAAAACCCCAGATGGAGAACTTTAACTGAAATAAAATGTCAAAAGGAAACTTAATGAACTAAACCAAAATGTCATTACTGGGGATGATGATGCCCCCTGAGCCCCCATGACACCCACCAGTCACAAAAAGCCTGAAGCATACCAGTGGACTCTGCATGCTCCCTCTCCAAGGCCACCTGGCTGAGTGTAGCCACGTTAGAGGGCAGATAGTCAGGGCAGCTGACCCCACTCAACCGCCCGTTGCCTGGACCTGTTAATGGCCAAGTTGGCCAGGCTCAGGAGCAGGCTGACTCGGAATTCCTCCTCCCTTGCCGCTCCCCTCTGCACTGGATGAGTCCCCTATTTATATGTACTCAAAGTGCTTAATTAAACAAAGCCATTCACCCATGTAGCCTAACAGTGTGATTAATGTACCATTAAAATCTTTCTTCTGATTACTCCTGTATGATGGCCAGGCAGAATAGCACATCACTCACTCTGTTTAGGTGAAGTCCTCAGAGAATTTCCAGAATAGATGTCGATCGACTGTTGCAGAAGTCTTGACAAAGTGTCCTAGAAATTGTCCCATTTTAGATCTCCAGCAGCAGTGACCACAAGATAGTCACTAGCCTTTCCAGTAACACTTGAGATTGACACCAACACCATAGTCGCTGATAGGAAAGGGCGTTTATTGATGTACTATCCAGCCAAATGCCATGCAGGCTCTTTAATGGGCCCAGTGGGCATTAAAAGTGCCAATTGTTTTAACAAGCCTTTGCCCAGCAACTCCTAGTGCTGGCTTCAGCTCCTGAATAGAGATTGTATGTTGTCCAAATGACGTGTGACTCAGATGTATTGGCCATGCTAAATTCTCCCTCAGTGTACCCGAACTACTGCTGGTTAGGTGCATTGACCATGCTAAATTCTCCCTCAGTGTACCCGAACAGGCGCCAGAGTGTGGCGACTAGGGGATTTTCACAGTAACTTCATTGCAGTGTTAATATAAGCCTACTTGTGACACTAATAAATAAACTTAAACTTAAATTTAAATCAGTGTTTCATCCTTGTCAACTCATCACGACTTTAGCATTTAAAGTAATTGGCCAAAATATTTATATTTCAGAACAAAGCCAGAAATGTCGCCAGTCTCTATTTTCCAAAACAGCATCGTGGGATAGTAAAGATATTTTAAGAGTTGAGGGCAACACTTGATGTTTTGACCAACATGTACCTCTCAATAAAAGAACCTACATTTATGCAATGCCAAGATTCCAAAGCCCTTTGCAGCCAACTAAATACTTTGAAGTGTCGTCCCTATTGTAGGAAAATGTGGCAGCCAATTTACAGACAGCAAGCCCTCAAAAACAGGCAAGGGGTAGTAATAACCTGTTTTGGTGATGTCTGTTAAGGAATAAATATTGCAGTCACCCTCACCTCATCTCTTGAGTTCAACTCTTTTGTCTGTGTTATTTGCCTCTAATGGACCCAGTGGGGGATAAATCTATACTAGGGAAAATATTTAAAATATCTGTTCATTCAGGAGTGACAATATGAGTCTGGAATAATCCATTCACAAAGACTGGAGAGACAGTATTCTTTGGACATTCAGAATACAGATAGATAAGATAGTGGGAAAGCTGCACTTTTTTTTACTAGAGCGCTGAACCAATTGGGTTCAATGGCCTTTTCTTGACTTGAATGTTCTTATGTTCCTGTGCGTCCTTATGGGTGGTCACATATTTTTCAGCAATAATGGTCAGTAACAGGGTGAAGCTAGTGATTTAGTGAAATATGAAACTGCTGATTAAAAGAATTGTTTGGTGATTCCTCTGAAAGCGAGTGATTGGAGAGGGAATTGGCAGCCTCCCTTCCCGCAAGACGGATATCGTATTACAGGGGTTAACTGCTAATGCATAGAAGGAAATGTAAATATGCCTATCACTTGCATCAGAGGTCAGCGTTTAACCTTCAACACCTTCCAGCGCTCTGCCAGTACCCACAGGTGCCTAAGCGAGTTAATGAATTAGACATTCCTCAATTTCAGTGCAACAGTGTTCATAGATCACTATCCCGAATAAAGGAATGACAAGAGGATGACACATTTCATGAATGATAAACATTTATATGAGAGGTTTTTTTTAAAGTCAAAGGATAGTAAACGATTGGGGAAATCTAACAGTTTAGGGAGCACAGACAAATCCCTGGAACTAGCTTGATTAAATATTGGAAAATACAGATGTTGAAAACACCAGCATGAAAGTCCTTCACCCATTATTTTAACAGAGGTGTTTATTAACCTTAACTGAAAGAAACAAATATGATAGGTTGATTTTAAGGGGGTGGCATTTTTTTATATATTTGTTCATGGGATGTAGATGTCACTGGCTGGGCCAGCATTTACTGCCCATCCCTGTGGGTCTGGAGTCACATGTAGGCCAGACAAGAATGGAAGATTTCCTTCTTGAAAGGTCATTAGTGAACCAGATGGGTTTTTACCACAAAGGTTTCATGGTCATTATTAGACTTGTAATTCCAGATATTTACTGAACTCAAATTTCACCATCTGCCATGGTGGGATTCGAACCTAGGTCCCCAGAGCATTACCCTGGATCTCTGGATTACTAGTCCAGTGATAATACCACTACACCGTAACCGCCTTTTTGAAACAATGGAGTCTAGCAGACGGTGGTAAACCTCCAGTATAGGGTCTGAAGGAAGATATTATTGTAGTGATTTAAAACCTTGCCAGACAACTCTGTAGAAAGTTTAATCACTTTGGCGTCGATTATTTGCTTTTATGTTGTGAGTATTATTTATTTTGGGCTGACTTAGAAATCAACAGCGCTGAAGAAATTACTTGGAACACTTTGATTGGTTAGTTTTTGTTTTGCTGACTAACATCTTTTGCATCTACTTCATTGGTTTTATTTTATTCTGGTTGCTGATAGGTAACTTTTTTTATCAGTTTAATTGTAAATAGCCTGGAGCTTTGTGAAAGAGCATTACAGGCATGTTTCATCAAAATTAACACCTACATTGCTGCTGCCAGGTTTTGCTGATACTTCCTGAGAAGATCATTAGTTTGCCCAGAAAGTTGATTTGTTTTGATTTGATTTATTATTGTCACATGTATTGGGATACAGTGAAAAGTGTTTTATCTTGCGTGCTATACTGACAAAACATACTGTTCATGGAGTAAAAGTTTATTTATTAGGATCACAAGGTTAGGCTTACATTAACACTGCAGTGAAGTTACTGTGAAAATCCACTAGTCACCATACTACAGCACATGTTTGGATACATTGAGGGAGAATTTAGCATGGCCAATGCACATAACCAGCACTTTTCTCAGACTGTGGGAGGAAACTGGAGCACACAGAGGAAGCCCGCGCAGACATGGGGAGAATGTACAGACTCTGCACAGACAGTGACCTAAGTCAGGGATCGAACTTGGGTCCTCTGGCACTGTGAGGTAGTAATGCTAACCACTGTGCCACCGAGTACAAAGGGGAGAAGGAAAGCAGAGGGTGTAGAATGTAGTGTTACAGTCATAGCTAGGGTGTAGCGAAAGATCAGCTCAATATATGGTAGGTCCATTCAAAAGTCTGATGGCAGCAGGGGAGAAGCAGTTCTTGAGTCGGTTGGTACATTTTCTCAGACTTTTGTATCTTTTTTCCGATGGAAGAAGACGGAAGAGTGTCCAGGGTGCGTGTGGTACCTGATTATGCTGGCTGCTTTTGTGAGGCAGCGGGAAGCATAGACAAAATCAATGGATGGGAGGCTGGTTTGCATGATGGACTGGACTTCATTCACGACCCTATTGGTTTCTTGCGGTGTGGGTCAGTGCAGGAGCCGTATCAAGCTGCGATACATCCAGGAAGGATGCTTTCTATGGTGCATCTGTAAAGTGAAAGCTAACAGAAAACAAATTGAAATCAGAGTAAGCAACTAGGCCTAAATTGACAGCATTTTGTTTGTTTAGAAGTCTTTTGCACATTAAGTTCAAATTTAAAGCCTTCAAGCCAGCATTAATGAATTTCCAGCACTGAAATATACAGTTGTGGAATCCGTTCAATTTTTAATGCAAATTTTCCTAATAACATAAAGAGGTTTTCAGTGGGATAGAAAAATTCATTTAAAGTTCAATGAGGAGAATTATTTTTCAATTCTTTAAAAAGTCACTATTGTTATGAATGCAAGGTTTTATAAGATGATTACGTTTTGAACTGTCTATTTAATTCATGGTGGAATGTTATACTGAAAAAGGGACATGTGACTTGCTGCTCGTCCTGCTGGGTGATAAACGGATGTGACCTGGTTACCATGGGGACAAGGGGCCCAGTTCAAATGTTATTAAAATCCACATGCCAGGTTTAGCACCTGAAAACAAAGCAAAGGCCATCTGGCTTTGCCAAAGGTAGATTTGCGGACTTTGAGGCAGTGATCTTTGCTTTTGTGCAAACTTACAGATATTTGGGCAGTCTGATTAAAAAACTCAGGACACTCAGAGAGAGAGAGGGGCAGTAGCAGATGTGAGCATTGGAGTAAAAATTGCTCTCTGTGAATTCATAGAATATTCAAAGATCATAGAATCCTACAATGCCGAGGGAGGCCATTTGGCCCATTGAGTCTGCACTGATCACAATCCCACCCAGGCGCTAAACCCATACCCCATTCATTTACCCTAACTAGCCTCCCTGACACTAAGGGGCAATTTAGCATTGCCAATCCACCTAACCTGCACATCTTTGGACTGTGGGAGGAAACCGGAGCACCCGGAGGAAACCCCCACAGACATGGGGAGAACGTGCAGATTCCACACAGACAGCGACCCAATCCAGGAATCGAATCTGGGTCTCTGGCGCCGTGAGGCAGCAATACTAACCACTGTGCCATCATGCCACCCAGGTTACCAAGCTGAACTACAAGGCAGATACCAGTGAAAACGTGTCCTCTTGGTAACAGAAGGAACCTGTGGATGTTTAAGGTCACTGGAAGATTCACCTGGGAACCACTGGGAGTAGGAACCCCTGGAGTGAGCCTTGCTGTTGGAAATCAGTTTGGAAATTCTCAGAAGCCCGAGGAGAATGTTTTTTGATGGATGCGAGATGTTATGATTTAGCCAAAAAGAGAGATGAACCCATTGAAACTGGAATTGACTTTGAACTGATTCTTTTGTGGAGAACATGCCATAGCATATAAATTAAGCGTAGGGTTTTCAAGTCAGTCAAAACACTATGAAGAGATGTCTTCACTGTAGTTTAGAACATTAGTTGCCTACTAAGTGAAGTTTGGCAATCTTGACTTTAGTTTACTTGTTACAGTAAATGTCTTAAAACTGGAAGCTTGTGCTTTCCCAGTGAAGCTGCCGATACACCGCTGCTGTTGGATTGCTGATTGGGCTGGCAGCATTGGGAGCCCATTCATCCTTGGTAGGACTGACGGACGTACTATTGGGAGGCTGCCTTCAGGAAATTAGCTCCCCTTGTCTGGCTTTCAGAAAGTGAGGGCTCAGGACCACATTTGATCCTGATGTTGGGAGAAAAATCTTGCCTGATAATATTTCCCCTCATATGTTGGCAAGTGATTTATTTTTAAGCAAGGATCAGAGCTTACAACCTCTTGATCAAATGGTTCTTTTGCTGCTTGGGTTATCCCCTTTGTAGGTAAGGATAGGAAATGCTTTAACACAGAAAAGCTGTTTCCATTAGTATGAAACATCCTCTGAGCCTATCAGGCTGACTGGTATGTCTCCTTTGCTTCTCCATAACCTTGTGGAAGTTTGTAAGTAAAGCTCTTGAATAAAAGGCCAATCCCTTGACTCTGAGCACTGCTCCAGTCCAGCTAGTGTCAGGGCTGGAGGGCCTTTGCTTTTTCTTCACTGGAACAAGAGGCACTGCCCGCCCTTACCCCCAATCACCGAAGGGGCTTCAATGGCCTCTGATCTCACCGTTGAGGGACATCACATCTGGTCCCCACTGGGGACAATTGAAGGAGAAATTGAGAGTAAAAACAGAAGGGGAAGAAGAAAAATTGAAGAGGTGGATAATGTTGACTTGTGGACTGAGGGAAGCTGGAAGAATGCCAGAGAAGAAGCAAGATGATGCTACTGGCCCCACTAAAGCTATGATAACAATCAATGGGCAACTACAAAAAGTACATTAAGTTGTAGACAAAATTAATTGGTGGCGATGGTTAATTCAGCAGAGATGGATCAGTGGAATATTTCCCCCAACCAATGAGCAGCTGTTGACTCTGTAGAGCAGCAGTGCTAACCACTGTAGCACAGTGGTTAGCACTGCTGCTCTACAGCTCCAGGGTCCCGGGTTCGATTCCCGGCTTGGGTCACTGTCTGTGTGGAGTTTGCACATTCTCCTTGTGTCTGCGTGGGTTTCCTCCAGGTGCTCCGGTTTCCTCCCACAGTCCAAAGATGTGCGGGTTAGGTTGATTGGCCAGGTTAAAAATTGCCCCTTAGAATCCTGAGATGCGTAGGTTAGAGGGATTAGTGGGTAAATATGTGGGGGTAGGGCCTGGGTGGGATTGTGGTCGGTGCAGACTCGATGGGCCGAATGGCCTCCTTCTGCACTGTAGGGTTTCTATGATTTCTATGAAATGGATCATAGAATCATATGGTGCAGAAGGAGGCCATTAGGCCCATCAAGCCTCCACTGACCACAATCCAACCTAGGCCCTATCCCCATAACCCCATGTATTTACCCTAGCTAGTCTCCCTGACACTAAGGGGCAAATTTACCATGGCCGATCCACCTAACCCACCTGTGGGAGGAAACCGGAGCACCCGGAGGAAATACATGCAGACACGGGGAGAATGTGCAGACTCCACACAGACTGTGGCCCAAGGCTGTAATTGAACCTGGGCCCCTAGCGCTGTGAGGCAGCAGTGCTAACCACTGTGCCACCGTGTCACCGCTTCACAATCTGAAAGCTAGCTGCTCATTATTATTACAACATTTAACAATTTATACTAAATGCCAAAGAAATGTCCACCTATTAAAGAGTTTCATAGTATGGTGCACCAGTAATTTCTTTCAAAGAGCCAAGACAGCTGTAATGGGCCGAATGGACTCCTTCAGTTTCTATTTGGCTGAATTCTATCTGGCTGTGCAGGCTCCAAGGCTGGAAATTCCCACCTGAGCTAAACAGACCTTCGAACGGTCTGCTGAATTTTCTCTTACCCACTACGATTCCTGCAGCGGTCGAGATGGGAGAATTTTGACCTATGTCTCTGTTCTGAATGTGCTTTTCTTGCTATTCTCGTACTAAAATATCATCATGTTTCCTCACCATCCTTCACACAAACTTAAAATATGAAGGCCACAGTTTTAGGTGTAGGATATTTCATTACACAATGTCTAAAAAACTGCTGGCAGTTAAGTTGCTTTATCTTATGTTGTGTTTCTTATTCTTATGTGTGGCGTACAGCCGGTTGTACAAGTATTGTATCCAGTAATGGTGCAAAACTTTTGACTTTCTTTTTAATCAACCTTGAGACTTCAGCACAGTGCTGCTCAGTCCCAGTTCAAAGACTCACCTTTCAGGTCTAATTAGTTATTTTCTCTTGGAATGTGACCTTTGGCTCCACTTTTTCCAATTCAAAAGGTTCCTCTCTGCTGAACCTGGATCAGGCCTCTGTTGCGGCATTCCGGAGATTCTAGCCTGATCACGATTCCTTTCAACGCAATCACCTTTGTGGGACTTGGGTGCAAGGGCAATTCTGTTCATTCAATCGCTGTAAATACAAAAAAAGGATTGGTGAGCAAATTGCTGCCAGCTGCAGTGTTTTGAATCTCTCATCCTTCCAGTCTGCCTATCATCTCTGAGAGAATCGAATGGAGGGATATTGCCAGGAAGACATTGGGCCATATTCATCTCGGTTAAAGTGCTGAGGTGTCGCCGGATGCCTGATTAGCATCCAATGCCCATTGACAACTTGCTTCTTTTGCACATCCCCAGGGCTCAGGGATAAATAGGGCAGCACGGTGGCACAGTGGTGAGCACTGCTGCCCCACAGTGCCAGGAACCTGGGTTTGATTCCTGACTTGGGTCACTGTCTGAGCAGAGTCTGCATGTTCTTCCCGTGTCTGCGTGGGTGTCCTCTGGGTGCTCTGGTTTCCTTCCACAGTCCAAAAGACGTGCTGGTTAGATACATTGTCCATGCTAAATTCTCCCTCAGTGTACCCGAACAGGCGCTGGAGTGTGGCAACTAGGGGATTTTCACAGTAACGTCATTGCAGTGTTAATGTAAGCCCATTTGTGACACTAATAAATAAACATAAAACTTTAAAACAATTTTATTCCAGAATGAAAAATGGGGTGAGACCATTTTTTTCCTCAGTATGGTCCAGACCTCTGTTTGACTGCATCTTTCGTTGTATGTTGGCTTCTTTCTCCTCTTCATCCAGAGATCCTGGGGCCAAATTCAGGATGTCTAAGTCTCAAATATAGAAATGGATGAGTAGGCCAATGGTATGTACCATATTTTTAAGAGCGAGTGGGTACAAAGAGTTGATTGGAATAGGATGGCAGGCTGTAACCTAAGGCCTGGGAAATGCACATGTTAATAATACTGTTGCTGTGTACCCAACTGTAATTTTGACTGCATTTGTTCAACATTATTGTTGTATTGTTTTGCATTTCTACCTATGATGTATTAATTATTATATTAAGCAGACAAAGGCCCTTGGACCCTGAAGATGGGGCGGCTGGCTAGTGAGAGATAGCAGTGACTCGGAGGGATGCAGTGGTGGTCGCAGTGTCTGGTGGTGGGGCTAGGGGGGAATGGTACATACAGAGGTGGGGGTGGGAATAGTCAGTGGTCTGTTAATGGGGAAGTGGGAGAAACACTCAGGTATAAGTAAGGGGCCTTCCTGCTGGTTAGTGCCACATTGTGCTCACTGAGTTAAGTGCCAGGGAGATTGAAGATTGAAAACAGTGCCTGCAAGACAAGCAGGGTCCTGATTGGAATAAATTCTACTGACCTTTAACTGTTGCTGCTACGCAGCACTGTCATCAGCAGGAAAATAGGGAGTTTTAAAGGATCTATATTTATCTTGTTAAATATTAGAAATAAGGTATAGTTTTGAGTTCTGTGTAAGCCTATAGTTAGATTCATGTCAGACAAAAGTGTTATCCGGGAGCTTTTAATTTCAGATCAAACTGTGCTTCTATTGTGCTTAGATAGGGTTACAGCATGAAAAATAAACAAGTTGGGAGAAGCATAAAGTCATTGCTTAGCAACCAGGGACATCTTTTGACAGACAAGGGAATCAAGAAGTATAGGACACGAAAATGCAAGCCAAAATCAGATCAGTTCTGATTCTATCAATGGAGCAAAAGACTTGAGGAGCCAAATAATAAATCCCTGCTCTCACTTTGTATGTTCATATGTACCAGATTGGTACAAAAACCCATCTGTTTCACTTAAGTCCTTTGGGAAGGAAATACCTTCCTTGGTTTGGGCTACATGTAACTTCAAAACCACAACTGTGTGGATGACTCTTAATTGCTCTGAAGTAGTCCAGCAAGTCCCTCAGTTTTATTCACAAGTGGTGGTAGTATCCCAGTTGGTGTAATAACTGGAGGGGAAGATCCCAGAAAGGAACCCTGGCTCAAAAGACCATAACTTTATTTTTTTTATATGAAATGAGGAGGAACAGAGTCACAGGGCTGTTACTTAGTTTTAACATCAAGGAAAAAACATTCATTAACTCTCAATTCCCAGACTGTATTAAAATGGCATCAAACCTTTGATTTAACTCTGAATTTGGCTTTCCCACAATAAATCTTGGTACTGCAATTGTCAGAACACTCAGAAAATTTTGTTTACTTTTCCTTGAATTCTTCTGAACAATAGCTTGGTTTCTGTTCTCTTAGCTTCAGTTGTCTTAAGACATTCTTTCTGTCCCAATTCTCTGGTTATCTGGACAGCAACTGGTTCTTTGGGAAGCCTGTAACTTCACAGCTCCCATCCTGTCCAGTCTTTCTTCTGGCAGAGTTGAGAGATGTTCACTCCCCAGTGTCCTGTCTCCAATTGAAATGTACTGAGTTAAAACTAAAGCTTAAAAGCATTCCTACCTTACAAGGGCCTCTAGTTGCTAAGCAACCACTGCTACTGCTATTTATTCTTTACGCTGTTAACCCTCTCTAAGCACAATAAAATCACAGTTGGGATTGAAACCAACCCCCACACATATAAACACCTTTGTCCAGCATGAATCTAACTATAGGTTTTACCCTCCCAGACACAGAAAACTAACTTAAAATTATATCTTATTTCTAATGATTATCGATACAAATATAAATCCCTTAAAACTTCCTTTGTTTTCTGAACAAGAGCAACTCACCATTCTCTTCTCGAGAACAATTAGAGATGGCTAATAAACAAATGACATCCACATCCTGTGAAATAATTTAAAAAGTTTGTTCTGTCATGAGGTACTAGTAATTCATGTTCAATGTTAGAAATACAACAGAAGTCTAAAACATGTTTTTCTTGTTTGTTTCTTATTTTTCCTCCTTTTATTTCTCTCCTTAGTTTACAACATCTTCCAGCCAAAAATTTGAAAGTATTAAATGCTTCCAAGCAGATATCAGTGTCACTCTTGAATCGATGGCTCGGAGTCAAAGTCTTCCATTCTAATGTTTCATCTTTGTTGTACATCATGACCCGATTACACCGGAGCAGAGGAGTTCCTGCAACCAGGAGCAGAGCAAATGGAGAATCAGATTAAATTTTACAGCTGTTTTTAGGGTGTAAATATTTTTCATTTTGTGCAGTGAGAGGGTTTTGAAGCAAGCATCGCATGCTTTGTCCACCAAATTCTCTTCAAAATGTGAGGCAACATTTGCATAGAGGTTTTTGCCGGAATATTTCCCACATTCTGTCCCGGTCACGTGGTGCCTCATTTTATAACGTGCTTGATAAAAGGAGAGAAGGATGAAAAAATATCTCTTACCCACTGATTAAGGTTAACGTGCAGGTTCAGTCAGCAGTTTGGAAGGCAAATGCAATGTTAGCATTCATGTCGAGAGGGCTAGAATACAAAAGCAGGGATGTACTTCTGAGGCTGTATAAGGCTCTGGTCAGACCCCATTTGTAGTATTGTGAGCAGTTTTGGGCCCCCTATCTAAGGAAGGATGTGCTGGCCTTGGAAAACGTCCAGAGGAGGTTCACAAGAATGATGCCTAGAATGAAGAGCTTGTCGTATGAGGAATGGTTGAGGACTCTGGGTCTATACTCGATGGAGTTTAGAAGGGTGAGGGGGGCATCTTATTGAAACTTAGAGTCATAGAGGTTTCCAGCATGGAAACAGGCCCTTCGGCCCAAATTGTCCATGCCGCCCTTTTTTTTAAAGCCCTAAGCTAGTCCCAATTGCCCGCATTTGGCCCATATCCCTCTATACCCATCTTACCCATGTAACTGTCTAAATGCTTTTTAAAAGACAAAATTGTACCCGCCTCTACTACTACCTCTGCCAGCTTGTTCCAGACACTCACTGCCCTTTGTGTGAAAAAACTGCCCCTCTGGACCCTTTTGTCTCTTTCCCCTCTCACCTTAAACCTGTGCCCTTTAGTTTTAAACTCCCCTACCTTTGGGAAAAGATATTGACTATCTACCTTATCTACGCCTCTTATTATTTTAAAGACCTCTATAAGATCACCCCTCAGCCTTCTACGCTCTAGAGAAAAAAGTCCCAGTCTATCCAACCTCTCCTTATAACTCAAACCATCAAGTCCCGGTAGCATCCTAGTAAAACTTATAGGATACTGCGAGGCCTGGATAGAGTGGACGTGGAGAGGATGTTTGCACTAGTAGGAAAAACTAGAACCAGAGGGCACAACCTCAGGCTAAAGGGATAATCCTTTAAAACAGAGATGAGGAGGAATTTCTTCAGCCAGAGGGTGATGAATCTGTGGAACTCTTTGCCACAGAAGGCTGTGGAGGCCAGGTCATTGAGTGTCTTTAAGACAGAGATAGATAGGTTCTTGATTAATAAGAGGATCAGGAGAATGGGGATGAGAAAAAAAATCAGCCATGATTGAATGGCAGACAGACTTGATGGGCCGGGTGGCCTGATTCTGCCCCTATGTCTTATGGTCTTATGGTTAGTTTTCATGGGCATGCTCATTTTCAGGGTTTTTATGGAGAAAGGCATAATATAGTATAAAGGCCCACAACGCTTGTTTAACAGGAAAAAACTGCTGTGCTTATTTGTATATGGATTTCATTAGTTTTATATTCCAGACTGTAACTGAGGAGTATATATAACAATTTAGGACCTCAAGGGGAAATCCCAGCCTTAATAGCAACCTGTATAATTCAGAGATCAAACCATTGCAGAAACATTCTTTAACCATGAGCCTTTTTTACAGCTCAAGCAGCGATACGGTAACTGAGACTACATAAGGTTCAAAAGCATTTGGTGGAAGTGTTTTGTTCCGCATCACTAGGTTCAGTTGCTCTGTGCACCACATGTTTCACAGTAATTTTCTCCAACTTCCATTTCCTCCAACTCTCTCAAATCTGTGATAATCATTTAATTAAGCAAATGTTCCATAACCTTCCCGCTGGATTTTACAAGATATTTTCTGAGAATGTTATCTATTGCTTTACAGTGCCTCGGCTGTGGCACAGTTAGTAGCACTCTCGCCTCTGACAAAGGCAATCGGGGGTTCAATCCCACTTCAAAGACCTGCACACAAAATCTAGGCTGGACTTACCCAGGACAACAAGCTCTTATCGTTTTGGGCGGCACGGTGGCACAGTGGTTAGCATGGCTGCCTCACATCACCAGGGATTTGGGTTCGATTCCCTGCTTGGGTCACTGTTTGTGCGGAGTCTGCACATTCTCCCCGTGTCTGCGTGGGTTTCCTCCGGGGGCTCTGGTTTCCTCCCACTGTCTGAAAGACGTGCTGGTTAGGTGCATTAGCCATGCTAAATTCTCCCTCAGTGTACCCGAACAGGCTCCAGAGTGTGGCAACTAGGGGATTTTCACAGTAACTTCATTGCAGTGTGAATGTAAGCCTACTTGTGACAATAATAAATAAACTTTACATGACTGAGGGGTTGTTGCATTGTCATATGAGCTGTCTTTCACATGTTAAACTAAGCCTTTATCTTCTCTCCCATCGGAACATAGAAACCACATGACTAGAAAACAGAAGGAGGCCATTTGACCCATAATGTCTGTACCAGATCGATGTTAATAACCCATGGTGTGATTTCAAAGAAATATAGCAGTGACGTCTCTTGTTATCCTTCGACCAACATCAATAAAGTTCATTACCACATTGACATTTGTGGGAACAATCCTTGTACAATTTGGTTGCTCTCTTTCCTATTTTATAACAGTGGTTAACTACGCTTCACAAGTACTTTATTGGCTGCAAAAGGTTCTGGCCAGAATTGTGCAGCCCCTCGGAGGTGGAATGGCCAGAGAGGGGGCTATAAAATTCGGTGCCAAGCCGGTGGCGCTGGAGCCGCCACTTACCCATCCCTGCTGCAAGTTTACTAATGCCGGGTGGGGGTGTTGGGCAGCCTGTTCACTTGTGGGTCAATTGGAGGCCACCTAAATGCCTTCTCCTGCTGCTGCTGGGGCTTTAACCATGGTGGGAAGGCCAGTGTCAAACGTACAGCCTACCAGGCAAAACCTAACTGGGCAAAGGTAGGCGGTGCTTCCTTTTTGAGCCCTATGTACCCATCTAAATTCTCCACCCATGATAGTTCTCATCCCCTGGATTTTCCCTACTCCCCAACCACACCCCCACCCTCCCCACCCCTCTTGCCAGGCCTGCCAACCTGACCCTGGTAAGATCCGGGATTTATCTTGCAATCTGAGTTTCACGGTTCCTCTGCCTTGAGGGCTGCCCAGCGGTCCCAGTGGTTCTGCTCCGATAAGGGAGCTACCGACCATTTGATTGGCTGGCAGTTCTCGGAGGCGGGACATCCCACCTCGAGTCAATCAATGGGTGGCAAGGTGGCACAGTGGTTAGCACTGCTGCCTCACAGCGCCAGGGACTCAGGTTCGATTCCGGCCTCGGGTCACTGTCTGTGTGGAGTTTGCACATTCTGCCTGCATCTGCGTAGGTTTCCTCTGGGTGCTCTGGTTTCCTCCCACAGTCCAAAGATGCGCAGGTTAGATGGATTGGCCATGCTAAATTGCCCCTTAGTGTCCAGAAGTGTGTAGGTTAGGGGGATTAGTGGGGTAAGTATGTAGGTTACAGGGATAGGGCCTGAGTAAGATAAAAAGGTGGGTCGGTGCAATCTCGATGGGCCGAATTACCTCCTTCTGCACTGTAGGGATTCTATGATTCTAATCAAGCTGTTAAATAGCTGCGGGGCAACTGGGCCAAGTGGAGGTGAACCGGTTCTTAATCTGACTCCACTAAAATGTTTGCATAACGTCGATGATTTGACACCATAGTACAGCTGACGCTGCATAGTTAGACAACTGCAGTTCCCACCGACAATGGAATGAAGTGAAGATTTTTTTTAAGATGTGGAGATGCCGGCGTTGGACTGGGGTGGTCACAGTAAGAAGTTTCACAACGCCAGGTTAAAGTCCAACAGGTCTATTTGGTCGCATGAGCTTTTGGAGCGCTGCCCTGGACTCACCTGATGAAGGGGCAGCGCTCCAAAAGCTCGTGCTACCAAATAGATCTGTTGGAATTTAACCTGGTGATGTGAGACTTCTTACTGATTTTTTAAAATGCAGTATTATGGTTCCTACGAGGTCGAGTGTCTAATGGGACATTGCTGCAGTGTTCAGCACTGTGAAGTCATGACATAATTACACAACGGTATCACTAGACCTGTGCATAACTTCAGAATTGCAAACACATCAGAATTTTGGAATCAAGGACACAGTTGAAACACCAACAAAAAGCGTTCTCCAATATAAGGACCTAAATGTAAATAAGAGAGAGACTACGGCCATGATTCTCTGACCTTGCGCATGGCTGGGATTCTCCAGTCCCGTTGCTGTGAATGGAGATTTGGCTGAGCGCCAAGTTCTCCGTTCTCACTGGCAGCAGTAGCGGGATGAAAGATATCAAAGGATTCCAGCCTATATCTGGAGTACAATGTGCAGGTGTAGGCCTGGATTTTCCTGTAGGGATGCAAAAACACTAGTTGTGCACTTCCATGGTTTCCGAAAGTCACTCATGTGCGACTCTGATTGGGATTTTAGTTTTCTCATTGCAAGGTTCTGGTTGCTGGTGTAGTTGGTGAGTCGTGATGGAATACGTGAGGAGTGTGGATACGGACCTTGTCTGATTACAGGGCCTGCCTCAGCTCTCAGAGACAGCAGCACCAGCTCTCAACATAATTTAAAATCACTCGAAAGATGATCCCTTACCCTCCCACCTACTGCCCATGCCACCCTATGCCACCTCTATGCCCTCCTCAGGTTGAAAATACCACCGTATGCCCCTCAGATCACCCATACCCCTCAATGCTCCCCAGGAACATCCATAGCCATTCATCCAACATTCACTGAATGAGATTTTCCAGTGACAATGAAGGGATGGCGATATATTTCTAAGTCAGGGTGACTTGGAGGGGAGCTTGCAGGTTGGTTCTGTAGGAATGCATCTTAAGTCTTTGGATTTGTATAAGTAGGATGTTACCGTACAGGGAGAGCTGTGTATGATGAGCAGACAGAAACTCTGCACATGTAGATTTCTCAATAAAGGGGGTGATCTTACCAAAAAACTTCTAAGTCCAGGACGGGTGGGAAAACGGGAGTTTCTCACCCATTTTTTAGGTGATTTCAAATCCAGAATTTTATGCACTGAAAGCATGAAAAACTAGACATTCCTCACCTGTAGGAGAAAAGGGCAGGGCATAAATCACCCACCAGTCTGCTACAGCAGCAGGGCACACCATTGCACATATGCAGACCTCTATGGCCTGCACCTGCGCAATGGCAACCACCAGAGGCCTGACAGGTCTGAGAGAGAGAGAGACCTGAAAGGCCTCGGTTGCTGCAGCCAGCTTTGACACAGCCCACTTCCGCCCACCCCCCCCCCCCCCCCACCACCTCCCCACTCAGCTACCATGAGGGCCTGCAGCCCACACCACCCAGAAAATCACCCTGCCCGCTGCCCAGACCGATTGCCCCCCCCCAACCCATCGATCACCTGAAGACTGGTAGCGGGGTCCCCTCTCCCTCCCCCAACGATCACCTGCAGCATGGCAGTGGGGCCACCCTCCTTCCCCCAGCAATCACCTGCAGAGTGGCAGTGGTGTCCCCCCTCCCTCCCTCCCCATACCAATCACAACCGCAGAGTGTGCAACAGCTCTACCCCACCCCATGACCAATCTCTCAATAGACCCCGCCCTCAGAAGGCCCCACACCCTCCAGCCCTGCCCTCTTGGCACTGCCCAGTGCCCAATGGGCAGTCCCAGGGCACCTGGTGTGCAATGCCAAGATGCCTAGTGGGCAGTGCCAGGGTGCCAGGCTGGCACTGCCCGAGGAGCACTCCCCTTGCCCCTGACTTCCCCAGGGGCCTCAATGGCCTCAGGTTCTACGGGCGAGTCCATCATGACTGGTCCCTGTTCGTGGGGACCAGCTGTTTTCTTCACCAGAGAGAACCTCTCCCAGTGAGGCCACAGAGGCAAGTGAGCCCGGATGGTAACGTCCTGGGCTTGCTAATTCCATGCAAAATAGATTTAAATTTAATTTAAATTATTTATTCAGCCTCGTGCTGGAAACGTGTGAGAGGCTGACCTCGGCGGATATCCAGTGGCGGTAAGATTGCGGGAGGCGAGAAATTGGGGGTGAACCTGATTTCTCGGCTCATGGGCGATCTTACCGGCTCACCACCCCCCCCGCCATCGGCCGGCAGGGCGCGATGGTAAGATCGCCCCCAAAGTGTTTCTAAGAACCGTAAACGTCAGGATGTTTCCACACATGTCGGTCACCTGCCTGAACCAAAAAAAGTTTAGAAATGCAATCAGTCAGTTTTTATGCGAATGAGCATTTGGCCTTATCTAGGAAGCAGTTTTTTTGGCTCCCGTACAACACATTTCCTCTTGTCGTCTGAATGGTTTGATCATTGATGCTGAATAAAAATGCTGGTATCAAGATGTTTTTATAACTTACTGTACAAACGCTTCCGATTTGCAATCATAAACATTCCAGAAAATGGTTACAAAGGAACCGCTGAGAATTCTAATGACTGTTTTAAAGAGACTATCTCAGAGTTTTACTCCATATATACGTTCTTGAACACCTTCCAGTGCCCCAGTGCAGTTCAATATCTGCCTTTCCAATCCTTAATCCCTCTACGATTACATGCCAAAGTTAAAAGCCATAAAGGACAGGAAATATTTGCCCCGGAGGCGATGGACAGTGGCCAATTGTAAGTTTCTATTATACATCGACCTTCAGGGAAGTCGATAGAGATGTTGGTGCCCTTTGAAAGGCTGCAAGGAATTTGCAGTTGGACTGGCTGCTGATACTAGCCAAGCTTAAGCACAGAACATAGCCACTTTTATGAGGTATTGTGGGAGGGATCTTGTCCTTGGAACTAGATTCCAGTATAATTCTGCTTTCAAATAGGGATGACTATGGAAGAAATTAAGAGGAAGCTTATAGACTGGAGTAACGCTTCAGTTGGCTTATTCTTTCATGATGATTAATCATCCCAGTCATTCGCGATAATCATGCCTTGCTTATGATGTGTGATTATATATAATTACAATAAAGGCTGTTTTTTCCCAGGCCCTTTGGGGACAAGCTGGGATGCAGGAAGGCTGACAAAATGATGCGGCAAGACATTGAGGAGGGCCTGGTCTTTTCCCACTGCCCACTGGCAGGAAAGTTGACCAATCAGCCACCTGCCAGCAGGCTAACTGAGCCAATTAAAGGCCACTTCCTGCCTCTGCACTCGTCCAAGTTGAGAGGCCACTGCATGGGGAGACAACTATGTGAAATCTGGCAGCCTCCCGTTGAGTTTCCTCCTTTGCCGGCGCTGTGTGGCCAGGGAGATCGTTAAAGGGTGGCAACGGCCACCTTCGTGGCAATAGTGTCACCAACCCTCAGTGGATACCCCTTCCTCTGATCGCTGGAGTCTGCTGACATGGTTCCGGTGATTCCCAATGCCACTTACCTGCCTTCAAGAGAGCCCCAATCATTGAAGTGCACTCCCGCTGAAGCTGCAGATTCAGCACTGGCCACCACACCCTGTGGCGCTGTTGAGTTGCTGGCCCTTTGATTGTCTGGTGGTGGCAAAATGCTGCTCTGGCTGCTATTGCCCACCAGACCAGAGCGGAGTCATTGCCCATTCTTGGCAGGCAGTGGGCGGGCGGACCTCTGACCTCTGCACAAAATTCAACCCAAAGTTATTTGAACATCATTAGTGAGTAGTGCAGGGTTAATTTTTCCATCTATTGAGTAGCTGCAACATCATAAAATGGGTGAATCGACGCATATGAGCTTCTCCTGTGTGATGCCACAGAGTGGAAACAAAAGGGTCTGAAATTCTCGGCATGCTGAATTGCAAACATCCCACTGCAGGGAAATGGTGAGTGACATCTCCCACAGGGGAAGGGTGTGGAAATCAGATGGAGAGGCATTCTCATTGGCCTATAAATGACTGGTTTCACAACACAGTTGTCAAGGGGCCTATAGGTAGCAGGTTGCAATCCTGGATTTTTGGCGGATGAAGTGTTGTGGCGATCGAGTCTGAGAAAAAAAGAGATTGCATCAGGACAGGAGTTGAAGAAAGTGACTGTAAAAAAAAACCAGGGCAATTTTCAAAAATGGTTTCAGAATCTCACTTCAATTTATTTCCGTGACTATCAATCTTCCCGATAGATTCCAAGATCCGATACACTTCAAAGTTAAATAACCCGCAGCATGAATTTTTAATGCTAAATTACTGAATGAATAATACCGTTTTAGGGTTATCTAGTTATTGTATCAGATTATAAATCCTATGTAAGGGAAGGTGAAGAGAAGGAATGTGGAGGTTTGTGAGGAGGCGGGGGGTGGGGAGGTGGGGGGGGGGGGGTGAGGGGGTGTGGGAGGGGGGAAGGGTAATAGTGGGATTGGTCTTCCCTCTGGCTGGTGGTGTGAACACTATTTGCATTCACTTCCATCTCATGAATGTTCATTAAAACTGCGGCCCGGCAGTGCCCCATCGGGCCTTCAATCTTGCATCACGCCAGCATGAAATTACGTTGGTCTAAAACGCGATTGCTCGAGTCGCGCACACAAGGCAGTCTTCAGTTGTCAGGAGACTTCGAGGTGAATGCAACAAGCCCTTCATGTCACAGTGCTGTGAGGCTCCTGATGGGCTGTTCACCACTCTGCCAGGGCAGACTGCTTCCTGCCCTCCATCTCCATGCCCAGCTGGTCTCCATGGAGAGCATCGTGCTGCTGGACCCATGGACCCCCCTATGCACCAAGTTGGATCAGTCCTGCACCTGGGTTTAGGGGGTACAGGGGTCTCCTCCCCCCTTGGTTCCATGCACCAGTGTCTACCCGGACAGCACTGTGCTGCTGGACTCATTTAGCCACCACAACAAAGGTCTGAAGTTCGACTGGAGTTGGAGTCTGGGTTGAGGCCAGTTTGCAGGGGGGGGGGGGGGGGGGGGTGAGGAAGATGGCTGAAGACAAGGGGGACAATGCGGAAGGAGGGCTGTGCAAGGAGGCTGGGGGAAGGGCGAAGGCTCATGATGGCAGGCAGAGGGGCAAAGAGGCGGATGAAGTAGCTGAACAATAGAAGGCAGAGGGAAGACGGATGGGAGGAAGCTGGACTCTGACATGGCTGCTTGAAGAACTCATAAACAAGGGGGGTCACACATCATTTACTGGAAGGGGATGGATGAAGACCCCTGATGCAGTGGGTAGAAGTTCAAGTGGGTCCTGGGCAAGTGATTGGCTTTCGGGATGGGTGGTCTAATCGAGGACGAGGCTTCCTCTTCAGGCTGCTAGCCTTTACCCTCTGGATTGCTGACATCCTGGTGAAGACAGGTGGGCTGGAGAGAAGTGAGATGAGTGTGCTGGGCTGGTGTTTAAATATGGCGCCAGGACCTTGGAACATGTCAGTGAGGACGGGCGGACGAATCAGTTGCCAGCCGCCTGGTGATTCGGAGGGGAAATCGCCTGTGCATAATTAATGAGGCTCCGAGCGTAGAACCTGGCGTGGGATCCTGCCATTCCGGTTGGAGAGAAACTTGCTGCTGGAGCTGCCTGCCACCATATTTAGTCTTAAAAATTGGGAATTCCCCCAAGCAGTTAAATAAGGCACCCTGATCACTTATTTACATTTAAAAAATAATATATATCAGTTGCAATTTGTCCATAGAATAGATGTTAGTGTCCAAGGATGTGCGGGTTAGGTAGATTGGCCATGCTAAATTGCCCCTTAATGTCCAAAGATGTGTGGGTTAGGTGGATTGGCCGTGCTAAATTGCCCCTTGGTATCAGAGGGACTAGCTTGGGGTTATGGGGATAGGGCCTAGGTGGGATTGTGGTCGGTCCAGATTCGGTGGGCCGAATGGCCTCCTTCAGCACTGTAGGGATTCTATGATACTATGATGAGAAGTTATAACTGTAATTCCTTAGCCTTTCGCTGAGATCTGAGCTCTCAAAACTGCAGAGGAGGGAATCAGATCTTCAAGTTGGGCCACTTCCATATGCCTCCTGGTGGTCATCTACAGTATGACAAACAGGGCAACATTTTAAAATTTCACATCCAGTTCTGAGAGGAGGAAAGACTCCACAGGTGGTTAAGAACGACAGCGGGAGCCGGATGTGGGAGTCCTGCTCCCATTTCCAGCCGAAACCGTTTCTGTTTGTGAAGGGAAGTGGATGGGGCATTTAAAATAGTGGAGAATTTAAACAGATACCATTTTTGCTGGTGTGAGTGTCTTAACCCTGGAATTGTAAATGCTTCTGAAGGCCTGCTTAAAAAGTGTGTCTCCCTTGTGCAGAGCTCTGCATAATTGAAATTGTGAATGTGGAGCCTTCTTTCAGAGATAGAGGTTGGTGCCAGGTGGGGGCTGTGAAAGTGAAAGGGAATATCCCCTACCCAAAGGTAGGGGAGTCTAAAACTAAAGGGCATAGGTTTAAGGTGAGAGGGGAGAGATACAAAAGTGTCCAGAGGGGCAATTTTTTCACACAGAGGGCGGTGAGTGTCTGGAACAAGCTGCCAGAGGTAGTAGTAGAGGCGGGTACAATTTTATCTTTTAAAAAGCATTTAGATAGATACATGGGTACGATGGGTACAGAGGGATATGGGCCAAATGCGGGCAATTGGGATTAGCTTAGGGGTTTTAAAAAAAGGGAGGCATGGACAAGTTGGGCCAAAGGGCCTGTTTCCATGCTGTAAACCTCTATGACTCTATGACTCTATGTGGCCTGTCAGGAGTGTTCCTTCTCTCGGACAGCCTGTGGAGCTAGGCTCACTGGATGAAGAGTGTGTAGTGAAAGAAGGAAGTTTTAAAAAATGGGTAGAGACATCTGTGCCATGGTGGAGGAAGGTCTAACACCCAATCAACTGATCCCCATGCCCGTCCTATTGCACTCCAAGTTACTGTGATCCTCAATTTCTATACAGCCAGCACCATCCAGGGATCCGTCACAAACCTCTGTGGCATTTATCAATGCGCTACCCACCCTGAATCAACACCATCATGGGATACACTCTGTGCTTGGGTGGGGAACACATCAACTTCCCCACAAATGTGGCATCACAGACACAGAGGACAACAGGCCTTGCCTCCATAGCCGGCTTCTCACAAGTCCAGAGAGTGGTAGACTGTGCCCACATAGCCATAAGGGCACTAATTCAGCAGCTGGAGACATTTCTGAAAAGGAAATCATTTCATTGCATCAACATGCAGGTTGTGTGTGAGGCCTTCCTGCACGTATGTGCACATCTCCCGGGCAGCGGCATTCTGAGGCATTCACACCAGCTGCAACTTTTCCAGCCCAGGTCCGTTGTTGGCCTCTAGGGGATAAAGGGCACCAATTAAAGAGATGGCTGCATACTCGCTTGAGGTGACCAGAGATTGGAACCTCAACATTAGAACAATGGCCAGTTGCAGACGAAGATCATCTTTGAGCAGGCTTTGCTGTAAATGCAGTTCAAATGCCTGGGCTGCTCAGGAGGAGCACTCGGGTACTTGCCTACAAAGAGTGGGAGGGGGGGGGCATTTGTGGGGGCAGGGGGGTGGGGGAGGGTGGTCAAGGATAGTAGTAATTTGCCGCATGCTCCATAATTAGGTGCAGCAGATTCTGGACAGAGAGCTACATCAGTGGAGGAGAAGGAGCCCATCGTCTCTGATGGGGATGCCAGCGAGGAGGAGGGTGACAATGGAAGACATCCTGAGGATAGGCCTAGGTATCCTTGGCTGGATCCATCCAGGGTGCCATTGTCACCAGGGACCCCTCAATCCAGAAGTATTCACCTGAACAGTCTTGAGGATTTGAATACAAACCCAGCAGCAAATCCCTGGCGAGCTATTGCCACATAAATGCCCATGAACATTGCACACCAAATCTTCCAGGAGATTCTAATTCCCAACAGGAGAGAATACCAATAGCAACTCAATATCACCAGCATGGCTGAATCCTGCACCACCATGACCCTTTGTTCACCATTTTCCATAGATTGCCCTTGAGATGCCTTTTAAAAGCTGGGCCTGAAATTGTAAGCTCGAGGCTGGCAAATAACCAGAGACAACTTCACCTTGTGTCTAACCAAAGTGTGTCCACCATATCAAACTGCACATGCTCAGTAAGAGTTGAGATTTAGGATCTGTAGATATGAGTGTGGGCTAACAGAGCTGCAGTGATTAGAAACTGTGCAGGAAAAGCCACACATCTGTTCGCCATGCCACCCACTTCCTTCCACCCAGCACTGACACACAGTGACATCAGTATGGGACATCGAGAACATTCCATGCTGCAACTCACTGAGGCTCCATGTCAACTCATTACCAGCCAGAAGGACAAAAGTTTCAACTCACAAACCACCAGCTTCACTCAGAGACACATAACACATTTTCTTGTAGAGCAGCCAGTGTATCATCATCAAGCCGGTCTCACTGCCTTCTGTACAGCACAGACTACAGATGGTGAACTGCATCTTATCAATGGGTTAGATCATCACAACTTCCTCCAATGCACCTATGAATAGGCAACAAATGCTGGAATGCTACATCCACACCCCTTGGTGCACTGGTACCTTCTCCGAATGGCTGGATGAAGACGCAACCTTCCCATTGCCTAACATGCATGGAAACATCCTTCAAACGCATACCATCACTAAGAGATGGGCTACTGACTGCAGTCTCCATTGGCACTGGTAGAAACCTGCTGCTTTTTCTTGATCTGGTAATTTTAGCCAATACCGTATAATGACAGACTAACACACCCTTTGTAGAATATGCAATGTATATTTACAAGGTGTAAGCAAATAAATATTAACATAATGATAGTAAATGGCACCCTTTAGTGATTGAGGCAAAGTGGCACCCTCCATTCGGGAACACTCCTATGTGGTTCTTCCCATGTTGCCTGGGAGGAGGTGGAGACAGGCTGCTCATCTCTCCTGCTTTACAGTATTGAGGGCTGTGGTAGACGGCCTTGTCATGTCGTAACTCGTTGGGGACATACTGAGACTGCCTCCTCTGCATTTCTGCAGGACAACTATTGTCACTGGGCCACGTACTGCAGACAAAGCATCTGGTGGAGCTGCTGGGTTGGGCCGCATTTGCAGTATTGCGTGCAATTCTGGTTGCCACACTACCAGAAGGACGTGGGAACTTCAGAGAGAATGCAAAGAAGGTTCACCAGGATGTTGCCTGGTCTCGAGGGTGTTGGCTATGAGGAGAGGTTGAATAAACTGGATTGTTTTCACTGGATATATGGAGGCTGAGGGGAGACCAGATAGAGGTCTATAAATTTATGAGAGGTATAGGCAGGGTGGATAGTCAGAGGCTTTTCCCCAGGGTGGAAATGTCAATTACCAGGGGGCACAGGTTCAAAGTGAGAGAGGGAAAGTTTAAGGGAGATGTGAGGGGGAAGATTTTCATGGAGAGTGGTGGGTGCCTGGAACACGAGGAGTTGGTAGAAGCAGGCACATTAGAAACATCTAAGAGGCAGCTGGATGGGTGCATGAATAGGGAGGGATACAGACCGAGTCAGGGCAGAAAGTTTTTTTTAGTTTAGTTAGGGCATTATGATCGGCACAGGCTTGGAGGGCCGAAGGGCCTCTTCCTGTGCTGTACTTTTCTTTGTTCTTTGAAGATAAGGGTGTGAAACATTTGAGTCTCATCCTCCTCACCCACCTCCGCAGCCCTGGGGTGGCTTCCAGGTGAGTTAGATGGGGCTGGTTCCTGGGGCACAGCAGGTGATCCTTCTAGCCACTGATGTGCCATCAGTGTGAACGTCCTGTTGGGGGCACACAGCTCCTCATGTACTCCATGGAGATCGGCACTCACAGGCTGGAGCAAAAGCCTACTCCAGGACACTGAGCCTTGAACCTGTTGCAGGACATCACGCTGCTCTTGCATGTACTTGATGTGACGCTGCATGTGCTGCCCTATGAGATTGGTCATTCTCTCATGTTTAACTCTGCTGATTTAGCGACAGCTTTTGCTGTAACATGACATCGAAAAGTTCTTGCCATTAGTTAGATTTGTTCCTGCACCCAACAGCTCCGAACATTCCCGCCACAGGAATTGTCACAGGCAGGGGCAGAACATGCAAAGATCCGTTGACCTCGGGCGGGATTTTCTGGCCTAGGGGCGAGTGTGGCTGGAAATCCAGCCCACAGTGCGAGATCTGGGCTCAACAAGTTAAGGCTGGTGGGAAAACTGGTGGTGGAACACTGGGCTACCTTGAAAGAAAACAGAGTGCGGGCACAGTCAAGGTATATTCCCTCAAAAGGGAAACAAACCCAGAGCTTAAAGTTTATTTATTAGCGTCACAAATAGGTTTACATTAACACTGCAATGAAGTTACTTTGAAAACCCCTAGTAGCCACACTCTGGCGCCTGTTCAGGTACACTGAGGGAGAATTTAGCATGGCCAATGCATTTAACCAGCAGGTCTTTTGGACTGTGGGAGGAAACCAGAGTGTCCGGAGGAAACCCGTGCAGACACGGGGAGAACATGCAGACTCTACATAGACAGTGACCCAAGCCAGGAATCAAACCCGGGTCCCTGGCGCTGTGAGGCAGCAGTGCTAACCATTGTGCCACCATGCCACCCATTCCTGGATGACAAAAGAGATAGGAGTTAAGTGAAAGTGTGCTTATGGCAAATGTCATGTTGCAAACACAACCGAGAACCGGGCCTTATATAGAAGTTTCAGAGGAGAGGTGAAAAAGCGAATAAGAGAAGCAAAGAGAGGGTATGAAGAGAGAGTGACAGTCAACGTAAAAGAAGAATCCGAAAGTCTTCTACAGACATATCAATAATAAAAGGGTGATAAAGGGAGAAGTGGAACCAAAAATGGGATTTACACCTGGAGGCATAGGGCATAACTGGGATATTAAACAAATACCTTGCATTCAGAAAATACTACCCTGGCCATGGTGAAAGAGAAGGTAATTCAGTTAGTAGAAGGCTTTAAAAGTGACAAGAAGGAGGATTGGATAACTGTCTGTATCTAAAGTTGATAAGACACCAAGACTGGATGAGATGCAGCCAAGGACACCGAGGGAAGTGAGAGTGGAAATTGCAGAGACACTGGCCATAATTTTTCCGTCTTCCTTAGACTCAGGAGTGATGCCAGAGGACTGGAGAATTGCAAACATTACAAAAGGGGAAAAGACAAACCCAGCAGCTACAGGCCATTCAGTTTAACTTCAGAGGGGGGAGACTTCTGGAAACAATAGTTCAGCGCACAATGAATAGTCACGAGGACAAATGCAAGATAATTAAGAAAGGCCAGCATGGATATTTAAAGGGAATACCGTGTTTAACTAACTTGTTGGATTTGAAGAGGTAACAAAGAGGGTTGATGAGGGCAATGCTGTTGATGTGGTGTACATGGACTTCCAAAAGACATTGGATACATTGCCACACAACTGGCTTGTGAACAACTCATGGAATAAAAGAGACAGTAGCAAATGGGTTCCAGAAGAAGATTTGTGGTCGAGTTTCCCAGGGACTTCTGCTTTTCCTGATAAGATCTTCCTCTGCCTTGGTATACAGGGCACAATTTCAAAGTTTGCGGATGATATGAAACTTGGAAGCATTGTGAACTGTGAGGATAGCATAGAACTTCAAAAGGACATAGACAAGTTGGTGGGATGGGTGAACAAGTTCAATGGGCAAATGAAGTTCAATGTGGATACATGTGAAGTGATTCAGTTGGTACACTTGCAATAGTTAGTTTGAAGTGCCAGAGCGTTTGACAGCAATTAACCAATATCATACTGGTAAAGTAGTACTTACATGACTCATTACAAACATCTGTAGCAAGTTTATTTTACATGTGCAGCACAAATATAGCAACTGTGGGATATTCATTGCACCTCAATGTTGAGGCAGACAGCGAAATGCCTGTTTTGCAACTCGAACAGTGATGTGGGGCATCCAAAGAGAAACTTTGAGACATTGACATTTACCAACATTCCCAACTCTCACCTGCAGTTGTTGTACCATAAATGCATAAACAAGAGTAAGTGCCATGAGCCTAAATTGTGTTTAGATGCAAATTATTATATATGAGAGACACTGCGTTTCAAAGAGAGTATATATCAAAGACATTTATTTCATTTACCACTGGGTTAAAAAAAAGGAATATTTTGGAAAAGCTTCTCCCTTTATATTCTAATCCTTCGTTGCAGTTCAGCTGTCTTTTAAATATTGTTTTTATGATTAGAGGCATAGAGTACAAAAGCAAACAAGTTATGCTAAATCTTTACAAGTCACTGATTAGGCCTCAGTTAGAGTATTATCTTCAAATTGTGGCACTAACTTTAGGAAGAATGTTAAGGTCTTTGAGAGGGTAACGAGGAGGCATACGACAAGGATACCAGGGAATAGGGTACCTCCTATCATGATTCTAGAAGCTGAGTTGTCCCCCTTCGAGGGGAGAAGGTTAAAATGATCACAAAATTGTTATGTCAAGAAGGTCATTTGGCCCATCGTAAACACACCGGCTCTCCAAATGAGCATCATGACAATGCCATTCCCTTGCCTTTTCCCCGTACCCTTGCATATTATTTCCAATTAAGTAATCATCCTCTTGAATGCCTCGATTGAACCTGCTTCCGCCACGCTTCCAGGCAATGCATTCCAGTCCTGAACCAATCGCTGTGTGAAAAAGATTTTTCTCACCTCACATTTGCTCCTTTTGCAAATCACTTTAAATCTGTGGCCTCTCGTTCTTGATCCTTTTATGAGCAGGAACATTTGCTCCCTATCTACTCTGTCCAGCCCCCTCATGATTTTGAATATCTCTATCAAATCTCCTCTTAGCCTTCTTCTCTCTAAGGAGAACAGTCCCAACCTCTCCAATCTATCCTCATAACGGAAGTTTCTCATCCTTGGAACCATTCTTATAAATCTCTTCTATACTGTCTCCAATGCATTCAAATACTTCCGATAATGTGGCACCCAGAACTGTACACAATACTCCAGCTGAGGTCTAACTAGTGTCTTGTATAAGTTCAACTTTACCTTCTTGCTCTTGTCCTAGATGCCTCTATTAATAAAACCCAGAATAATAAATATATGCTTTATTAGCTGCTCTCGTCACCTGTCCTGCCACCTCCAATGATCTATTCATATATACACCCAGGTTCCTCTACCCCATCACCTTTTAAGAATTTTATATTGTCCCACATGTTCTTCCCACCAAAATACATCATCTCACACTTCTCCGCACTGAACTTATCTGCCCGTTGCACCAACTTTCCTATGTCCTTTGGAAGTTCTACACTGTCCTCTTCACAGTTTATAATGCATTCATGTTTTGTGCCATCTGCAAACTTTGAAATTGTCCCCTGCACACCAAGCTCTCAATCATTAATATATATCAAGAAAAGCAACGGTCCCAATACCGACCCCTGGGGAACTCCACTACAAACCTCCCTCCAACCCGAAAAATACTTGAATTATGACAGGATTTGATAGAGTAAAAAAAGAAGAATTGTTTCCATTGGCAAGAAATTTACTAATTAGGGGGCACAAATTTAAAATAACGCAAAAAAACCAGTAAAGTGAGTTGCTATAAACTGGAATGCACTGCCTGAAAGAGTGGTGAATATTCAACAGTAAGTTTCAAAAGAGAATTCAATATATACCTGAAAACGAACAGTGCTAGAGTTAAAGAGAGGAAAGAACAGGGCTATGGAATTCATTATATTGCTCATCCAAAGAGCCAGCACAGTTATGATGGGTTGAATGGCTTCCTATTGTGGTGCATGACTCTATGATTCTATATCTTTCATACCTGCAGCAAAGAGGACTGGTTATTGGCTTTTTCCACACCTACTGCTAAAACTGCATTGCAGATTCTCAGGAGGGTCCAGAGATTATCCACATATGATCCATCTCTGATCTTCGCTCCTTCCGCCTTGGGAGAAAATGCTTCATCTCAGTATCTCCTAAGACTACTTTATGGCAGGGAAGAGCAAAATGTGCAAGCAGCGCTTGCTTACCTGTGGTTTAGCACAACTGTGCCACTTTGGATTGTATTTAACATTTAAACTTGCCTGGTTTCATGCCTCTGCCTGTGACATATGTAAGCAAAGGCCTTTGTTCTGTCTTGCCTACTGACTAGACACTATGAAATATTCTCTGAAGCCCAATACAGTTTGCCTACTGAAACTGCGCAACAAGCACTGCAGAAATTACTTTTCCACATATTGCAGCTGTATAGCTAATTGCACCAAGACCACACAAAACTACAAAGGGTTGTGAACGTCACCCAGTCCATCACGCAAACCAACCTCCCATCCATTGATTCCTTCTACGCTTCCCGCTACCTCAGAAAAGCAGCCAGCATAATCAAGGACCCCACATGGCACAATGGCACAGTGGTTAGCACTGCTGCCTCACAGTGCCAGGAACCCGGGTTCGATATCCGGTTTGGGTCACTGTCTGTACGGAGTCTGCATGTTCTCCCCGTGTCTGCCGGGTTTCCTCCCACAGTTCGAAAGAAGTGCTGGTTAGGTGCATTGGTCATACTAAATTATTCTTCAGTGTACTCAAACAGGTGCTGGAGTGTGGCAACTCGTGGATTTTCACAGTAACTTCACTGCAGCGTTACTGTAAACCTACTTGTGACACTAATAAACTAAACTTTAAACGCACCCCAGAAATACCCTCTTCCATTTTCTTCTGTCGGGAAAAAGATAGAGTCTGAGATCATGTACCAACCGACTCAAGAACATCTTCTTCCCTGCTGTGATCAGACTTTTTAATGGCCCGATTATACATTAAACTGACCTTTCTCTTCACCCTACCTGGAACTGCAACACCATATTCTGCACTCTATCCTTTCCTCCTCTCGTATGTACTCTATTTATGGTATGTTCTCTCTGTAAAGCGCACAAGTAATAATTTTCATTGTATCCTAATACATGTGACAATAATAAATCAATTCAAATCAAAACTTAGTATCACAATCAAATAATATTTTGAATAAAATGTTCTGAAATCTTTTTACACAATCATGCAGAATTATGTTATAAAATAAAACATAAAAAACTGTTCAGAACAACATTCATATCTTCCCATTCGGTTCATATACAGGGGCAGGGTATTGTACACTATCACCCCAAGTGTACACAATGACACCTATATGGTTAGGCTAAGAGCTTGATACAGTTTGGTATCTACAAATAAAAGAAAATTAAAATTGGAAGGTATACAATTATAAAGACAAAAGATTTTATCAGGATTTTCCCATGGCAATAGCCGAGTCAGTACATTATCAGCTTCCAGACCTATGAGCAAGTCTGAACCCAATGCTAACTCACATTCATAGCAATATATTATACAGGTATAACTTCAAACAAATCAGCTAATATTCAGCTGGCAGGCAAATCGGAAGGAATTACAAAACTGGAACCTTGGGCAGATTACATGCATTCCAGCACCAGGCTCTAATTATATTCCAAACCTTTGGATTTTGGTTTTAGTCTATTGTGGCCAGTACCAACACTACTCTCTAAGAAATGCACTTGCAGATTCTTCATTTCACAATAATTCACTGTCCATATGTAAGTAGGCAAACAGATAAAACTTCTGACATTTTTTTTGGTGTTGCACCTTTTGGCCTGGAGTTTGATCTCTTTGGGATCTGCCTCCATGTCCTATCCATTGTGAAAAAAAACATGGCACTTTGTTATGGTTTAGTGAACAATAGTCAAGGATCTCACAGAACCATAGAATCCCTACAGTGCAGAAGGAGGCCATCTTTATTCCATCAAGCCCGCACCGATAACAATCCCACCCAGGCCCTATCCCCGCAACCCCATGTATTTACCCTGCTAATCCTCCTGACACTAAGGGGTAATTTAGCTTGGCCAATCAACCTAACCTATACATCTTTTGGACTGTGGGAGGAAACCGGAGCACCCGGAGGAAACCCCCGCAGACTCAGAGAAAATGTGCAGACTCCGTACAGACAGTGATCCAAGGCCGGAAATGAACCTGGGTCCCTGGCGCTGTGAGGCAGCAGTGCTAACCACTGTGCCACCATGCCACCCATTCAGATACAGAAGTAAAGAAGAAAACCTTGACATAAGGCACAAAATTCCCTTTTAGCTTGTCTTTCAGTTTGTGTTCCCCTTTTGTACATTTTCTACTTCTTACTGCAAAATGCAAGAGAATATTTCTGATTATTGAATGTTACTGCAGCAGTCAGACTGGGAGGATTAGAAACTTTGGACATTCCTTTATGAGTTTGGTGAGCTGCATGCACAGATAATTGTGTGGGAATATGATGTTATGATGATAATGCAGATGTGTTAAATATTCCTGTGTTCAAGTTGGTTTCGAATGTTAAGGAAGGAAATTGGAAGTGGTGGCATAATTGATACAAACAAACGTATGAGCGTACAAATTAGGAACGGGGTAGGCCATTTGGCCCCTCAAGCCTGCTACGCCATTCCATGAGGTTATGGTTAATCTGACTGTGGGCCCAAGTCCACATTAATGCTTACGTTTTTGGTCCTTTGTGTCACAAAATGATTTTTTTTGCGCAAATAAATTTAAACTGCCATGTATTTTTGTAAACCATATCTAGGCAGCTCCTCAGAGAAAGGAAATAATAGGAAAGAATAGAAAACAGGGTATTCTTTGCAACTGATACAATTGGTAGTCAAAGTGCTGTGAACCAGGAATCAGTTTAGACACAGATGAGGTGTTGAAGAAGCAGCAGCAAGAGAGAGAGAGAGAAAAAGAAGCAGCTGTTCTCAGCTTAGGTGGAGTTGAAGTGCTAAAGGCAAGTCAGTTTGTGCAAAAAATTGTTTTCTTTGTTGAACCAAAGACAATTCCCAAGTCCTGGTCATTTAAGCTGTACAGTATGGTAATCACTGGCTAGATTTGACCAATAGGTTTATGGTTGTTGTTTGGGAAACGGGGTCTCAACAGAGTTTAGGGTTATGGGGGGAACAGATAGCTTTGGGTTTTCAGTATTTGAGGGACTAAGTGCTTACTGTTAATTTGTCGAATTATAAGATTGTTCTTTGTCGCGTTTTATTATCTTTCTTCTACTTTAATAAATAAATTACCTCTGTCCAAGGAAACATGGAATCAAAGATTTGCAGGCAAAACTGTAGTAGAGAAATAGCCAGTTTTTCACGAGGAGGTGGTTCAGGGATAGCTGGAGTATATTCCCATAAGGGGAAGGGTAGGGAAACCACAGCCTGAGGTCCTTGGATGAGGAAATAGACAGAGGCTGGAATTTTACTGCCCCGCCCACCATGAGAATCAGAGTGGGCGAGGGGCAGAACATGGAAAGGTTCATTGACGGCAGGCGGGATTTTATGGTTTTGGGACAAGCGGGGCCATAAAATGCCAATCACAGAGTAGGTGAAAGTGATGCATATGACAGATGTTAGGTTGATAATACAAGTGAAAACCAGGGTGAATATGAAAAGTTCAGAAGAAAAATGGGAAAGGAAATGAGCAAGGCAAAGAGAGAGAGAGAGAAGAGGTTGGCAACTAATATAAAGGAAAACTCTACAGGTACACAAATTGTAAAGATGGTCAGAGGAGAGGTGGGGTAAATTGGGTATTGAAAAAGCATAGAGGCAGAAGGCACAGTTGAGGTACTAAATGAGTAGCTTGCATCTGTCTTTGCTAATGGAGATTCTATCAAAGTTATTATGAAAGGAGGTATAGTTGAGACACTGGTTACACTACAAATTGATAAAGAGAGGGTATTGGAAAGGTTGGCTGTACTTAAAGCTGATAAACCAGCAGGATTGGATCAGATGCACCAAAGGGTCCTGTGGGGAATAAGAATGGAAATTCTTTATCGTCCTTAGGTACAGGGGTGATGCCATCACGTCCTGCAGTGAATGGAGGGGGATTGAAAATCCAATCTTTTGTTCAAATTTCAATCTTTCTAAAATAATTACAGAAAGAACAGAGATAATGCAGGTAAGTGAGTGACATTGGAATTTGAATTTATGAAAACTGGACCTTGGGAAAATAGTAGAGAGTGTTCCAGAAAAAATGCAAAAGTCTTTTCTCTGGAGGATTGGCTGCAAAGGTCTTTCCCTGATGGAAAATTATTGGAGAAAGTGAAAGAAAAATGGATAGCATTTTGGATAGGTTCAAAGTTAAGGTTAGGAGAGTGGGCAAAGAAGCAGCAGATGGAATACAATGTGGAAAAGAGTGAGGTTATGCACTTTGGAAGGAGGAATGGAGGCATAGACTATTTTCTAAATGGGAAAATGCTTAGGAAATCAGAAACACAAAGGGACTTGGGAGTCCTTGTTCAAGATTCTCTTAAAGTTAACGTGCAGGTTCAGTCAGCAGTTAGGCAGGCAAATGTTAGCATTCATGTCGAGAGGTCTAGAATACAAGAGCTGGGATGTACTTCTGAGTCTCGATCAGGCTCTGGTCAGACCCCATTTGGAGTATTGTGAGCAGTTTTGGGCCCCATCTCTAAGGAAGGGTGCGCTGGCCTTGGAAAGGGTCCAGAGGATGTTCACAAGAATGATCCTGGAATGAAGAGCTTGGCGTATGAGGAACGGTTGAGGACTCTGAGTCTGTAGTCGTTGGAGTTTAGAAGGATGACGGGGGATCTTTTTGAAACTTACAAGATACTGCGAGGCCTGGATAGAGTGGACGTGGAGAGGATATTTCCACTAGTGGAAAAAACTAGAGGGCACAACCTCAGGCTAAAGAGACGGATGATCCTTTAACAGCCAAAGAGTGGTGAATCTGTGGAACTCTTTGCCGCAGAAGGCTGTGGAGGCCAGGTCATTGAGGGTCTTTAAGACAGAGATAGATAAGTTCTTGATTAATAAGGGGATCAGGGGTTATGGGGAAAAGGCAGGAGAATGGGGATGAGAAAAATATCAGTCATGATTGAATGGCGGAGCAGATTCATTCGATGGGCCGAATGGCCTAATTCAGCTCCTATGTCTTATGGTCTTATGGTCTTAAACCAAATGGTTTCAACGAAGGGCAAATAATATAATTGGGTATTGTAGTTCTTAAAATAAAACTTTCATAGGATGTTGTGATCTGTCAAGATATTAACATGGCTTCACACTCTGCAAAGTGGTGTAAAGAAATTGAATGCATCTGAAAATTCAGTGCAAATGAGGGAATGAAAGCCTGGAGAATAGTTGGAAGTGATCGCAAAGGATCATTACAAGAAGAATCTCCAATCAACAAGAGCTCAGGTGATTGTCTGACTCATAGTTAATAACATATATGTTGAAGTTAATTTAGTAATCACAAGTAGACTTACATTAGCATTGCAATGGAGTTACTGTAAAAGTCCCCTGGTTGCCACACTCTGGCACCTGTTCGGGTACACTGAGGAAAAATTTAACAAGGCCAATGCACCTAACCAGCACATCTTTCAGACTGTGGGAGCTAACCGAAGCACCCGGAGGAAACCCACGTGGACACGTGGAGAACATGCAGACTCCACATAGACAGTGACTCAAGCCAGGAATCGAACTCAGGTCCCTGGCACTGAGACAGCAGTGCTAAGCACTGTGCCACTGTGCCGTCCTCAAGTTAGGGATTGGTGCAGCATTTACTTTTTGCTGAGGAGAATAACATATTTGAATATTCTACTGCTACATATCAGTCAGACATCCATTTACTGGGAGTAGAGTAATTAAACAGTTGCCTTTTAAATCATCATTTTCTTTTTCCTTTCTGTTAAATCTGTAGCCATTTGAATTTTGCTGTAATCTTCTTAAATCTGTGTTTATTTCAATCCTGTAATGGTGAGTAGAAATAAACTAATCCCAATAAGTATAACAACCCTTTGGGTGTGTCATTAATTTGTTCTCTTGTGGTTTGCAAGGCAAAGTGAATCCTTGTTAAAAAAATCTACGAAGCGTGACAGGATTCACGCAACCGTATCAAAAATAAATTACATATTTTACCATTGCTTAGACTTCTGCCTCTGAGTTAGAAGGTTGTGGGTCCAAGCCCCACAACTCCAGTTTGAGCAGAATGACTGACACTTCCGTGCAGTATGGAGAGTGTTGCACTGTCAGAGGCACTGGTTTTCAGATAAGACATTAAACCGAGGCTCCATTTGCCCTCTCGCCTGGACTTGAAAGGTCCTCAGCACTGTTCTGAAGAAGAGCAGGGGAATTCTCCCATGGAGAGGAGTTGGGTTGTCTAAAAACAGCAAGCACCAAATACCCTAAAAATCACACTGTAGCTGTACGATTGAATTCAGACACCTCAGCCTGGATTTTCACTGTGTCAGGGTGACTCAGGAGCCTTTTAAAAATGGCGGGTCACAATTCTGGTATTCCCGACCCCATTCTTGGGCAGTCTGATTTCTAGGAGTGCCTTTAAAAGGTGTGGGGTGGTTGCTGTCAAAATCCTGCATTAGGCACACTCAGCCTAACCGACTCCATTATGGGGATAGGGATGTCCTACTCCTCCGCCAATTTCATCAGGTCAGGGAGTCGTGAATCCTAATCTGCAGGAGGGGACCTTTTAACAGGCAAATTCCAAAGGTCCACATCATGCCCCTGTGCCTGCTCTGCCATTTTTTCCACCCCTATGGCCCTCATGTAACTATGCCAAGCTCTGCTATGGCAGCCACCCTATATGGTACTTCCATGCTCATTGACCTGCCAAAACCGCAAGAAACTACAAAAGGTCATGAATGTAGCCCAAACCATCATATAAACCAGCCTCCCATCCATTGACTCTGTCTACACTTCCCGCTGCCTCAGCAAAGCAGCCAGCATAATTAAGGACCTCACTTTCTCTCTTTCACCTTCTTCCGTTGGGAAAAAGATACAAAAGTCTGAGGTCAGGTACCAACCGACTCAAGAACAGGTTCTTCCCTGCTGCCATCAGACTTTTGAATGGACCTACCTTGCATTAAGTTGATCTTTCTCTACACCCTAGCTATGACTGTAACGTTACATTCTGCACTCTCTCATTTCCTTCTCTATGAAGGGTATGTTTTGCCTGTATAGTGTGCAAGAAACAATACTTTTCACTATATGTTAATACATGTGACAATAATGAATCAAATCAAATCAAATCAAACTGTATTGAACCAATTAACCCTATAGTGAGAGTACGATTTATTAAAAGCAGCTTTAGAAAAAGTGATTCATTTAAAACTTTCTACTATGTTGATATCAATAAAATGATGGGTAGGATTATCTACCACCCACCCCCCCCACCCCACCCCCCCGGCCATGGCATGTTTTCAGCAGCAGGGCGGCTCGCCATTGGCTGCTGGTAGGAAAGACTAGAAAATTCCATCCAATCTTCTGGCAGCAGCTGTTTCAACAAGAATAATTGTTGTCTGGGCTCTCAACCAAGCTTCATTATGTATGCTTGGCTGAGAGTCCAGGCATCCATTAGGATTGTTGCATTAGCTGTGTCCTTGAGAAAATATCGTTTGATTGACAGCTCAGGTTCTCCTATCTCTGCTAACAATTTAATAATGTTTATTCAGATTACACTAAGTGGTTTCAAGGGTCTGTGGTTTTTGTTAATTTTTGGTAATTTAAAGGGTCTGGATGATTGACATTTTTATTGGCTTCTAGTGAAATTATGTTTTTTTCGACATAGCTGAAAGTTACGAAAGAATAATTTTGTTTCAAAGCTTTGTTTTTACATAAAGTACGGTCACTATAGGCTTCATTGGTTCTAGACAGCGCATGGAAGTGCTATTGTTTGGCATGGGGGAATGCGGGACCATGGAGGGTGGGTGGAGGTCATGAGAAAGGATGTCGTATGAGGAATGGTTGAGGACTCTGGGTCTTAACTCGTTGGAGTTTAGAAGGATGAGGGGGGGAGCTTATTGAAACTTACAGGATACTGCGAGGCCTGGATAGAGTGGACGTGGAGAGGATGTTTCCACTAGTGGGAAAAACTAGAACCAGAGGGCACAACCTCAGGCTAAAGGGATGATCCTTTAAAACAGAGATGAGGAGGAATTTTTTCAGCCAGAGTGAATCTGTGGAACTCTTTGCCGCAGAAGGCTGTGGAGGCCAGGTCATTGAGTGCCTTTAAGACAGAGATAGATAGGTTCTTGATTAATAAGGGAATCAGGGTTTATTGGGAAAAGGCAGGAGAATGGGGATGAGAAAAATATCAGCCATGATTGAATGGCGGAGCAGACTCAATGGGCTGAGTGGCCTAACTCTTCTCCTATGTCTTATCGTCTTATGGATGGGGAATGAGATGTGTTTGCAGAGTAAGGGAGTGTGAGAGGTAAGGGCTAGAGGGCCTGTTTTCGTTTTAACTGGGTCGAAGTCCCAGGACACCAGGCTGGCCTTTTTAAACAGCCAGCTTTGGTACCTGACTGCCCCTGTGGCAAAAATTCTTCCTGGGCCAGCTGGCCTGCCTCCAGCCAGCAGCCTTCCCCCGGCAATGAAGATCCCACCTTTGCAGGCACTTTCTCCTGAAGTGGGTGGGCTGAACCGGGAATTTTCCAGACTCCTGCTACCTATCTGGAGGATGAAAATCCAGTGCTTCATCCACGGAACGCAATTAGTCAGGCAGGATAATGTTGATTGTTGTATGAGATTAATATCCACAATTGTTTTTGAGGGTTGAGGAAAATTTCACAGAGCATTCACTTTCTTGACTTTTTTCATCTCTGTCAGGTGACTGTGTAGGTTAGGTAAAAGTCTTACGTTTATATGTTCTGTGATAGGTTGATTCCATGATTTGTGGTAAAGAGATGACTGATCAGAAGGAATATGAATGAGCAACAAGCGGCAAAAGAGACAGCACAGTGAAGATGGATGAATGATTTGGGGCGACACAGTGGTTAGCACTGCTGCCTCACAGCAGCAGGGATCCGGGTTCAATTCTGGCCTCAGGTGACTGCCTGTGTGGAGTTTGCATGTTCTCCCTGTGTCTGCGTGTGTTTCCTCCGGGAGCTCCGATTTCCTCCCACAGGTTAGGTTGATTGGCAATGATAAATTGACTCTAATGTCAGGGGAATTAGCAGGGTAAATACATGAAGTTACAGGAATAGGGGCCTGGGTAGGATGGTGGTCAGTGCAGACTCAATGAGCCGAATGACCTCCTTCTGCACTCTGGAGATTTAATAAGAACATTCAAATTTTGCTTTGTAGAATTAACACATTGTAAAAATTCCTTTCTTCTTCAGGAAATACTGATGGACCTGAAATACTGTGATTGGTTTTTCAAAAGGGATTTTAAAACTACACATGATGGGCCCGATTTTACCATCGCGTTGTGCCCGTTTTCAGACGCGAAACTTTGTAAAGTCGGGCGTGAGGCAAATAGCGCGATCTGCGTCTGACTCTGCGCTGGTTCCCCCTTTACCAAGGCCCAAAAATGGCCGCTATCGGGACCACACCTGAAATTGGCGCGACGGCTATTTAAATGCATTTGCAGGCATTTAAATTGACTTGATGGGCTGCATGCCCACCTTACCGGCACTTCCCCCTTTACCACCACGTTCGTCCATCCAGAATCGGCGCGAAACAAGCATTCTGTACAAAAGTCCAATTCGGGCACTTCAGCTAGTGAGGAGATAAGTGCCGAGCATCCGATGGCTCTCTGCTTGAGATCAGGGGCGGGAGGGGGGTCCACTGCCACTCTGCCTGTGATCAGTGAGAGGAAGGGGGGAGGGGGCCGTGATCGGTCTGGGTGGCAGGCGGGTAGGGGGATAAGAGGGTCAGTAATGTTGTGGGAGTAGGGCAATGTCTGTGGGGGCCAGAGGGAGGCATTATCCAGCTCGGGGGCGATGTGGCAGGGGAGCTGCATTCTAATTATTTTTTTGCTGTGCATGCGCGATTGGAGGCACCGATCGGAGCTGCGGGATTTTAAGTGAGTTAAGCCCCGCCCACAGGTTTCTACAACGCGATTCAGAATCGCTGATATTTTTGCAGGCGGAGTGCGTATGGGGGTGCCTGAGAACGGGTCTAAAAGTTGGATCTGAAACACTCCCAGTTTCAAATCCGCCCAGCACTTAGAATCAAAATGGTAAAATAGGGCTCGATACTTATTGAGTGGCACTGCCGGCTGCTATGAAATTAATATTATGGTGTCATTTTTGCAAATAATGCCAAGCATTGCACACACGCACGCTTTTGTATGTATTCTTTAAATGTCACTGATCTCCCCAAAGTAGTAATGATTGATCACTGATTTCCAAAAGATAGATTAAATGGGGCTATTGGCAAACCCACTGCATCACATTGGAACATATTTTCTGCTACATATCCCTGTTCCTGCTTTAGTGTTTACATGACAAATGAAGTCAGATGGGTGACCAGGTCATGGGACTCAGAGTTGAATAACTATACAAATATAGATTGGTGCAAGAGAATGCTGGAGCAGAACATTATTGTAATTCAAGTCCTGCCTGTCCACTGAACCTTTTCTAGTCAGATAGCCCTAAAACAGAACATTCTTGGGTTGGGGGCCCCTATCAATTTATGGCCGGCAGGGTGGTCCATCCCTCTGGGGTCCACTTGCCTTTCTTCATCCATATTCCTGGGCCATAGATACCCTCTCTGCTTTGCCAGATTTTTCATGTTTCCCGCTTCCTAATGGGACTAAAGGCTGACAAGTCCCCTGGACTCTACAGTCTGTATCCTGGAAGTGGCTGCAGAAATAGAATAGAGTCCTACAGTGCAGAAGGAAGCCATTTGGCCGATCAAGTCTGCACCGACCACAATCCCACCCAGCCCCTATTCCCATAACCCCATACATTTACCCTAGCTACTCCCCCGACACTAAGGGGCAATTTAGCATAGCCAATCCACCCGCACATCTTTGGACTGTGGGAGGAAACCGGAGCATCCAGAGGAAACCCATGCAGACACGGGGAGAATGTGCAAACTGCACACAGACAGGGACTCAAGCTGGTCCCTGGCGCTATGAGGCAGCATTGCTAACCACTGTGTCACCGTGCTGCCCCGGATAAAGGATGCATTGGTGGTAATCTTCCAAAATTCCTTAAATCTGAAAAGGTCCCAGCAGGTTGCAAGAAATGAGGGAGACAGAGAGCAGGAACCTATAGGCCTGTTAGTCTCACATCTTTATTGAGGAAATGTTGGAATCCATTATTAAGCAGGACATTCTAGAAAATCATTATACAATCAGGCTGAGTCAACTTCGTTTGATGAAAGGAAAATTGTGTTTGAAAAATTTATTACAGTTCATTGTGGAATTAACAAGCAGGGTGGATAAAGGGAAGCCAGTAGATGTGGTGCATTTCGATTTCCAAAAGGCATTCAGTAAGCTGCCTCATAAAAGCTAAGCGCTCACTGGGGTTGGGGGTGAAGAAATCAATTAGGAGAGGAAAGAGGGGACATGAGAAAGCTCTGGCTGGTATAAGTAGGGAAAGTCATAAGATATCCATAAGTATATCAATGGGAAGAGGATAACCAGGGAAAGAGTAGGGCCCATTAGGGACAAAGGGAGAAAACTGTAGGTGGAGGCAGAGGACATTGGTTGGGTGTTGAATGAATATTTCACATCTGTCTTCACCATGAGAATGAGGAGGTAGTTATGGAACTTGGGAAGAGAGACTGTGAGGCTCTAGAGAAAATTATCATAGCGAGTGACAAGGTATTGGAGGTATTGGCGAGTTTAACAGTGGACAAATCTCCAGGCCCAGGTGAATTGTGTCCCAGGCTGTTGTGGGAGGCAAGGGAGAAAATTGTAGGGGCTCTGATCCAAATTTTGAATTTCTCCCTGGCCACTGGGGAGGTGCCAGAGGACTGGAGAACAGCTAATGTGGTCCCACTATTTAAGAAAAGTTGTAGAGACAAGCCAGGGAACTACAGACCAGTGAGTCTCATGTCCATGGTTGGGAAACTACTGGAGAAGATTCTGAAGAAGAGAATCGATCTCCATTTAGAGAGGCAAGGTTTGATCAGGGATAGTCAGCATGGTTTTGTCAGAGGGAGGTCAAGCCTAACAAATCTGATTGAATTTTTTGAGCACGTAACCAAGTGTGTGGATGAGGGTAGTGTGGTTGATGTAGTTTACATGGATTTCAGCAAAGCCTTTGACAAAGTCTCACCTGGGAGACTTATTAAGAAGGCTAATGCACATGGGATACAGGATGATCTGACAAGTGGATTCATAATTGGCTAAGCGGTAGGAGACAGAGGGTGGTGACAGACGGCTGCTTGAGTGACTGGAGGCCTGTGACCAGCGGCGTACCACAGGGATCCGTGCTGGGCCCCCTATTGTTCCTCATTTATATAAATGACATAGAGGACTATGTGGGGGTAGGATCAGTAAGTTTACCACTGACACAAAGATTGGCCGGGTGGTTAACAGTGAAGTTGAGTGTCTTGGGTTACAGGAAGATATAGATGAGATGGTCAAAAGGGCAAATAAGTGGCAGATGGAATTTAACCCTGAAAAGTGTGAGGTGGTGCACTTTGGAAGGAGTAAGTTGACAAGAAAGTATACTATGAAAGATTTGACACTGGGAAGTTCCGAAGAACAAAGGAACCTGGACGTGTTTGTCCATAGATCCCTGAAGGCGGAAAGGCAGGTTAATAGGGTGGTGAAAAAGGCATATGGCACACTCACCTTTATCAATCGGGATATAGATTACGAAAGCAGAGAGATCATGTTGGAGTTGTATAGAACTTTGGTGAGGCCACAGCTGAAGTACTGTGTGTAGTTCTTGTCTCCACATTATAGGAAGGATGTGAACGCACTGGAGAGGGTGCAGAGGAGATTTACCAGAATGTTGCCTGGGATGGAACATTTAAGTTATGAAGAGAGGTTGGATAGGCTTGGGTTGTTTCCATTGGAGCAGAGAAGACTGAGGGGTGACCTGATCGAGGTGTACAAGGTTATGAGGGGCATAGACAGGGTTGATAGGGAACAGCTGTTCCCCTTAGTTGAAGGGTCAGTTATGAGGGGACACAAGTCAAAAGTGAGGGATGGGAGGTTTAGGAGGGATTTGAGGCAAAACATTTTTACTCAGAGGGTGGTGGCGGTCTGGAATGCGCTGCCTGGAAGGGTGATGGAGGTGGGATTCAGGTAAAAAGTACATGAATGAGTACTTGGCATGCCATAACATTCAAGGCTATGGGCCAAGTGCTGACAAATGGGATTAGGTGGGCAGGTCAAGGCATTTCATGCATCGGTGCAGACTCAATGGGCCAAAGGGCCTCTTCTGCACTGTACTATTCTGTGATTCTGTGATTCTGTAATATATTGACATGTAAACGGGATTGGATAACTAATAGAATACACAGGGGATGATCTTACCACTATAGATCCCTATAGATCACCTCCGGCCAATTGGAGTATCGATTATCCCTACTCTCAGTCCCTACCTCTCAAGCAAAATTCCCTACCCAATTCAATAGGTTGTCTTATGCATTCTCATTTTAGTTAACATTCTCTCATGTGGAACTTTATTGAATGCCTTCTGGAAGTCCATGAAAATAATGCCCATAGACACTCTCATTTCTATCACATTAGCTCGCTCCTCAAAATAATCAACAAGGCTCATTATACATGATCATGTTTGTCACTCTCTAGACAGATCTGTCTTGTCTTAAGAGTGAAGTGCCTCAATATTTGGAGTTTCAATTCATTGACAACGCTGGGAATAGGTTTTGAAGTAAATATTTATTCTAAAGATGTTGAAATTCACTGCATTTCATTCTGTTGAGAGACTGACAACATTTTGTTAACATTTGTACATTTCTGATTCTTAATGGTAATTTTCAAAAACAAATGGCAAAAATACTGTGAATACTGGAAATCTGAAATTTAAACAGAAGATGCTGGAATCACTTTGCAGTCTGGATGATTGACACTTTTATTAGCTTCCAGCTTTCTACAATGGAGAAAGTTATGAATGATTTTTTTCAAAACTTTTGTTTACACTTTCCACTCTCACTATATGGCATGGCAGAGTGGGTCAATGTGTAAGTACCATAGCTAGGCATAGAGAGAAATTGGCCAAAATGGGCCTAGAATCTCCAGAGTTTCAAAGAATGAGAGGTGATCTCATTGAAATCTACAAAATACTTAAAGTAATAGACAGGCTAGATACAGGATAGGTGTTTCCCTTTGCTGGAGAGTCTAGAACCATGGGGCTCAATTACAAAATAAAGGGGAAGCTACTCAGGACCAAGATAAGGAGAAATATTTTTACCCAAAGGGTTGTGAATCTTTGCAATTCTCTGCCCCAGAGGGTTGTGGAGGCTCAGTTATTGAGTATGTTTAAGGTAGAGATCGATAGACTTCTGATTAACAATAACGGAAAGAATGATGGGGATAGTGTGCGAAAGGCATTGAAGCGTCCAATCAGCCATGAACATATTGAATGGCAGAGCAGGCTCGATGGGCTGAATGGCCTATTCCTGTTCCTATGTTCCTATTGACTCAATGATTATTGCAACGTTTGACGCTGCCACTAATTAGGAGCATTCAAATAGCTCAATTCTCACATTCTAATTCATATATTTGACTCTGTATTAAAATTTGTATAAAAGGGGTAGAGGGCTACACAACAAATATTTGCAAGAGGATTCCACAGGTAGAAGTGCTGTGTGAAGCCTTGATGCAAGTACTCTGTGTGGGCAATATGCAAGACAAAATGAATATCTTTCATGCTCAAAAGTCACAGAGCAGGTAACTCAGAATATTTTATAGACTGGTCATGGAAATATACCTACAAAACAGTTAGACTTAGGGTGGGATTTTCCAGCTCTGCCCGCTGTCATGAACATGCGGCCCCAACAAATGTCAATGGACCTTTGGCTGAGCTGCCAAGTTTTCCCGCGACGGGTCCCACCAAGACGGGGCCTGAAACTCCTGGTCTTAGGCTTATTTCCTGCAGCTAGAGACACATGAGGCAGACAAGGCACAAGTTTGAGTCTGTTTTCTGCAGCTTGTTTTTACCTGGAACAGATCACTGACTTGAAACCAGAGCTATAGCTTGAGGGGCATCACTCGGCATCAAGCATGGCTGATCAGGAGTCTCTCCCATTCTTACAAAGTGCCACAGGCATGTTGGAAGGATTTGCTGGCTGATACTCGACCTGTTTGACCACCTTATGAACACACCTTCCATGGCCACCAAGTCCCAGAGTGGGATTTGAACACAGAGCTTGGGGCATAGAGGCAGGGGGCACTATTCACTGAACCACAAGACATTGTGCCCAAGTTATCTGTTCAAAAATTAAGTTTATTAGTTTGAATTTTTAAAATCTGTATTTTTTAAGTTTGTGTTGTAATAAAGATGTTTTGTAAGTTAAAGATCTCTTTCAAGCGCTACTCTTTAATATCTTGCCACAGCGACCAACTAATTACTTTGAATTCTTGAAGCAAAATCTAATGGGATTACAGGACTGAAATTTCACACAACACGTTATACCCTTCAACAAAGAGGCAGCTGTGAGTTTAGTGGGACCAGGGTCAGATACTGAAATGCAAGGCTGTATTGAGCTGTTCATTCTTAACCTTGAAACCTATCTGTTATTTGTTCTATGGGAATGAACAGGATATAACAGCGCCACATTGAGACCTTTTTTCAAGTATTGAGCAATATATATGTGTGAGGCATCCATCAGTAAAATCCAGGATTCATACTTTCAGTGGAGTCGCTGGCCACTAGTATTCTCACTTAACAGGAAATAGTTCATTAGAACATTGTGATGCTTCCAGGGAATGAGTGCCTTGATAAATAAAAACGTTTTAAAGTAGCCACTGTTTCTCTTTTAAATATCATTTTGAAATTAGAACGTTGCTTAACCCTTATTCATCCTCAAAATTTCTTCAATCGAGCATAATCTTCAAGAAGAATCCCAGGAGTGAATACTCTGGTGGGGTTTCTTCAGACTAACCAGTCGAATCCTAGAGAAGTGCCATGAATAGTCAATGATGCTATTTCTTTTGGGTTTCCACCAATCTTCCAGCAAGCTTGTGATAGGCCGGCATGGTGGCAGAGTGGTTAGCACTGATGTCTTACAGCGCTAGGGATCCAAATTCGATTCCCGGCTTGGGTCACTGTCTGTGCGGAGTCTGCATGTTCTCCCCGTGTCTGTGTGGGTTTCCACCCACAGTCTGAAAAACCTGCTGGTTAGTTGCATTGGCCATGGTAAATTCTCCCTTAGTGTACACAAACGTGTGCTGGAGTGTGGCGACTAGGGGATTTTCACAGTAACTTCATTGCAGTGTTAATATAAGCCTACTTGTGACATTAATAAATGAAATAAAATAGACAATCAGAGAAAAAAAAATAGAAGTGTCTTGCCATTTACTGCGGTAGCGAGCCAGACACAGAAAGAGGGATTATCCTGGGCAGAAGGGGTTGAATTTAGGTAGAATCTTTCTAGTCCCAGTTGTGAAGAAGTGGCTGGGGTGAAATATCAGCCAAGGATTCTTCTGCCAATTATTATCTTGTGACCTCCTGCTGGAATGTGCATGTGCTTGGTATCAAAGTAGCTAAAGGTGAAGTTGAAAGGGATTTAGGGAATTAAATCGCCTTGCCATATCCAATCTCTTCGAGACACCAATCAAGGGAAGCATTCTCACCCACATTGTTAAACCAGTTAGAGGAAGTCATGCTCAAACTCTGTAGTGTTCCAGCTAACCCACAATTGGAATCTTGTTTCTATTTTTGAACAGTGGTGCACAAGGGTATACTCAAGTCTTGGAAGCAGTTCAGTGAACCTAATCCTTAGTGCCAGAGGATTGAATTATGAGTTAAGACTAGAGAGACATTAACTATTTAGCTTTAAAGGGAGGTGACAAAGAGGTACTGGTTTATAAATATGTATGTATATATCTAATATATATATATAAACATAGACAGTATGTAGAAATCTAGCTATTAAAAATTGCATTAAACTAAAATATGAGAATAGGAGCACAGGTACAAGAGAGTAAAATGCAAAACTCGGGACTAATTGCTGTCTTTCTTCTTCACACAAGATGATATAAACCTAATTCTTAGAATAATATTTGAGGCAAAAACCTCAGCATCATTTAAGAAACAATGAGATGTGGGGAGCTATTTTTTCGTGTTTCTTTACTCTTTTTGTCCTCTGTATCTTGGACTGCATCTATGGGAAATCCTAAACTCCTCCTGTCCCAGAGAGGGTTTCCCCTTGCTTGGAGATCTAAAGGCTAATTCACAGTGAACCACAGACCAAAGTGAGAATTTTCTCATTTCCTTCATTTTATTTTAGCTTCTAGTTTTATCAGGCGATCTCATCTGACCTTTCCAATGATGGTAATATTCTAGAACTTAACTTAACCTTTCACTGTCAAAAACCAGCCTCCCATCCATTTGCTCTGCCTACACTTCCCGCAGCCTCGTAAAAGCAGCCAGCATAATCAAGGACCCCACGCACTCCGGACATTCTCTCTTCCAACTTCTTCTGTCGGGAAAAAGATACAAAAGTCTGAGGTCCCGTACCAATAGACTCAAGAACAGCTTCTTCTCTGCTGCCATCAGAATTTTGAATGGTCCTATCATATATTAAGCTGATCTTTCTCTTCACCCTACATGTAACTGCAACACTATATTCTGCACCGCATCCTTTCTTTCTCCTTATGTACTCTATGAATGGTATGTTTTGACTCTATAACATGGAATACTTTTCACTTTATCCCAATGTGACAATAATCAACCAAATCAAATCAAATCAAAAAAGACAAACAGCAGTGATACTGAGCTTATTGAAGTATTGAGCTTAGCTAACTTTTCAAATTATAGATAATTATAAATGGCTAGTGTTTTAAACTAATGAGTGAACAATATTTTTTGCATGGGAGAACTTTATCTTACTGTCATGCAAGTTGTTTGCTTTGACTGTCTCTTCAGACAGGTTTGCTTGGCTAAAAAAACAATAGGCTGCTTCAAGCTTTGAAAAAAATATCCGAGCCAAGCAAATTGAAGTTATTGGTTTGGTTAAAAAAAAAGCTGCCAAATACTTATGTCAGTAAATCATGATGGGCTTGGCCTCTCCCTCGGACATCAGGCGCAAGCAAACTGATTAAAACCTGTAGCGGTATAACCGAGTTAGCCAGGAGTACGATTTCTGTGGATGGAGTTGCTTCATGTACCATGAAAGAATTAAAGAGGTCAATAGCATGCCAAACCTAAGAGAAGGAAGGATGAATGAGCTAAGATGACCCAGATGGCCTTCATCATTTATATTTAGCTTTGCCCTTTCTGAGTGGCATATGGTTTCTGTTTGGTTCAAAGAACTTGACACAGAATTATATGTTATCGTTGAATCATGCGATCATGTTGAATAATTTGTGCAGAGTTTCTCTGTTCATATTCCCTTTGATGGTGTCCTTTTAATTAATATATAGATATATATATTTAAATCCTAACATTTAGACATTTTATGCTGGCAACCATCACTTAGCATTCCCAGCTTGTCCTAAGCACTCTCAAATGTCTGGTACAGCGACAGATGCGAGAGCAAACTTGAATCACCAGATTGTGTCCCAGTAGCAAGCACAGCATACACTATACTCTCAGCATGAAAAGGCAGGTGTGCCAGGGAGTCTGGACTCATCATCAACAGTCTTTCCCCGATGATTCAAGCTTAAGCCACATGATCACATATTTTGACAGGGATGAACTAAACCAGCTTATCTCTGAGGGGGAAAAAAAATAAATCTCATTCCTCCCGTGATTAATGTTAAGCTAAATATTTTCTCAGCAGAGGAGGGCACAAGGCCTGAGATTGTATTTTGTATCCTAGCCTTGGGTTCGTGACATCTCCTAGCACTGTTGTTGCTAGAATTGCCTTATTATTGCCGTACGGGTACAAAACAATGCTACATTAATCAGTCAGAACTTCAGGGATGAGTTGGACTGTTTTTGTGGACCATATTCGCAAAATATCATTGTGGAACAATTCTAAGAAAGCTTCAATTTACCTGAAAATCGTGCATTGAAAGATCGTGATATTGTTCCCTTATTCGAATGAACTGAAACTTGCTGAGGTGGGAAAAAATCCTGATCTTTATTTCAGGCAGGTAAAGCTAACAGAGTGGAATAAAGAATTCTATATTATGCATTTGTCTCGATTAAATGTGTGACAGATGTGAGGAACACTATCTGAATGATAATGAGGTTCCCCTTTCAATTCCTGGTACATTTGACTTTCTGAGGTAATAACAACTGACCATGCTGCTATTGATTAAATAATTTATATAAAGCCTCAGGCATGGGAGCATTGGGTAGATTTTTGTTCCACTCCCTACAAATTATTGCAATGTCAATGCGTCAGTGTTGTTGGTTCAGATTTTCTGGTATTGTAGATACTACTAAAGTAATTTCCCTGCTTTGCTTCAAACATAACTACACATAACAGTGTATTAGAGCCCAGGAAATCTATAGGAGACCTTTCTGGGGACAGATCTATGTTGGGATCAATCATATTCACCTGGTCGATGGATCTGACCTCTGATCGTATCTCATTTGATTTGATTTATTATTATTGCCACATGTATTAACATACAGTGAAAAGTATTATTTCTTGCGCGCTATACAGGTACCATTCATAGAGAAGAAAACGAGAGAGTGCAGAATTTAATGTTACAGTCATAGCTAGGGTGTAGAGAAAGATCAACTTAATGCAAGGTAAGTCCATTCGAAGGTCTGACAGCAGCAGGGAAGAAGCTGTTCTTGCGATGGTTGGTACGTGACCCGATGGAAGAAGGTGAAAGAGAGAATGTCCGGGGTGCGGGGGGGTCCTTAATTATGCCATTCAGCCCTTTGAACCTGTTTCACCATTTAATAAGATCACAGATGACCGAAGGCTCATGAAGTTCCCTTTCCTGCCTTCTCTCTGTAACCCTTAATTCCCCGACTGATTAAAAACCTATCGACCTCAGCCATGAAAATGTTCTAGGACTCGGCCTCCATGGTTGGTCCATGAACGAAGCCATGTGGGCCTGTACTGGAAGTTTGTGTTAAACCTCCTCTCGAGGTTAACATTAGGCACTGGAAGTGTAAGTTGTTCTGTCCCTCGCATTGATTTCATTTGCTTTCATGACCACAAATGCATAACCTCCCTGAAGAAATAAACCTCTAAGAATATTAATAATTGTATGCACAGACTTCAATGCAATTACCGCCCACCTAGATTAAATCAATAAAGCAAAGAACAAAGGAAATTATAGGTAGCTACTGAATTTCATTAAATAACATTTCCATGGACTATAAATATGCTCCTCTAATGAGACAACCTTTTTCACTCGTTTGATGTAGCAATGATAACACATCTCATCAAATTGAAACTCATCCTGTTTTTATTTTATTGTTTTACAGCAAGCCTAAAAGTATTTTGCCACTCTGACTTTTCCCAATGACCATTGCATCACCAATATGAAACTCTTTATCCAATTTTGACAGTTGTTCAATAAAAGATGGGCAAATGTCAGAGCTGATGTGGAGATGCCGGCGTTGGACTGGGGTAAACACAATAAGAAGTCTAACAACACCAGGTTAAAGTCCAACAGGTTTATTTGGGAGCAAAAGCCACTAGTTTTCGGAACAGGATGTCCCTTCGTCAGGTGGGTGGGAGTTCTGATTACAAACAGGGCACAAAGACACAAACTCAATTTACATGAATAATGATTGGAATGTGAGTCTTTGCAGCTAATCAAGTCTAAAAGGTACAGATAATGTGAGTGGAGGGAGTATTAAGCACAGGTTAAAGAGATGTATATTGTCTCCAGACAGGACAGCTAGTGAGATTTTGCACATCCAGGCAGGTTGTGGGGGTTACAGATAGTGTGACATGAACCCAATATCCCGGTTGAGGCCGTCCTCATGTGTGCGGAACCTGGCTATCAGTCTCTGCTCAACGACTCTGTGCTTACAAATGTCAGAGCTGCCAGAGGAGGTGGTAGAGACGGGTACAATTACAATATTTAAAAGACAATTGGATAGGTACATGGATAGGAAAGGTTTAGAGGGATGTGGGCCAAATGCAGGCAAGTAGGACTAGTTCAGTTTAAGAAACCTGGTCGGCATGGGTGAGTTGGGCCAAAGAGCCTTTTTCCATGCTGTATATGTCTATGACTCTATGATTCTATTTAAATACTGCAAGTGGCTATCCCTCTCTCAACTTCAACTTCATACAGCTTGTGCAGGTGAATGAAGATTTTCATACTTCTGAACTAAAGAGTTTGGAAAGATCGACATGTTCAAGTGAATGCAATTGAACACAGGTAAATTTATCAGGACGTGCCTTCAAGAGGGAGCTGGACCAATTCTTGAGTCATAGGCCCTGATTTTACCAGCACAGCCGCCCTGAAATTGGAGCAGGCGAAGCTCGCAGAACGGCAGTCCCCACTGACCGCGGGTGCGATCTTATGAGCCTCGGGTGGCCATGCCAGTAAACTCAGGGCCATAGAGTCATAGAACTACAGAGGTTTACAGCGTGGAAAAAGGCCCTTCGGCCCAACTTCTCCATGTCGCCCAGATTTTACCATTAAGTGAGACCCAATTGCCCACATTTGGCCCATATCCCATACACATCTTACCCATGTAACTGTCTAAATCCTTTTTAAAAGACAAAATTGTACCCGCCTCTACTACTACCTCTGGCAGCTTGTTCCAGACACTCACCATCCTCTGTGTGAAAAATTTGCCCCTCTGGACCTTTATGTGTCTCTCCCCTCTCACCTTAAACCTATGCCCTCTAGTTTTAGACTCTTCCACCTTTGGGAAAAGATATTGACTATCTAGCTGATCTATGCCCCTCATTATTTTATAGACCTCTATAAGATCACCCCTAAGCCTACTACGCTCCAGGGAAAAAAGTCCCAGTCTATCCAGCCTCTTCTTATAGCTCAAGCCATCAATCCCGGTAGCATCCTAGTAAATCTTTTCTTCACTCTTTCTAGTTTAATAATATCCTTTCTATACTAGGGTGACCTGCACACAGTATTCCAAGTGTGGCTTTACATTCGTCAGCTCACTGGCCCAATTGATCAAGATCACATTGCAATCCTAGATAACCTTTTCTACTGTCCACTATGCCACCAATCTTGGTGTCTTTGATTTGATTTGATTTATTATTGTCACATGTATTAGTATACAGTGAAAAGTATTGTTTCTTGTATGCTATTCAGACAAAGCATACTGTTCATAGAGAAGGAAAGGAGAGAATGCAGAATGTACTGTTACAGTCATAGCTAGGGTGTAGAGAAAGATCAACTTAATGCAAGGTAGGTCCATTCAAAAGTCTGATGGCAGCAGGGAAGAACCTGTTCTTGAGTCGGTTGACCTCAGACTTTTGTATCTTTTTCCCAACGTAAGAAGGTGGAAGAGAGAATGTCCGAGGTGCGTAGGGTCCTTAATTATACTGGCTGCTTTTCTGAGGCAGTGGGAAATGTAGACAGAGTCAATGGATGGGAGGTTGGTTTGTGAGATGGATTGGGCTCCATTCACATCTGCAAACTTACTAACCATGCCTCCTAAATTCTCATCCAAATCATTAATATAAATGACAAAAAAGAGTGGATCCAGCATCGATCCCTGAGGCACACCGCTGGTCACAGGCCTTCAGTTTGAGTGGGGCAGAAATCATACCATTTGGAAGGTAACATATGGACCATGTGATCTTCCGGACTGGTTCCAATCTCTTGATGGGGATGGAGAGCAATTTTCGATCCCACTTTCTCTTTCCTTACTGGCTGTGGGTTTTACTCTGGTTTCTGCTTGTGGAGATTACATAGCTGTAGGTGGGTAGTCCAGGCACGCTGCTGCAGTCACCATGGACAGTCTTGCTAAACAAGTTGTTCTTGTTTTTTATAATGTTCCTAAGATGGCAGCCTTCGCCCATCACAGAGGCCCAAGCAGCCGAACTTCAAAAACATTTTAATTCCTGCTTGGGTCTTTCTTTAAGATGTAGATTGCAACATCAATGGATGTCTGATAATTGTAGATTTTGTTGTAAAATCCGAATCTCATGCTTCCCCTGCTTGCAATGCGAGTTATCTGATTTGCATTCTGTGTCTCTGTGATTATGTAATTATATCTCCAAGCTGCAGGCTGTCCATTTTTGAACTGGATTTGTTGAATGGATGTTCTTGCGAAGTAGAATTAGTTACTGAGTGTGGCATAATGCCTGCAATTAGATTTTAAAGGATTTTCCGAAACTCATTTCGATTAAACAGTTAGGAGTTCCAGTACCTTATACAAACATCATTTCTTAACTTTCAAGATCATATCCGCTGCTTAACATATGCTTAATGTGTTTCAGCTTTCTCACAAGGGTTTTGTATCAAGGCATCTTTTAGTAGCACTGAATGCCTTTTTTAAAAATTCATTTTACGAGATGAGGGGCATCGCAGGCTTGGCCAGCATTTATTGCCCATCCCGCTCCATCCATTTAGAGTGGTAGAGATTTACAGCATGGAAACAGGCCCTTCAGTTTTTTTTAAACACCTAAGCTGGTCGCAATTGCCTGCATTTGGCCCATATCCCTCTATACCCTCGTACCCATGTGAATTCTAAACGCTTTTTAAAAGACAAAATTGTACCCGCCTCTACTACTACCTCTGGCAGCTTGTTCCAGACACTCACCATCCTCTGTGTGAAGAATTTGCCCCTCTGGACCCTTATGTGTCTCTCCCCTCTCACCTTAAACCTATGCCCTCTAGTTTTAGACTCTTCCACCTTTGGGAAAAGATATTGACTATCTAGCTGATCTATGCCCCTCATTATTTTATAGACCTCTATAAGATCACCCCTCAGCCTCCTACCCTCCAGAGAAAACAGTCCCAGTCTATCCAGCCTCTCCTTATAACTCAAACCATCAAATCCCGGTAGCATCCTAATAAATCTTTTTTGCACTCTTTCTAGTTTAATAATATCCTCTCTATAATAGGGTGACCAGAACTGTACACAGTATCCCAAGTGTGGCCTTACCAATGTCTTGTACAACTTCAACAAGACGTCCCAACTCCTTATTCAATGTTCTGACCAATGAAACCAAGCATGCTGAATGCCTTCCTCACCACTCTGTCCACCTGTGACTCCACTTTCAAGGAGCTATGAACATGTATCTTGAGATCTCTTTGTTCTGTAACTCTCCCCATTGCCCTACCATTAATGGAGTAAGTCCTGCCCTGGCTCAATCTACCAAAATGCATCACCTTGCATTTATCTAAATTAAACTCCATCTGCCATTCATCAGCCCACTGGCCCAATTGATCAAGATATCCCGTTGCAATCCGAGATAATCTTCTCCACTGTCCACTATGCCACCAATCTTGGGGCCTGATTTTACCAAAACTTCGTGCCCGTTTTCGGCTGCCTTTAATGCGATCTGCACCCGAATCCGAGCAGATCGCGGCTTCACCGACATCTGATTTGGGCGCGGGTCTGGCGCGCGTCCGAATTGGGCAACCTGACGATTTAAATGCATTAGCATACATTTAAATCGACTTAATGAACCACGCGCCCAACTCTACCGCCAAATCCCACTTTACCGTCTTCTGGCCCGATCCGCGTCCGCGCTGTAACCGACCTGCAGAATAAAAGTCTGAAGTTGCCGCTGCAGCCTCCGAAGAACGGGGTCAGAGACTGCAACGGCTCTCTGACCCAGACCATCCTCTGGATGGGGCGGGAGGGGGGTGGGAGGAGGAGAGGGGGTGTGACGTCTCATCCCCTGGGGGGCGGGGGGGGGGGGCTGAGGAGAGGGGCTGTGACGTCTCATTCCCTGGGGGGAGCGGGGGGTGGGAGGAGGAGAGGGGGTGTGACATCTCATCCTCTGGGGGGGTGGGGGGGAGGGGGTGTGACTGATCATCCCCTGGGGGGGGCAGGAGAGGGGGTGTGACTTCTCATCCTCTGGCTGGGAGATTCCTGTGCCTGTCTGCGGCCGATCCCTCCTGGCACCATCACTGGTTCACTACCAGCCACAGATTACTCTTCCCTGCAGGTGCGAGAGAGTGGGAGAGATGGCTGTGGCTGGTAGTGTACCAGTGATGGTGCCAGATGCGACCGGCTGCAGACAGGCAGCGGAACCCCCCCCCCGACCAGAGGATGAGATGTCACACCCCCTCCCCTCCATCCCCCCGCGCCCCCCCCCCCCACCCCCAGGGGATAAGACATCACCTTCCCTCCAGCCCCCCCAGGGGATGATCGGTCACACCCCCTCCCCTCCTCTCCGCCCCCCCCCCCCACAGGGGATGATCGGTCACACCCCCTCCCCTCCCACCTCCCCTCCCGCCCAACCCCGACCAGAGGATGAACGTCAGAGAGCCGCTCTTTCCGCTTTCTGCTTTTTTTCGCGCTCGGGCGCGCTGTCAGATTTTTTTCGAACTGCGCATGCGCAGTTCAGAGCTCTGATCGATCCGCCAGCGCTAAGCCCCGCACACAGCGCGGATCGGGCCGGAGCCGGCAAAACGCGTATGGGCGCGCTGGAAAGAGGATTCCTGGCGCAGATCTATTTGACGCCCAGATCCGGCACTTACACTCAAAATGGTAAAATTCCCCCCTTGGTGTCATCTGCAAACTTACTAACCATGCCTCCTATATTCTCATCCAAATCATTAATATAAATTAATATAAATTTCAGAAGACATTTAAGAGTCAACCACATTGCTGTGGATCTGGAATCACGTGTAGGCCAGATCAGTAAGGATGGCAGATTTCATAGAATCCCTACAGTTCTAAAGGAGGCCATTTGGTCCATCGAGCCTGCGCTGACAACAATCCCACCCAGGCCTAACCCCAGAACCCCACGTATTAATCCTGCTAATCCCCCTGACACCAAGGGGCAATTTAGCATGGCCAATCAACCTAACCCGCACACCTTTGGATTATGGGAGGAAATTGGAGCACCCGGAGGAAACCCAGGCAGACACAGGAAGAATGTGCAAACTCCACACAGTCAGTGAAGCACACTTTCAAAGATTCAGTGTCTTCAGTGGATGCTGTGTCCAGTAATAACATCAACTAGGATCATAACAATTGACAAGGAAGTTAAGGGGGACAGGCAGGAAAGTGGAGTTAAGACAACAATCAAATTAGCCATGATATTGTCGAATGGCAGAGTGGGTTCCATGGGCTGAATGGCCAACTCCTGCTCCTATTTCTTATGATCTTATGATATTACATTCTAGCATTGTCTGTTGCCTCCAAAAGAGGGCAGGAAGGAATGGGTGAAAGTCAGCACAAGAAGGTAGAAAGAAAAAGTATTAAACAGTTCCTGCTGAGTACAATAATAGGATTTATGAGATTTGAATCTAACAGGAGGAATCCCAGCCTCATTGGTTTATTGTCAGGTTATGTTCCTCAGTAAAAATGGATAAAATCTTCTACACTTAGTTTAAAGTCACAGGTAGGCTTACATTAACACGACAATGAAGTTACTGTGAAAATCCCTGAGTCACCACATTCCCACAGCACTCACCTGATGAAGGAGTAGTGCTCTGAAAGCTCATGCTACCAAATAAACCCGTTGGACTTTAACCTGGAGCTGTGAGACTTCTTACTGTCACCACACTATGGCGCCTGTTCGAGTTCACAGAAGGAGAATTTAGCATGGCCAATGCACCTAACCAGCACATCTTTCAGACTGTGGGAGGAAACCAGAGCACCCAGAAGAAACCCATGTAGACACAGGGAAAACGTGCAGACTCTGCACAGACAGTGACCCAAGCCAGGAATTGAACCCAGGTCCTTGGCACTGTGAAGCAGCAATGCTAACCGCTGTATCACTATGCCACCCACAATTCTATTTAGAAGAAAATACGTTGAAAGTCTGCACAGGTTTTCACAATACTTTCAAAGCAATGGAAACTCTTCATGTTATATTTAAAATATAAATAATCCCAAACTATCAAATGTATGACAATTGCCAATTTAATAGCTATTTAACACCTAACAGTTGTGATAATTGGGTAGGCAATCTGATTGAAGTTACAAGCAGATTGGCAAAGCAAAATTTCCTCTTGAAAGTGTTTACATTCTAAGCACTGTTAAAGCAAACACATATAAGCCTTGTGAACCATTGCATATTATTACTCGCTTACACTGTGTCATACACCCAAAAAATCTCTTAGAATAAGCCAAATCAGTCACTGAGTATGAAATACAAATGTCCAGAGATACTCTCTCATTTGCCGGTCTACAGGATTGTTATTAAAGCTTCAGTGACCAAAGGAGATTTTTAAAAATTCGTAGTTTTAGAGAATAACCAACAAAAATCAACGACATGAGAGAAAAGTAAGATGTAAATATTCTGGACGCAATGGGAGGGCACGTATCAATGCCTCAGAGGATACAAAGCTGCCCTTAGGTCAAGATTAGCAATCTGTGGTGCCACTCTTGATAATGGAAACAACAGAAATCATTCTGCAGTCCCACATTCCCAGAAGCTGCAACACAGTGACCACAGTTCGACCACACTGGGCAGTTTTGCATGAACACAGCTCCCTATTGTATCACCCCAACTCTGGGTGGCACAGTGGTTAGCACTGCTGCCTCATAGTGCCAGGGACCTAGGTTCGATTCCAGCCTCAGATCGCTGTCTGTGTGGAGTTTATGGACTCTCCCTGTGTCTGCGTGGGCTTCCTCTCGGTGCTCTGGTTTCCTCCCACATTCCAAAGATGTGTAGGTTTGGTTGATTGGTCATGCCAAGTTGTCACTTAGGGTGTGATTTTATGGCCTTGCTCGACCCAAGACTGGAACACTCTGCCCAAGGTCAATGGACCTTCTCATTGTCCGCCCCTTGCCAGCTCTGAATTCCAACAGTAGTATCACAAGGAGTAGCAGGGTAAATACATGGGATTGGTGGGATTGTTGTCAGTGCAGGCTCAGTGGGCCGAATGGCCTCCTTCTGCGCTGTTGGGATTCTATTATTCTAACTCTTATTCATTCCCAGGTCCTTAACACTGAAGAACCTCTTGTTTTCTGCAACCTATTTGGTCTATCTTTTTCCCCTTACAAACTGCAGCGCTTCAAAATCCTTGTTTGGTATCCAGAACTTCCTAATCTGCTTATAATTTCCTTTTATTTTCAGTTAATTTTTATTTTTGCACTTTTCTTTTCAACCTTGGGGTTGTTTTGTAGGAATCTCAGGAATTCACTGTTGCTTTTCAATTAAGAACATTAACTTACCACTTACAATTGCTAACCTAACCGCATCAAATAAAATAAGTAAAAATTACTGTCATTATTGTAAAGCAAATTAGGTGTCGACAAGGCAAGAAGAAACAATTATGTTTTAAGAGTAACATTGAAACAACAGCAGCTCAGAGATGTGTTTCCCTTAATCTGAACACTTGACTTTTAATTGAAAAGATTTCAGCACCTACCTAAAGCTTTTGTGTTGAAAGAATAATACGGTGGTACAGTGGTTAGCACTGCTGCCTCACTGCGCCAAGGACCTGGGTTCGATTCCTGCTTGGATCACTGTCTGTATGGAGTCTGCACATTCTCTCTGTGTCTGTGCGGGTTTTCTCCGGGTGTTCTGGTTTCCACCCACAGTCCAAAAAACATGTTGGTTTTGTGCATTGGCCATGCTAAATTCTCCCTTAGTGTATCCGAACAGGCGCCAGAGTGTGACGACTAGGGGATTTTCACATTAATTTCATTGCAGTGTTAATGTAAACCCACTTGTGACACTAATAAATACACTTAAAAAAAGCTTAATTATTCTGATTGCATGATCAATTAAACTTTTCCCACTGAAGGTCTGCTTGTTTCTATTCAAAAAAAAGATGCATCCCAAATATAAACTTTTTATATTTGTGAGTCTAACTCACAAAACAATTATTTCAATAGAATCTACTTAACAACAGAGTTAAGAAATAGAACTGCCTTTTAACAGTACAGTGCATTTTTTGTTTGTTGTGTGATCATAAAATGGAATCATAGAATCCCTACAGTGCAGAAGGAGGCCATTCGGCCCATCAAGTCTGTACAGACTCTCTGACAGAACACTTTACCCAGACTCTATTCCCGTAACCCCATGTACTGAATAATCCTAACTTACACATCTTTGGACACTAAGGGGCAATTTAGCATGGCCAATCAACCGAACCTGGACTGTGGGAGGAAACCGGAGCACCCAGGGGAAGCCCACACAGGGAGAACATGCAAACTCCGCACGGACAATCACCCAAAGTCGGAATTGAATCCAGGTCCCTGGCCTGGTAAGGCAGCAGTGCTGATACTAGAGTATGAATGCTTAACGTTACCTCAGAGATAAGAATGCACCACCCACTTTGAAAGTTCACCCTGCAACGCACCAACTCCCTTTATCTGGGAATAACTCTGCAGCAGAAATATAGTGGATAAAGGAAGTCTATATGCAGTGTCAAATGTTCATACTCTGATATCACATTCATTTTACCCATTTCTCTATGCTACTTAAAGACAGTTTGAATAGAGTGAGTTGGTTGCACAGGAAGTGTACAGAAACATAATTATAAAGTTAAGTGATAAATGTTGTCCCAAACAATGAAATTGGTCAAATAAATATAGCTGAGTGTGATCTACCCAGACACAAAGCTATACACCCGCTGATTTCTATACTGCGTGTCCTTCATACACTCATTACACAATTGGAGTTGAAACTTCCCAACTCTTCAAAGTTCAGATGAAATTTTCAGTTCCTGGACTGCGATAGAATTCAAATTCCAGGTCTCAATGTGAGATGGGCAAGGAGGGTTGCAGAAGTGGAGTGGGGAGGGGCAGCAGTATGTTGGGTCATAAGGGTGGTGCTATGTAGGCAACACTGTGGCATAGTGGTTGGTTGGCACTGGGCTGTGGGTGGCACAGTGGCACAGTGGTTAGCTCTGCTGCCTCACAGCTCCAGAGACCCAGGTTCCATTCCTGGCTTGGGTCACTGTCTGTGTGGAGTTTGCACATTCTCCCTGTCTCTGCGTGGGTTCCCTCCAGGTGCTCCGGTTTCCTCCCACAGTCCAAAGATGTGCGAGTTAGGTTCGTTGGCCATGCTAAATTGCCCCTTAGTGTCCTGGTAGGTTAGAGAGATTAGTGGGGTAAATATGTGAGGTTATGGGGATAGGGATTAAGTGGAATTGTTGTCGGTGCAGACTTGATGGGCTGAATGGCCTCCTTCTGCACTGTAGGGTTTCTATGATTTCTATGAACACATTTTCAGACACTTCTAAAGCTAAATGGCTCGTTTGTGCCAAGACTCAGCTTTATTGTATTGATGTTATCAATATTTTTAGTGCTTCTGTGTGATAAATGGAAATTGCAGATAAAAGCTTTTAGAAAATATTGTTTGAGGGACCTGTTTGGTTTGTTCTGGTTTCGGTTTGCTGGATTTTGGAAAGAAAAGGATTGATTTAGTTGTGTAGTGTCTTCCTGTTATTGACATTTTTTCGTTGAGTTGACAGAATAACTCGGCCAATCAAGTTAGTTTAATATTCAGTTGTCGTTCCAACCAGTCATGAGCTTTACCCTTTGTGACAGTAACTTGAAAAATGCCAAAAGCACTGGAAGAATTTTAACCTTTGACCATAGTCATTGGGTGGAATTTTCCAGCCGCTCTCACCCCAAAATGGGAATATTCCGTCCGAGGTCAATGGACCTTTGCATGGTCCGTCCCCCCGCCCGCTATGATTCCTGTGTCAGGTGGGACGGGAGAACCATCCCCCCATGGAGCCAAATGGTGTTTTTTAACGGTCACCCGGCATCAGGTTTGAAGAAATTAGAATCGCAAAGTTCAATGTGTGGCCTGCCGGTCTTCCACCTGCCCGTGCCTGACCCGTCCTCCATTTTACGGAGGGCAGGGGAGCGATGAAAGTATCAGTGGCTAATTAAAGGCTACCGCTACTATTTTACCTACTGCAAGGGGGAGTCCCATGTCATGCAGGTAGCCTGCTAGTTTTAGTTATGCAAGCTGTTGTTGGATAAAGTGTTAAGTACCTCCTTTGGGAATTGCCTGTGCCCATCAGAGGCATCACCCACGATCATATGCCCCTTTTAACCCTCTACCCTCTGACTTCTCAGACCCAGTCCCGCAACATCCTTATCCTCCCTCCTCGGACCTGCCAGCCATACTCTGGACTTACCTTCAGTCTGTCCTGCTTTAGATTCTCTTCCTCGGGGACTGGCTGTAATCCCAGCCATGGCCACAACTTTATCCTGGCGCTGCTGGGATTACAGAGTTGCCAGCCATCCGACTGGTCAACAGCTCTCTAAGGCTCCGCAGATGATGATGGATATCTCACCCTAGCCAATTAGTGCCCTGCTGAATCTTAAGTGGCTGTGGGGAAATCCTGCCATCTGAAACATAGATTCACTTACAGCAGAAAGGGAGGACACTTGGCCCATCAAATCCCTACTGGCTCTCCATTCAATCCCATGCCCCTACTCCATCCTGTAGCCTTGCAAGTTTATTTCCTTCAAGTGCCCATCCAATTTCCTTTAGAAATCATTGATCACCTCCCACCCCCAACACCCTCGTGGGCAGCAAGTTACAGGTGATGAGCCAATACAGGGACTTGAGTTTTGAGGTGTTATCAGGTCAGGGTAACAATAGCAAGTAGGGAGAATGACAGAGGAGGTATGGCAGCAAAAGGAGGAGTATTTGAGCATTGAGCCATAGGACCTATTTAAGAAACCGTAAGGTAGATGGTGCCTGGAAAATACGACCACAGTGTTGGAGACGGCTAGGAGAATACAGAGGTACGAATGCACCACCTACTTAGAAAATTCAGCCTCTAACACTCAAATCAGAGCAATAAAACAAGAACAAAAATGTAATCATCGTAACAAAGCATGATAGTCAGATCTGTCGGACTGACGTGATGAGAAAGATGTCTTCGAGCAAGTATGAAAAGGAAGTGTTAAGGGAAGTAACGATGATACATATAGGAACTGTGCATTTTTAAAATATCTCATAGATAAACATTGTGTTAGTGATTAAGATTGGCATAAAATGATCATAAACAAACTGATAATCACAAATATCAAGTAATGCTTTTTGAAAGGTATCTTTTACCCAGAGGATGGCGACGGTTTGGAATGCGCTGCCTGGGAGGGTGGTGGAGGCGGCTTGCCTCACATCCTTTAAAAAGTACCTGGATGAGCACTTGGCACATCATAATATTCAAGGCCAAGTGCTGGTAAATGGGATTAGGTGGGAGGTCAGGTGTTTGTCGCGTGTCGGTGCAGAATCGATGGGCCAAAGGGCCTCTTCTGCACTGTGTGATTCTATGATTCCATGATTCTATGGTCCCAAGTTAAGATCCTGAAACAGTTTTAACCTTCACCATTGGAGAAAAGTACATCCATGCCTCATCTCTAACAAGAGATGTTTTCCCCATATTTTCCCTGTTTCACTGACGAATGCAGGGAAACAATTTCACAGCGCTCCCGTTCCTCACCATCCCTCCTGTGTGAGTTTAGAGTGAGCATTGGAAAGTGAGTTAACCTTGGGGAATCTTGTCCACACCACACTAAGCTCAGGACTTTTTCAGATAAACTATTTAATTGGGTCTACTTTCATAATCATCATATTCGACAAAGACCTGTTGTGCACCTCATGATAATGCTCTGATCAGCAATAATACTGACAAATCTGAGAATGGAAATAAATTGCCAGGGTAAGCAGATGTTATTCTGATTTTCTCTTGCGAAAATCTGTCCGAAATTTGCAGTAAACGCTGAAGTGTATTTGTGATGATCTCATGCATCAGTGATGTACCTATGCCTCTGAACAACTTGGATTTAATTAACACCTTTGAACTGTTCTGCGTCTATTGTATAAGGAGCTCAAGTGCTCCACCAGTGCAGGAATTAAATGTGCCACCTTGATCATCAATCAATATTGTCAGAAATAATATGGGTTAACACGATTGCTGCTTTGTGCTGTTCTCATATTACTCTCTTGTCATGTATGACGCTTAAGGTTTATAACTTTTGACAGTCAACAGATCCAATAACCAAAGCACAACTTGGCAGAACTAAATTGACCTGCCCTTTCATCCCTTTCTTCACAGAACACGATGCAGCATAGGAGAAAATGCTAGAAAATCTCAGTAGATCTGGCAGCATCTGTAAAAGGAGAGGAAAGAGCTGATGTTTGCTTTTATAAGGTGCAGCATTGCATATTTTAATCAATGCATTCCTTTTTATTGATTTGAACATTGATTTTAAGTTCATAGAATCATAGAATTGAATCATAAAATCCCTACAGTGCAGAAGGAGGCCATTTGGCCCACCGTGCCTGCACCGACAACAATCATGATGTGGAGATGCCGGCGTTGGACTGGGGTAAACACAGTAAGAAGTCTCACAACACCAGGTTAAAGTCCAACAGGTTTATTTGGTAGCAAAAGCCACTAGCTTTCGGAGCGCCGCTCCTTCATCAGGTAAGTGGGAGTTCTGTTCACAAACAGGGCATATGTGGCTTCCAGCCTGACAGGCTGGAGAATTGCCCCCTTGGTTCCTGGATCCATGTCATACTGAAATAACCATTCCAGCTGCCTTCATGTCATAGAATCCCTACAGTGCAGACGGAGACCATTTGGCCCATCGAATCTGCACTGACTCTCTGAAAGAGCATCTTACCCAGCTCTCTCCCCTGCTCTTTCCCTGAAACCCCACACATTTACCATGGCTAACCCATCTAACCTATATATCCTGAGGACACTAAGGTCAATTTAGCATGGCCAATCCACCGAGCTTGCACATCTTTGGACTGTGGGAGGAAACCAGAGCACCCGGAGGAAACCCATGCAGACACAGGGAGAATGTGCAAACTCCACACCGACAGTGATCCGAGGCTGGAATTGAACCCGGGTCCCTGGAGCTGTGAGGCAACTGTGCTTAACCACTATGCCACTGTCCCGCCCAGTTTCTCGCCTCGTTAATCTAAGTTTAAAAGGGCAGAGTTTTGTTTCAAAAGATACCGATGAGGAAGGAAATAAAGAAATGTTATTCCTATGGCTCCTTAACGCATCTTTGGGCATTTTAAATCCTTCAGAACCAGAAGTTACTTCAATGGCACTGTTAAATAGGTAAGTGTGGCAGCTGGTTTAGCGTGTAGCTGGTGTTCCAAACACCGGAAAGGAATGAACAATGTGATCGTCTGTTTTGAGTGTTGAGTGCAGAGTGTTGACCAGGGCACTGTAAGAGCTCCTAACACTTCTGGTCTTTAACATCAATGTGAGCTGCCAGCAGCCTTGGCTCATTACCTTATCCAAAGACAATGCGTCTGACAATGTGGCACTGCCTCAATACTGGACTGAAATGTCGCTTAGATTATGTGCTGTAGCTAATTGTGAGGCTTAAACCCACAAACTTCTGATTCTGAGGCAAGAGTGAATGAGAAAGTATGGGAGCCTCCAGAATCACAGCAGACACTAGAACCGGTCTCTTGTTCGGTATGACTCAACTACTCATAGGGGTCCCTGCTATTTACTAACGTTTTACTTGCTATTACCAGTTTATTATCAATGCAGAAAAAAAAAATTAATGTGAGTAATGAAATCACCTAAGCATTTTCAACCAGGGCATTCTGATTGTAATACCTCTAGCTGGATACTGCAACAAACAGCACGTATATTTCAGTAATGATTTGGTCATAATGTGCAAGCATATTAAAAAAGAAAAGCTGCAAAAATTCCACTTCCGAATATGTTGTTCATGTGCTGTGGGCCTGCATCTAATGGTCTCATTATCTGAGATTGTCCTCATTACACAAAGCCTGCAATCTACTTAGTAACTGAAGCTTTTGAAGTATTTTCTCAAGAGGGAGAAGCTTATGAGAGAGTGAGTCAGTGTATATGGCTTAGTGCGTGGATCTTTCCATCAGAGACAAAGATCTGAGTACGGGACTAAAATAAAGAGAGCAGCTGAAGCTATCAGTCAATCCTACAGTCAGAGTAACAACACCAATTAGAGAGCTGAACTGCTCATTATACACACGATAATTCAAAACATAGTCTACATAGCATCCTTTTCTCCAAATTCATTTGTTCCTCTCTCAATTCTGTCCCTGATTCCACTGAAGGTGCTAATGAGTGTTAGTGTGTAACTCCACCAGCATCTGCAGCCCCACTCACACTTCTCATTCATATACATCGGGTCAGTTGCAATGATTAATGGCTATGCAAATTGCAATATGATTATCAAGACGTGGTGTTTGGGTGTAAATTGGTTCTCATTAGACACTTTTGAAATATCAGACATTTGGGAAAATTATTAATGAAATTCACAAATGCTTAATTGACTTCGGTTTCTAATTAGCAGATGCCACGCGATATAAATATTCACCGCAGGAAGTCTTCGAACCTTTAAAGTTATGGAACTGAAGCGGTTCTTTTGTTTTGTACCTAGTACCTAAATCATAGAATTAACAATGCAGAAGGAGGCCATTTGGTCCATCGAGCCTTTACTGACAACAATTCCATCCAGGTCCTACCCCCGTAACCACACATATTTACCCTCCTAATTGGGGCGGCACAGTGACACAGAGGTTAGCACTGCTGCCTCACAATGCCAGGAGCATGGGTTCAATTCCGGCCTCAGTTCACTGTCTGTGCGGAGTCTGCACATTCTCCCCGTGTCTGCCTGGGTTTCCCTTCAGGTGCTCTGGTTTCCTCCCACAGTCCAAAGATGTGTGGGTTAGGTTGATTGGCCATGCTAAATTGACTATGGTGTCAGGGGGATTAGCAGGGTAAATGTGTGGGGCTCCGAGTATAGGGCCTAGATAGGATTGTGGTCGATGCAGACTCGATGGGCTGAATGGCCTCCTTCTGCACTGTAGGGATTCTATGGATTCTATGATAATCTCCCTGACACTAAGGGACAATTTGTCATGGCCAATCAACCCAACCTGCACATCTTTTGGACTGTGGGAAAAAAGCGGAGCACCCGGAGAAAACCTATGCAGACACGGAGAGAAGGTGCAAACTCCACACAGATAATCACAGAATTGAACCCGGGTCCCTGGCACGATGAGGCAGCAGTGCTAATCACTGTACCACCGTGCTGCCCATCTTTTATAGAATGGGCCTTCTTCATTTCATGAAAGATAGCAGGTCAAACATTGTTTCACATATCAAATCTAGTCATAGGCTGTCGAATTCCTGTATGTGAGAAGTCTAATGTGTAAGCGACAACTAAAATGTGTGCATCTGTGGGAAAGAAGGGGAGTACAGAGGATGAACATTTTGTTCTTAAAAACAAAGGACAGATTGTGCTGTGATCCCATTAGTACTGGAGACAAAATACATATTAGCAAAGATTATGGGAGCGATCGTACCATTTCGCCCCGCTGGCTGATGGGTGGGGTGAGCTGCTAAGATCACAAGAGACCCGAGAAATCACAGAGCACAGAGATCTGCACATGAGCGATTGTGCCCTCTGCTGCTACATGCCGGCTGGATGAGCTAGGCCCCACCCACTCCCCCTGTTGGCGAGAAACCAGTTTGGCCACATTGTTTTGACAGAATCAGGTAAGATTTGGTTTTTAAGCTGCCCAAAAAAAGACACTAATTTCTCCAGTTTTCACGCTCATTTGGCACTTGGAATTTGTTTGGTAAGATTGCTCACCCCCGTGATTTAAAAGGCAAGTGTGAGACGTGATCAACTCAATTGGAGAATATTACATGACAACCCTTCATACGACCTCGGTGACTGTGGCAGTGGAGTTTAAACTTGTAAGCCTAGATGCTGGGAATTCAACTGCCACCTTAACTGAAACTTAAATTTGGCAGCCCCCTGTGAGCCAAGTTTTGTCAGAGCAGGTGCTTGGCACTGTGAGGCAACAGTGCTAACCACTGTGCCACCGTGGTGAGGCAAGTGATTGAAAAAATACTTGCCTGCACTATTATGCCAGTTTGAGGTCAGCTACTTCAAGCTGTCTAATATTACATGTTGCTTCATTGTGAAGCCATGTTGGTCTGTGATTATCATCTCTGCTGAATGACACCTCAATTACTAATGAAGGCTAATAGCGCTGAAATAAGATGGCAACTCTCAATGTGGCCCCTCTCCCTTGGGAACTGATTTGACTCTAGTGCTATTTAAAGGGCTGTTCTTCTTCATTCAGGTGTCTGAAAGTGAATGAAGCACAAAGCTCCCTGGTCAGAAAACATATGACAGGGTCAACTAAGTGAGGGCAGTAAGGATTTCTTTCTTCTTTGGTCCTGTGCTGGTGAACCATTATAAGCAGTGTTAGCTTTGACTGACACACTTTTATTAGTTAGTGAGGTGAGAGGAATGTAAAACAGGTTACAATTAAAGCACTAATCATATGGAGGAGAGACTTTAAAAACTAGAAAGTATCCAATTTCAGTCTGAAAATCGCCAACGAGAACCATATAAAGAGAAAAGACGAGATAATAGTTCTGGTATGAACTCTGTCAGAACTCAGAGGCACAGTTGTTAAAAGTTAAAGTATTAGTCACAAGTAAGGTTTACTGCAAAGAAATTATTGTGAAATTCCCTTAGTCGCCACAGTCTGGCATCTGTTCAGGTCAACGTACCTAACCAGCACGTCTTTCAGATTGTGGGGGAAACCGGAGCAAGCCCACGCAGACAACATGCAAACTCCACACAGACAGTGACCCAAGCAGGAATCGAACCCGGGTCCCTCACATTGTGAAGCAACAGTGCTAACCACTGTGCTACCGTGCTGCCCTGCTAGCACTGCTGCGCCAGAGCACAGCACCTCACAGCACCAGAGTTCGATTCCCGGCTTGGGTCACTATCTGTTTGCACTGTTTGCATGTTCTGTCCATTTCTCCTTGAGTTTTCTCCGGGTGCTCCAGTTCCTTCCCACAGTCCAAAAGACGTCCTGGTTGGCTGCATGGCCATGCTAAATTCTCCCTCAGTGTACCCGGACAGACGCTGGAGTGTGGTGACTAGGGGATTTTTCACAGTAACTTCGTTGCAGTGTTAATGTAAGCCGATTTGTGACAATAATAAATAAACATTAAACTTTCATCTGAAATGTTAACTTGTCATTTCTTTTCACAGATGCTGAAAGGCCTGATGTGTAATCCCAGTGTTTTCAATTTGTGTTAATTCCGAGGCTTCCGTGGAGGTAGCTCCAAAGAAGTCACCTGGAAAAGGCAAGCCACAGGAACAATAGTGTTATGCATGCCCCACATACACAACAATTTGTATTTCCACCATTTATAAAATTCCAATTTGAGTTCTTAGTCTACAAGAACTTTCTGCTTCTAGATAAGTTCCTTATACTCTCAATTTTATTAAAATGTACACTCTGGGCATGGAGGAACTTTTGGCTGTTTTTTGTGGGGGGGCAAAATACAGTTTAACTTCAGGAAATAATTTACTCATCTCAACCGGGAGGAAGGATTTAAATGGTTTCCAGGACTGGAAGATTTCTTATTCATTCATGACACATGGGCATCCCCACATCTGACTTTATGATGGAAGGAAGGTAATTGATGAAGCAGCGTAATATTGAATGATTAAATATTGAATAACTGTTGAAAGACACTTCAAACAGAACTATATTTAAGTAACTATCCTCCTCATGGTCAGTTCCAATGTGGTATTAATTGCAGTTTTGAAAAGAAAGATATGGGCCGGGATTCTCCCAAAAGAAACCAAGTGCCCAACGGGTGGGAAAAGGGGAGAGTTACAGAACAAAGAGATCTTGAGATACATGTTCATAGCTCCTTGAAAGTGGAGTCACAGGTGGACAGAGTGGTGAAGAAGGCATGCGGCATGCTTGGTTTCATCGGTCAGAACATTGAATACAGGAGTTGGGACGTCTTGTTGAAATTGTACAAGGCATTGGTAAGGCCACACTTGGAATACTGTGTGCAATTCTGGTCACCATATTATAGAAAAGATATTATTAAACTAGGAAGAGTGCAGAAAATATTTACTAGGATGCTACCAGGACTTGATGGTTTGAGTTATAAGGAGAGGCTGGATAGACTGGTCTCTGGAGCGTAGGAGGCTGAGGGGTGATCTTATAGAGGTCTATAAAATAATGAGGGGCACAGATCAGTTAGATAGTCAATATCTTTTCCCAAAGGTAGGGGAGTCTACCTAGAGGGCATAGGTTTAAGGTGAGAGGGGAGAGATACAATTTTTTCACACAGAGGGTGGTGAGTGTCTGGAACAAGCTCCCAGAGGTAGTAGTAGAGGCGGGTACAATTTTGTCTTTTAAAAAGCATTTAGATAGTTATATGGGTAAGATGGGTATAGAGGGACATGGGCCAAATGCGGGCAATTGGGATTAGCTTATGGGTTTAAAAAAGAGGGCAGCATGGACAAGTTGGGCCAAAGGGCCTGTTTCCATACTGTAAACCTCTATGACTCTATGCCACCTGATTTTTGGGCGTACTTACCAGAATGAATCTCTGACACTCAGAGTGGCTCAGCATGATTCACTCTGGAGAGCAGAGGGTGGGACGTATTCCCACCCAAGAGGCCGGCAGCATAGGGCTAAACAGGCCACAGCACATGCGCTGATCTGTCAGTGCAGAGATTGGAGAATGCACACTGGCTCCCCCATCGCCAGCCTCCTGATCGCTGGCCTCTGATTGCTGGCCTTCCCTGGAACTCCCCCTGATCACTGGCCTTCCTGACAGCCACACCCGCTGATGGTTGGCCTACCAGACCCCACGGCCAGCCCCAGTCCCCTCCCCCACCACCCCTGCCAGCACCCATCTTTCATACTGTCTAATCCCATGGTGTAAAGCTGAACACACATCATCTGAAGCACTTCATGTTGAATTTTCACTCTCTTGATCCTTCGCTCTCTGCATCTCAAGAAACTATTGTTATTCCAGTTGGCAAGGGTATCATATCTCTGCCCCATTATCTGAGCTGGTGTATCCTCGGGCAATCATGTCAGCTGTTTTGCTAATTATTGGCATATTGATCTCGCGATCTGTGTGTATCATTCTAGCTCATCTTTCCTTCTGTGTCGATTCTCAGCAGGAATTATTATCTGGAGAGAAAATGGGCAGCCAGTTATAGAGTATTTTAAAAAGGAGAAATAAAAAGACAAATGGGAAAAAAATCTTCAATACTAGTGCAAGTGCTGTCTTTTTGTAAACTCCTGCAGTGATAGGTTGTATGTCAAATTTTATGATAATTTTATGCCTGTATTTTCTTCTTCTCTTCAAGACAATGGGTCATGTTGGTGTTTGCACCGTTGATGCCAGAATCCTCTGGCTCTCGTAAGCAAGTGGACAATCTTTATGCGTGAGGTTGAACAATGAGATCCCACAAATCTGCTGAACACAATCCCAGTGATTAGGCTTGGATGATGCCCACTGGTGCCCTCGAGGCCTGCATCAGATTGTGGAGTCAGTAGGAGGGCATAGATTTGCATAGGGTGGTCAGGTATAAGTGCCACTGTGGGAGCACCCCTGGCACTTTCCCAATAGGTCAGAAAATTTGATGCCTTACTGCTGACAGGCACTGCTTACTCAGGCTGCACCTCCCTCAGACCCAAGAAGTTTTCCATATGTCCCTGTGTAACGGAAGGATGATCATTCCGCAGAATTCCAGGTTAATTCTCTGTCCTAGATCCTCGCTGGTGTGGCCCGGGACTGCTTACCTAGAGACTGGTATGCTTCAGCTCAATCAGTAAAGCACCTTTCAATTCAACACCATGTTCTGATCACAGAATCACAGAATTGTTATGGTGCAGGAGGAGACCATTTGGCCCATTGTGTCTACACTGGCTCTTCAAACAAGCATCATGAGTTATTGCCATTCCCCTGCCTTTTCCCCGTACCTCTGCACCTTGGATGGGATTTTCTGCATCCCCTCTAGCATGTTTTACAGTGGCGGAGGCAGCCTGCCATTGGCCGGTGGTGGGATCTTCTTGTCCTATCGCTGTTAATTGTGTTTCCCATTGTTCACACCCTTTGCTGCTGGGAAACCCGTACCGGGGATTCCATTGGCAGGACCATAACATCCTGCCGGCGGGAAGGGCTGATCCTCTTGCATGCCTTGATTGAACCTGCTTCCACCACACTTCCATATAGTGCATTCCAACCCTGAACAACTCGCTGTGTGAAAAAAGATTTTTCTCACATCAGTTTAGCTTCTTTTGCAAATCACTTTGAGGGAGTGCAATGGGAATTTAGTAGAGTACGCTCATCCCTGACACCACCTCTGGTTCCGACCCCTCGGCATCAGTTGCTTTGTAAATAGATTTCTCCTTTACAAGACTGGATGGAAAATTCAGAATGCAGCAGAGACCAAATATAACCTATAGGTACAACGTGACAGAAATTCTTGGGATTTTCAGCGCTTGAGTACCAGCAAATCCTGTCCACCGCTGATGATCCATAAGTGCCATTAAATAGTGGCCAGAGCAGAAACTATGGTGATCTTCTGTCTTGACTGGAGGCTATCATAGAACATCACAGCTGAAGTCAGAAGACCAGTCCAAACGAAGGATCAGATGTGAGAACCTTTAGGGTTTCAGGGTTCCTCAATTTCAAAAGTATTTAATTGACTGTGAAGCACTTTGCAAACCTTAAGGTTGCATGTAAGATGCTATGTATGTTTAAGTTTATTCCTTCTATGGTTGAATACCATAATGTGTTTACCTAGTGAGTACTGAGCTTAAAAGGTTTCGATGCTAACAGAACTACCCATTTTACTGCCACCGACATCACAGGAATTATATGCCTTTAACCTTATTGTTAACTTGCACCTATTGTTAAGAACTTCTTGTAAAAGGGAAAAAAAACATCTTTTCAAGCCCATGGAAGACACTGCTTTTAAAGCAATTATCCTGTGAAATAGATTTAATTGATTATAGAACCATAGCAGCCACATTGTAAGGATTATAAAATAACACAGAACAACAGATGGGGCATTGATAGATAAAAGCATTTTCTTTGTTCATATCTCTATCTTTGAATGGTCCTACCTTGTATTAAGTTGATCTTTCTCTACACCCTAAGTATGACTGTAACACTACATTCTGCACTCTCTCCTTTCAATGAATGGTATGTTTTGTCTGTATAGCGCACAAGAAACAATACTTTTCACTGTATGTTAATACATGTGAATAATAAATCAAATCAAATTAAATCAAATCAAATCTACAGTAATGATAATTGAATATAACAGGATTGAGCCAATACTGTACTTTTTGATTATTTTGTGGAAATGGGCGTCAATTGCAAAGTCAACATTTATTGCCCGTGTAAAACAAAATACTGCGGATGCTGGAAGCCTGAAATAAAAACAGAAAATGCTGCATAAACTCAGCAGATCTGCCAGCATCTGTGGAGAGAATTAGAGTTAACATTTCATGTCCTTGTGACCCTTCTACAGAACTGCTAGACCTGTTGAGTTTATCCAGCATTTTCTGTTTTTATTTATTGCCCATCCATAATCACCCCTGAAGTGGTAGTCCTGCTTTCTTAACCACCCCCCGTCCCCCAGTGCAGACCATGTGAAGAAGATACTCTCTCACAGTGCATTCGGATAGGAAATTCCAGGATTTTGACACAATGGGGATGAAGGGAACAGCGATTATAGTTCCAGTGATGTGTGTATTGGAGAGGAACTTACATTTGGTCATACTGCTTCCAAGTCTTTCTAGGGCATAGAGGGTAAGGTTAGGAAGGTGCTATCCGAAAAGCTAAGGTGAGTTGCAGTGCATCTTGTAAATGGTACGCACTGCAGCTAAGATATGCCAGCGTTCAAACGTTTACATTGAAAGACTGGTGGCAGTCGGTATTCAAAACAAGCACTGGTTTTGTCGTCTGTTCCTACTTCATCCTCTAGTTCAATTCCGCAAAGCAGATCATGGGCTGGATTCTATGTTCCCCCACTAGTGGGTTTGAAGGTGGTGGACGGGGTCATAAAATCCAACATGTCGCCTTCCCACTGCCTCATATGAACCATCAGTAGTCTCACATCAGAGATGTTGATTTTTGTCCTGCGTGTGCTTGCATCAATGTTTTATGGAGGTCAAATTGGCCTTGAGTGGTGGCGTAACATGGATTACCAGCAAATTGTCATTCATTTCTCTCATGAAGTCAGTAGAGAATAAAATTGGGTGGGTGTAAATCTGATGATTTGCCATGTCCCATTTAACATGAATGCTGCAAACTTATCACGTGCCCAAACATCGAGTATATTTAACACAGAGATAGATAGTTCTTGATTGGTCAGGGGCTCAAAGGTTATGGGAAAAAGGTGGGAGAATGGGCTTGAGAAACTTCTCAGCCATGATTGAATGGTGGAAGAGACTCAATGGGCTGAATGGCCTAATTCTGCTCCTACGTCTTATGGTCTTATGGTCTAACGTGTGCATATTGTCAATTGAAGTCTCCAAATACAACTTGAAAAATAATAGGGCTTGTAAAATCAGTCTGACTTCACTGAAGATTGATTAATAGAGTTGCAAGCAACTGAACTCGGGCCAGTTGTGACTGTCTTACCATGGGGTGGCATGGTAGCACAGTGGTTAGCACTGCTGCCTCACAGCGCCAGGGACATTCAATTCTGGTCTTGGGTCACTGTCTGTGTGGAGTTTACACGTTCTCCCCGTGTCTGTGTGAGTTTCCTCCGGGTGCACCGGTTTCCTCCCTCAATCCAAAGATGTGTTGGTTAGGTGCATTTGCCATGCTAAATTCTTCCTCAGTGTACTCGAATAGGCGCCGGTGTTGGCGATTAGGAGATTTTCACGGTAACTTCTTTGCAGTGTGAATGTAAGCCTATTTGTGACTTATAAATAAATAAACTTTAAAATTTTGTCCTAGAAGCAACGAGCCAATCTTTCATATTGGTGGAAACCATCCCACTGCCCAAAACCGCAAGAAACTACAAAAGGTCGTGAATGTAGCCCAATCCGTCACGCAAACCAGCCTCCCATCCATTGACTCTGTCTACACTTCCCACTGCCTCAGCAAAGCAGCCAGCATAATTAAGGATCCCACGCACCCCGGACATTCTCCCTTCCGCCTTCTTCCTTCGGGAAAAAGATACAAAAGTCTGAGGTCACACACCACCTGAGTCGAGAACAGCTTCTTCCCTGCTGCTGTCGGACTTTTGAGTGGACTTACCTTGCATTAAGTTGATCTTTCTCTATACCCTAACTATGACTCTAACACTACATTCTGCATTCTCTCCTTTCCTTCTCTATGAACGGTATGTTTTATCTGTATGGCACGGAAGAAACAATACTTTTCACTGTATACTAATACATGTGACAATAATAAATCAAATCAAATCAAACAAATATATATTACTCCCTGCAAACCATCATTCTTGGTTTCACAACACATAAGCTGGATGGCCATTCTATTTAGTTATCATTGCCAACCTCTCACTTCTCTTTAATGAATACTCATCACAGTGTCAATCGGAAAGTTGTGCTACTTTGGTCAACATCTATTAAATTTTCTCACAAAGTAACTGCATCAACTCCCATGTTCCTTTTCGAAGGCTTGTTATAGAAAAGTTCTTTTTAATTTCCAGTTAACAATCTGAAACAAGTTTTCCTTATTTTAATTATTAAAAGAACGCCATGGGTGAATATAATCCTTATTTCTGGCAGGGAGTGACTAAGTCTGCTTTTCATCACAGTAGCCTTCTGGACTTCCTCCAGGCCCCACTACCGAGTTGTGTCAGAATTTGATATTTAGCATGCAGAACAACAGAAAAAATGTGGCTTCATCCCTAACTATAATTTACTTTGGTGATACATTAGTAATGGGAATGAAGGCACAGTTGGGGTAAATAGGGAGAAGATTTCTTTTATGCAACATGAAATGATACAATACGCAACCTATTCCCGAAATATGGTATTTCAGGCTCAGAACATGTTTTGACATTTATTAAAATACTCCCGACACCAGAATACACCACAAAATATCATAGACTGTTATGCCAAGGGAAATGAGTCCTCCCTAGTTATGTCCCAGGCATCACTCTGAGTCTTAGGACTATCCTTTACCTTACAGAATGTAAAAAGTGCAATACCAATTTAATAAACATTTTTGTTAAGAATCATAACTGAAGTTGGGCCATTTCGCTACATTGAATAAAGACTGCGATTGGAAAACAACTCAAAAAGTAAAATCTCACACCAGATTCAGATAATTAGCTCTTGGTTGCTTCCTTCAGTAAGGCCATTAATTGGCTTGAGAGGGAGGTCCTTCTGCCCGCATGGGACAGGAAATCCTTCCTCTGCTGTCCAATCAAAGGGCAAAGATATTAATACAAATTAACACCTAAGAATAGTTTTAACATTGAAATGGTGCTCAATTGTCATCAAATCAATGTTTTGGTGAGGAACCTGCCATTTCTAACATTAATAACCATCTATTTAAGCATAAATAAGAACTTATTTTAGTACTGTATGGCAGTGCAGGGTAGAGCTGGCCTTTTGTTCGATTAAGGTGATCAGAAGTGATGGTGAACATTGTGGCTGGAAGTAGCAATCTCACCAAGTACTCCAGTGACACCAAGTGGTAGTACAGTAACCTGGCAAATTAACTATAAGTTTTACGTTGGTCTTATTGGTCCAAGAAATGGAAACTGTGATAACAGCGCGACCCCCAAATTTTAAATTTCTTATTCCTGTTTTATTTCAAAATTCCGTAGTAAATTCTGAGAAAAGTGCCTGCAGGAAACCTTGAATTTTATGACTCTTGAAATCCCTTGAAGCTGGCGTAGATTATTATGCTAATTAGTAGAACTCCTAAATGTAATCTGAAGGTACGGTCTGAATAGACACTATAATACTTTTGGGCTCAGGAATTGAACACTTTGAATGGCGGAACAGACTCGATGGGCCGAGTGGCCTAATTCTGCTCCTATGTCTTATACTAGTTTTTGCAACATTTGAAGTTTCCTCTTTAATATCCTCAAATTCTTTTGTCAGCCTAATGGCTAATCTTTGTGGAATTCTTGTTTCTCATTGGAATATATTTCTTATGAGGATGCGGAGTTTTCTTAAAATGTTTGCCCGTACATTTAACTGACAAAAATTTTAACCCTTTTTTAAAAATCAACCCAAGATCACTTGCCCCTCAAGATTATGTAACCAACTAAATTTAAGGCACTGGCTTGAATTTCTAAAATGGCAGAAGAGGCCAAAATCTGGAAATCCGGCTGCTAGCATTTACTGTTCTTGTAGGGATAGGACTGGGCCAGGATTTGTGCATGTGCATTCCACAGAGGTGGCTACCATATAAATCAGCAGCTGGCTCCACTGATGCTTAACTTTGATGATCCAGGTGTGTGAAACATGTCATGCGCAAGTTAAACCTGGTAGAAGCAGTTCTGAACTTTGTGCAGCCCGTAGGAGAGGTGGGGTATGTCTTTGATTGTGGTCCTGGGACACCTTTGGGGAGGTAAGTTGCACCTTGGGATTGCTACAAGTGGATGTGAATGTGCATACAAAGTGCTTAAGCTAATTGTCAAGCTGATTGGAACTGACAAAAGTATCAAAATGAACTGTCAAATGCAGCTGACAACACCATTTAAATCTCCTGTCCTTTGGAAAAAAGTGTCAGTGTTTAAATGCATCAAAATCCAGTTAAATTTAAATCCATCAAAGAAAGTCGTGCAATGTTGGTCTGAAGAATTGGATGATCTCCTACAGGGCTGCTTGGAGTCAGTGGATTGGTCAGTATTTAAAAACTCTGCGACCAGCCTGAACGAGTACGCCACAACAGTAACTGATTTCATTAGTAAGTGTGTAGAAGACTGTGTGCCAAAGAAGCAAATCCGTGTGTTCCCCAACCAGAAACCATGGATGAACAGGGATATCCACTGCTTGCTGAAGTCCAAGTCTGAGGCGTTCAAGTCAGGCGACACTGACCTATATAAGAAATGATGTGGAGATGCTGGCGTTGGACTGGGGTGAACACAGTAAGAAGTCTCACAACACCAGGTTAAAGTCCAACAGGTTTATTTGGTAGCAAATACCATAAGCTTTCGGAGCGCTGCTCCTTCGTCAGATGGAGTAAGAAAGCCAGATACGATCTAAGGAGATCCATCAAAGATGCCAAAAGACAGTATTGGACCAAGCTAGAGACCCAGGCAAGCCACATGGAGCCCCGCTGACTATGGCGAGGTCTGCAAGACATAACAGGCTACAAAGATGAAGGCACGTAAAAATCGCCAGCTCCAACACACCACTCCCTGATGAGCTCAATGCATTCTACGCCCATTTTGAGCAAGAGGTCAGCGAGTGCATGCCCTCCACCCTGGATGAACCCGTATCTAGGGTCACCATTGCAGATGTCAGAGCCGCTTTCGCGAAGGTCAACCCACAGAAATCGACTGGCCCGGATCGGGTACCCGGATAAGCACTCAGATCCTGTGCAGGTCAGCTGGTGAGGGTATTCGTAGACATCTTCAACCTCTTTTTACAAGAATCTGAGGTCCCTATAGATTGGACAAATCAAATTAGCCACAATGCCGTAGAGGAGGAATTCCTGGAGTGTAAGCGGGATGGTTTTCTTGACCAATATGTGGAGGAACCAACTAGAGAGCAGGCCATCTTAGACTGAGGGTGAGGTATCCAAATGGATACAAAATTGGCTTCTTGACAGAAGCCAGAGGGTGGTTGTGGAGGGTTGTTTTTCAAACTGGAGGCCTGTGACCTGCGGTGTGCCTCAGGGATCAGTGCTGGGCCCACTGTTACTTGTCATTAATATTAATGATTTGGATGAGAATATAGGAGGCATGGTTAGTAAGTTTGCAGATTACACTAAGATTGGTGGCATAGTGGACAATGAAGAAAGTTATCTCCAATTGCAACGGGATCTTGATCAATTGGGCCAGTGGGCTGACAAATGGCAGATGGAGTTTAATTTAGACAAATGCGAGGTGATGCATTTTGGTAGATTGAACCAGGGCAGGACTTACTCAGTTAATGGTAGGGCGTGGGGAGAGTTACAGAACAAAGAGATCTCAAGATACATGTTCATAGCTCCTTGAAAGTGGAGTCACAGGTGGATAGAGTGGTGAAGAAGGCATTCGGCATGCTTGGTTTCATTGGTCAGAACATTGAATACAGGAGTTGGGACGTCTTGTTGAAGTTGTACAAGACATTGGTAAGGCCACAATTGGAATACCATGTGCAGTTCTGGTCACATTATTATAGAAAGGATATTATTAAACTAGAAAGAGTGCAGAAAAGATTTACTAGGATGCTACCGGACTTGATGGTTTAGGTTATAAGGAGAAGCTGGATAGACTGGGACTTTTTCTCTGAAGTGTAGGAGGCTGAGGGGTGATCTTATAGAGGTCTATAAAATAATGAGGGTCACAGATCAGCTAGATAGTCAATATCTTTTCCCAAAAGTAGGGGAGTCTAAAACGAGAGGGCATAGGTTTAAGGTGAGAGGGGAGAGATACATAAGTGTCCAGAGGGGCAATTCTTTCACACAGAGGGTGGTGAATGGAACAAGTTGCCAGAGGTAGTAGTAGAGGCGGGTACAATGTTGTCTTTTAAAAAGTATTTAAATAGTTACATGGATAAGATGGGTATAGAGGGATATGGGCCAAATATGGGCAATTGGGACTAGCTTAGGGGTTTAAAAAAAGGGCGGCATGGACAAGTTGGGCCGAAGGGTCTGTTTCCATGAACCTCTATGATGCTATGACTGGGTATTATGTAATGAGAAGGCAATCATTGCCAATCTAGCTGTTTGAGACCTCTTGGGGATGAGTGACCATAACGTGATAGAATTTTTAATCAAGATGGAGAGTGAAGTAGTTGATTTGGAGACTACGGTGTTGAATCTTAATAAAGGAAACTATGATGATATGAGGGGTGAGTTGGCCTTGATAGATTGGGGAGAGTTACTTAAAGGGATGACAGCGGATAAGCAATGACAAACATTCAAGGAACGCATGGGGGAGCGGCAGCAACTGTTTATTCCTGCCTGGCACAAAAGCAAAATGGGTAAGAGGGCCAATCCATGGCTTACAATGGGCGGCATGGTAGCACAGTGATTGGGCGGCACGGTAGCACAGTGGTTGGGTGGCACGGTAGCACAGTGGTTAGCACTGCTGCTCCACAGCTCGAGGGACCTGGGTTTGATTCCCGGTTTGGGTCACTGTCTGTGTGGAGTTTGCACATTCTCCCCGTGTCAGCGTGGGTTTCCTCCGGGTGCTCTGGTTTCCTTCCACAGTCCAAAGATGTGCGGGTTAGGTTGATTGGCCATGCTAAATTGCCCCTTAGTGTCCTGAGATGCGTAGGGTAGAGGGAGTAGCGGGTAAATGTGTAGGGAAATTGGGGTAGGGCCTGGGTGGAATTGTGGTCGGTGCAGTCTCGATGGGCCTGATGGCCTCTTTCTGCACTGTAGGGTTTCTATGATTCTATTTCTATGATTCTAAGATCCCCCCTCTTCCTTCTAAACTCCAACGAGTACAGACCCAGAGTCCTCAATTGTTCCTCATACGACAAGCTCATCATTCCAGGGATCATTCTTGTGAACCTCCTCTGGACCCTTTCCAAGGCCAGCACATCCTTCCTTAGATACAAGGCCCAAAACTGCTCACAATACTCCGAATGGGGTCTGACCAGAGCCTTATACAGCCTCAGAAGTACATCCCTGCTCTTGTATTCTAGCCCTCTCGACATGAATGCTAACATTGCATTTGCCTTCCTAACTGCCGACTGACCTACACGTTAACCTTAAGAGCATCTTGAACAAGGACTCCCAAGTCCCTTTGTGCTTCTGATTTCCTAAGCATTTTCCCATTTAGAAAATAGTCTATGCCTCCATTCTTCCTTCCAAAGTGCAGAAACTCACACTCTTCCACATTGTATTCCATCTGCCACTTCTTTACCCACTCTCCTAACCTGTCCAAGTCCTTCTGCAGCCCCCCTGCTTCCTCAATATTACCTGTCCCTCAACATATCTTTGTATTATCTGCAAACTTGGCAACAGTGCCTTCAATTCCTTCTTCCAAATCGTTAATGTATATTGTGAAAAGTTGTGTCCCAGTACTGACCCCTGAGGCACACCACTAGTCACCGGCTGCTATCCCGAGAAAGACTCATTTATCCCCACTCTCTGCCTTCTGCCAGCCAGCCAATCCTCTATCCATGCCAGGATCTTACCCTTAACACCATGGGCTCTTAACATATTTAACAGTCTCCGATGCGGCACTTTGTCAAAGGCATTCTGGAAATCTAAATAAATCACGTCCACTGGTTCTCCTTTATCTAACTTCCTTGTTACCTCCTCAAAGAATTCTAACAGATTTGTTAGACATGACCACCCCTTGATGAAGCCATGCTGACTCAGTCCTATTTTATCATGCACTTCCAAGTACTCCGCGATCTCATCTTTAATAATGGACTCTAAAATCTTGCCAATGACCGAAGTCAGGCTAACTGGCTTATAATTTCCCGTCTGCTGCCTCCCTCCCTTCTTAAACAGCGGTGTTACATTAGCTACTTTCCAGTCCTCTGGTACCCTCACTGCCTCCAGTGATTCCTGAAAGATCACCACCAATGAGTCCACAGTTTCCTCAGCTATCTCTTTTCGAGCCTCTGGAATACCAGTGACATTACCACTAAGTTAACCATCCACAACCAGGCCACTAGACATCTCAAAGTGCTGTCCAGCCAATGAAGAATTTTTGAACTGCAGTCACTATTGTAGGAAATACAACAGCCAAGCAGCTGTCAGCAAACACCCACAAACGACAATGTGACAATGCCCAGCTAATCTGTTCCTATGATGTTGATTTAGTGATACATAAGGCTAAGACACCAGGGATAACTCCCTACTCTTATGCGAAATACTGCTATGAAATCTTTTACATCCACCCAAATAGGTAGAATGAGCCTTGGTTTAGCATTTCCCCTGATAGGTGACACCCTTGACAGCACAGTACTTCCTTAGCATCAGCCTTGAAATGGGACTTGAATTCAGAACCTTCTGAGTCTATTTTTCATGTCTTGACTTATATTTTCACAAAATCATAAGTATAAGCTTTAGCTCTGAAATATGAACCATGATACATCAGAGGGGGTCTAAGGGGATGGGTTGGGTCGGGTCACCCTAATGCTATCGTGGTATGTGTGTGTATGTATGTTGGGGGGGGGAGGTGACCCATGATTTGAGTGGTGTGGGAGAGGATGCATTCTTTTTTGAGGGATTGCTAGTGCTCTCCTGGACCCTCAGGGTCCGGAACACATTGTCCCTGCTTGTGGGTAGCATAAGTAAAGCCTACCTGGTGCCATTCCCGCTGGCTGGGCTTGGTGAATGGCGGGAGGCTGGTGAGTGTCCTGTCAAATCTGCTAATGACATTTGAATTCAGTCCACCGAATCTGTTAAGACATCTCCTTTCTCGAACCCACACAGGAAGGCTGGAAGGGAGATGTGCAAAGGTTTACACTGCAACTGGAGAGTTAGGGTTCTGAGACTGGAGTTAAGGCAAGGGTTTATAGTTTCAGCTCTTCTGCACATGATATGAGAGTACTTGATGCTGCTGATGGATATCTAAGATGGAGAAAGAAAAAATAATCCTCAACAATGCAATTATATCAAAATATCTAATGTTACATAGAAACATCGAAACTAGAAGCAAGAGTAGGCCATTTGGCCCTTCGAGCCTGTTCCACCATTCATCTTGATCATGGCTGATCATTGAATTCAATATCCTGATCCTCCCTTCCTCCTATATCCCTTGATCCCTTTAGCCCCAAGAGCTAGAGCTAATTTCTTCTTGAAATCAGATGTTTTGGCCTCAACTACATTCTGTGGTAGTGAATTCCACACGTTCACCGCCCTCTAGGTGAAGAAATTTCTCCTCACCTCTGTTCTAAAAGGTTTACCCCTTATCCTCAAACTATGAGCCCCTAGTTCTGGAATCCCCCACCATTGGGAACATTCTTTCTGAATCTACCCTGTCTACCCTGTTATGAAGAGAATTATTGCCAAGTGTTCCTTGTTTTGTTTTCATAACAGATTCGGCCTATTGAAATAAATTACAATAAATAAAAAGAAAACCCATCACCTTAAAAAAAAAAGTTATTTTGCAGTTCAAAAATCAACCTATTAATATCTTGTGTGAACCAGCTACAATTAATGGTGGATAGGTATTTAAAACCACAATAGAGGTAAATATGATGGAATGTAAAATGGTTAAATATGAGGATCAGTAGCCTGGTTTTGCTGTAATGCCTGTTAGCTTACAGGTCCATGTCTCTAACTCCACTGCTGGAGTTGTTTCAATATATACCATCTCTTTCCACATTACACAAGTTGCATCTATGGAATTCTCAGCTTGGCATTTGCCTGGGTCATCCTGTATCTTTTTAATATTTCCCCAGAGACATACAATTGAATTTAAAGGAGCACAGATTCACCAAAGGCACTGATGCTTTCGGCACATCATTTTGCTCAGTATGGATGTGCAATGCCTTGATCTTTTTTTTGTCTGCAGAAAAATTTGGTCTTGCTCATGGATTGCCAATTCTCTTTCAAACTAGTTTTGAACGATCTCAGTTTTGTGGGTGAAACTAGTTATATATTAGAGATTGGATGAACAATTTCTTTTTTAAAAAAGTGTCTGGGCCTTTCCTGTCACCACCCTGGCGAATATTTTAGAAGGGTATGTGAGGGTAAAGGGATTGAATAGGAAGAATCAATCCAGTAATGGATAGTCAGGACTTGGCTACAATTTTGATCAAAATTCAAGTCTAATGTGTAACATTTATTCTTCTCAAAATTATTTTCCGATGATCTTCCTCTGTGATTCTATCATTCATTAAATCTCTAATTATAATGTGGCCCTTCATTAGCTAGTATTATTATGTTGTTATATATTTAAGTGGTTACATGATTGCTTTAAGAGTCAGTAACATGATTTGATGGGAATGTCATTGGGGTTTTGCACAGTCTCCTGTTTAGTTTCATTTTCTATTCTGTACGGGCAACAGCTTCTTACACAGAATCGTAGAATCCCTACAGTGCAGAAGGAGGCCATTCAGCCCATCGAGTCTGCACCGACCACAACCCCACACAGGCCCTATTTCTGTAACCCCACATATTTATCCTGCTAATCCCCCTGACACTAGGGTCAATTTAGCACAGCCAGTCAACCTAACCCGCACAGCTTTGGACTGTGGGAGGAAATTGGAGCACCCAGAGGAAACCCATGCAAACATGGGAAGAATGTGCAAACTCTATACAGGTGGTGACTCGAGGCCGGAATTGAACCTGGGTCCCTGGTGCTGTGAGGCAGCAATGCTAACCACTGTGCCACCGTGTTGCCCTTCAATAAATCTGTTGTTGTTAGTTCAATCTATGTGCGCAAACCACAGCTCTTTCTTCTTTGTTTCAAACTCACAACTGCTGACGTAATTAAGGCATTATGTCATGCCTAAGTTAATTATCACGGTCAACTAAATGCAGCCATTTAGTTGAACCTGCTTTAAAATATCAATGGCTACCTTGTATGTATAAAATACTTCATTGCTGGAAAGGCGAGGAGTTCGATAAACTTTGAAATGGAAATTCAACTAACTTTTTGATGAAGTTTTTCAGATATTTTTTTCCTTAAACTGCCTAATTGTGGGAATCTAAAATCCCTGGAAATAACATCCATTTTGAATAAAAGGAAACTAATTTTAAATCATCTCACATGCCTTGTCAGGTGAAGGACTCGGAATGAAAAATAGCCCCAGTTATAGTCATTGTCTAGCCAGTGCCGTGGATTTATTAGATGTGATTACTTTTTAAAAGCATCACACGAGGAAAATTCAATGAAATATAAAACCGTAAATCATTTAATTCATTATTCATACACATTTAAGAAGCTGTCATCTAACATCATTCAACAACGTTTAGGTTTGAAAATGGGTTTGAAAATGCCTGAGGAGAAGTAAGCAGCTCCAAAGAAGGTTTCCAAGATATCGGTGACTAGAGCACCATTAAATGCGGAGAAATTTGGGAAGAAGAAATATTTGGTCTACAAGGTGATGAAGCCCTTTTACTCTGAGACTGGAGTTCCTCCAAGACCATAAACACTATGATCTCCAACGTGAATGATATTTTCAAGAGCATTGTGGGTGAGGGTTCTCAACTGGCCATTACATAAGTGTCATCCTATCAGTTCCTGAGATATCCAGATCGCCACACACCTGATGCCACCCAGATAACTGGTCAAGCATCCATCTCAGGAAGAGCAAAGCCAGCGACCAAGTATGCCAGTTCCAAGTGAAACTCCACGATATACAACAGTAGAAATACAGAATAATGAGCCTGTTGTGTAGTTTCAAGCCTCATTGCAATCATATTTTCTGCATTTGAGGGAATGGATTAATTACCTGGTGAAATAATTACTGTGAGTAAATGTTTGAAAACTTTGTGCACATTTACAAAACGACCACATAGGCGTTATGAAGGAGTAATCCAATTGCCTAATTCTAACGACAGAACTGTTAAGAGCTCCTGCCTTTGAGTATAAGAAATTAATCTTCATATTTGCTTGCATTGAACAACCTGACTTTGAAATTCTTTACAGATTTTAACCCCCCATGGGTGTGGCATGGTGGCACAGTGGTTAACACTGCTGCCTCACATAGCCAGGTACCTGGGTGCGATTCCAGCTTCCAGTGGCTGTCTGTGTGGAGTTTGCACGTTCTCCCCATGTCTGCGAGGGTTTCCTCTCGATGCTCTGGTTTCCTCCCACAGTCCAAAGATGTGCAGATTTGGTTGGTTGGCCATGCTCAATTGCCCCTTCATGTTCAAAGATATGTAGGTTAGGTGGATTAGCCATGGTAAATACATGGGACCGAGGGAATAGGGCGAGGTGGGTGGGGTTGAGTAAGATGCTGTTTTGAAGAGTCGGTGCAGACTCAATGGGCTGAATGGCTTCCTTCTACACTGAAGGGAATCTGTGGTATGGCTATGGTAATAAACAGGTTAACACCTCTGTTAAAATATCGGAAGGGAGATTTTCATACTAATGCATTGTGTTTAAATACTTGTATCCGAGGGGTAATTCCAGCATTTATTGTCCATTAGTGCTGTTAGGGAGCAAGTTCCAGAATTTTGTCCCTTTAAGGAAGTGAAGGAACAGTAATATAGTTCCAAGTCAGGATGGTGTGTGATTTGCAGTCAAACTTGAAGGTGGTGTTTTCATGAGTCTGCTCTCCATGTAGCTCTAGGTGATAAAAGGTTGTGGGTTTGGACGATGCTGCTGAAGTAGGCTTGGGTTGCTGCAATGTATTTTGTAGTTGGTATACACTGCTGCCACTCTGTGCCAGCGGTGGAGGGAGTGAATGTTTAAAGTGATTGATGGGTTGCCGATTAAGTGGGCTGCTTTTTTCTGTAAGGTGTTGAGCTTCATGAGTTTGTTGGGGCTGCACTCATCCGTATACTCCTGACGCGTGATTTGTCAAGGATGAACAGGCTTTGGGAAATTACTCCCACTTAATTCAGAGGGCACAATCTTACCTGTCCTTCACACCACGCTCCCAACTGCAACGAGGTTGGAAAATTTGGTGCCCAGTCAAATCTCCGCTCACTGCAGTGGGATGGGAAAATCCCAATGGTGGTAACATTTCAGCTATAGTATCTGCTTTTGCAGCCACAGCATTTATATGGCTGGTCCAGTTCAGTTTTCAATCAATGGTATCTCACAGGCTGTTGAGTGGGGAATCTAGTGATGGTAATGCTGTGGCAATCCAAGGACCGATGGTTGGATTCTCCCTTGATGGAGATAGTCATTGCCTGGTGCTTCCCTGAATGTTGTCCAGATTTTGCTGCATGTGGACATGAATGACTTCTGTATCTGAGGAGTCACAAATGGTACTGAACACTGCAATCATCAGCAAACATCTCACCTCTGACTTTCTAATGAAAGGAAGGTGAATGATGAAGCAGCTGAAGTGGTTGGACCTAGGATCCTACCCTGAGGAACTCTGCCAGTGATATCTTGGGGCTGAGGTGATTGACCTCCATCAATCACAACCATCTTCATTTGAGCTAGGCGTTACAAACAGGGGAAATACAGTAGGATCGTTGCCTTTTTGTCCACGTCTTGAAAAACTGCAACAAGTCGTGTTTTAAAGAAGTGTTTTAACCCCTTGAGTGCTGGGTTTCACAAACAGAAACAAGACAGGTTTTCTTGTAGGTTTAAAGGAAAATAAAGAATCAGTGTTTATTTTCTCAACAACCGAAATGTAATTGCAATAGCACCCACTCACCCATTCACGCAAGACGCACACAGAAAAAAAGCTGATTACAAAGGATGGAGCATGTATGTAATTTCCTTAAGGGTCCAAAAAAATACTTTTGCTGTTAGTCCTTGAGATGGCTGCTGGAAACCTTGCAGATCTTCTCTTGGTTCACTGACAATAATTAAGGTGTGAAGTTTCTAGTTATCAATTCACAATGGCTTACTCCACACAGCAGCAGATTTCTGGCATTGCTCCAGTAGAAGTTATATGTTGAGCCCCTGTAGTGAAGATATTATCAGCAAGTAAAAGAATAGTCCACTTCTCTGGTGAACTTCTCGACAAACTTCCCCATTTTCATGTTTTCCCTCTTTGGTCTCTGTAGCCAGACTGACTGCCCTGGGCTGTGAATTAATAAGATGATTCTTACAACAATCCAGTTTCTGTCAGGTGACCACAATATCCGTGTTCCCATTATCCATACAAATAGTATGATGGGCTAAGCAGTTGTCACACAGTGGCAAATGTTTAACATCCCTACCGATATTCCAACTGTGAACAGCCTCCAAACATCTTTAATTGTATTTGCATCTCCATGAGGCTGGCAAGTCATTATTACTCTGTGTCTCATTAATTGCGTGAGAGAATTATCAGCACCTGGGAAGGTAATTTGCACTTAGGTGACTTTCCATAGACCTGACCTGATATAAGTCAGTCCTTGTGGTTGTACAGAAAACACAAAAGAAAATTTACCTGACCCCCTGGACTCCATCTTGTGTCAAGCTAAATTGTCCTTCTATATTCTGCTTTTGTAAATTAAAGTGCGCATCTTCTTCATAACTTCACAGGCGTAACATATAACTTAAACCAACAGACTGTTTTCCCCCTGATTCCCATTGACTTTAATTATGCTAGGGGTCGTTGATGCCTCGCTCAACAAATGCTGCATCACTCATCAGCTCTGGACTTCAGTCCTTTCTTCCTGTTTGAATCCTGGTTGTAATGAGGTTGCAGCCAAGTACTCTGGACAAACCAAACCGAGCATCGATGAGCAGGTTTTGCTGAATAAGCACACTGTGTGATTGTAGGTTTTTGAGGTATAGAACCCTTCTAAATTCCTAATTGCTTATGCTAGGACCCTCACTTGTACCCGATCTAACAAGATATGAATAACTAGTAGTTATGAATCAACCAGAATGTATTAAGCAAGATTTTAAAAATACTTAACAAAAACAGTAAAGACAACTTGGAATCTCTCATCTCTCAAGTTCCTAGGATTCCTTGAATGATGCCAGCACTGAGATGTCTTTCTCTTAGTCTCTGTAGTGATGTTGAACTGTGTCTCAAAAGAGTTATACCACAGAAGCCATGGTTAAACTGTGCCAAAGACTCCAATTTCCCAACTTTTATCTTCACTTCTCATTGATGTGAAATCCTTTATTTGGAAATAGTCCAAATTCATCTCTTCTACTGGCTTAGGGTGCAGTCATCTGGTCTCAAGCCACTTCTTACGGGAGTCATGTAGACTCAAGACAAATAACCATCTTGTGTTTCCCTGGGCACAGAGAATTTACATTCCATTGTAAACAAATGACACATTTCCTTTCGATCCCGAGCAGTTAGAGAGACAGAGCAGTTAAAAACAAATTGCATCCGTTTCAGCACATCTGAACCCAAGTCCCACAGATACTAAAGCCATTAAGAACAAATGTTAGGAACTCTTATCAGAGTTGAACATATTCAAGAGGTGGTTGGATATAGCATTTGGCTGAATGGAATCAAAGGTTATGGGGAAAAAGCAGGATTAGGCTATTGCGTTGGATGATCAGCCATGATCGTAATGAATGACGGAGCAAGTTTGAAGGACCAAATGGCCTCCTCCTGCTCCAAGCTATGTTTCTAGAATGTCAAAACAGAAAGAAATGTTTCCCTCTGATATGGATGTTCCGTCCTACAAATATGGTTAATCAATTAAATCTATGCCTGGATAAAGGTAAAATATTGTGGATGCTGGATTCTGAAACAAAAATAGAAAATGCTGGTAAAAGCTCTGACAAAGGAGTCATCCTGACTCATAACATTGGGTCTATTCTCTCTCCATTGCTGCTGTCAGGCCTGCTGAGATTCCAGCATTTTCTGTTTTTGTTATGTTAAATCAATGCGTGGGTTTTGTTTAAAGGTAAGGTATCATCCTAGGTCCAAGTTACTTTTCAGCCATTTCTTCAAAGCTAATTTGAAAAGCTTCTTAAATGCCAACAATTAAATTAAGACAACGTACAACTGCTGAACTCAGACCCTCAGCCAACTTAAACCATTAAGTGCAGTTTCTCACAAATTCATCTGCCATCCTGTAAAGTATCTCAGCTAGTAGAAATTCAAACTATTTAAAATGTGATTAAAACTAAAATCCATTGATCAAATCAACACCGAAACCTAAAAGTTAGTATCAAAATATTACAGTGCTGCTTAATAGTACTGCTAATGACATTGTCAATCATTTTGCTTATGATTATGAGTAGACTGATGAAGGCAGTCTTTGGATAGGTTTGTCCTATTGTTTGTGGACAGGATATATCTGGCCAATTTTTCACATTGTCAGGTGGATTCCACTGCTTTAGCTGTACTGAAACAGCTTGGCTAGAGCATAACTACTTCTGGACCATAATACAGCAGCTGGGCTGTGGTCAGGGTCCTTATTAGTCTTTGATGTAACCAATGCCTTCGGCCATTACTTACTTGATGGCACATGGAGTGAATTGAATTAACTGAAGACTACCATCTGTCATGTTGGGGACCTTCATTGGTCGTAAAGTGCCTTGGGATGTCCTGAAGTCACGGAATGAGGCCATATCCAAGCTATTTCGTTAAATATCTTTGATTCACTGAGTGGGATGTATTATATTTTTTATTTTATATTAAGTTCTTGGCTTTCATGTCTAACCCTCTCGCACCCAACTGCTGGTGAGGTGAAATTATTCCATATTCTAACCTTTCATGAGGCAGCAGATTGAGATATAGCTTTCACATAAATGTGTGGTGGATCATGTGAATACCAGAAAAGATGTAAATTTAAACCATTTAGAGATAAAGTACATAATTTAGAAGGTTCAAAGAATATTGGCTCAGATCTTCTGGCCTCTGAATCGTCAAGAGATTGGACATACCAACCAAGATGTTAGGTGGATTGGTCATGCTAATTGTCCCTTAGTGTCCAAAGATGTGTAGGTTAGGTGGATTAGTCATGGTAAGTGTGTGGGGTTATGGGCGGAGAGAAAGGCTTGGATGGGATGCCCGTTCAGAGTCGGTAAAGACTCGACAGGCCGGTTAGTCTTTATCTGCATTGCAGGGGTTCTGAGGAGGCTCACCACACCATCTCAAGGACAATTAAGGATGGGCAATAAAAATGCTGGCCTAGCCAGTGAAGCCCACATCCCACGAAAGGATAAAAATCCATGCTGCTGTTGACTTTGCACAGGTTAGAATATTTATTAGAGGAATGCCACAGACTGCAGCAGCCTGTGGCACCTCATTACAGGAAAGGTGCTGTATAGTTAAATTATACTCGTTTCGATGTTTGCAGAGTAAGCTGCAGCAATTTTCTTGAGTACAGTTGACACAACAAATTTGGTTTCTAAAACTGCTCTAACACCAGCAACTATAAATTGTTTTATAAACACCAGTATCAGCAATAATCCATTCACTACAGTTACACTAAAAATACAATTCCACATAGTCCAATTAGGCACACAAATTAATACTCTGGTTCTAACCTGCCCTCCGCTTTATAGATGAACGTAACAACCGTGCATTATAAATGGCAAAATACATCTGTTCCATGATTTTTACCTGTTTATAAGCAGGGAAAACAGATTTGATCAAGTGGAACTCAGCAGAAAAAGGGCAACATCTTTGGATCCTGGATACTTTTCGGAACCCTGCAAAATCCAGCGCAGTACTGACATTTCTTAAATGAAACTGTTGCACCCACGGCAAGATTTCAGCCCACGCACTCCAAAAGGCAATTATATACATTTTACTGGGTACAGCAAGACATTTTTAAAACAGAATTCACTCCCCTGTGTAAGAATCCAATTGAACATTTGTCAGAAGTCTTCGGTGCTATAAAGCTGGAAACCCTATAATTTGTCAGCAACATGTTATAGGTTTGGAAGCACGAATGGTCGTGGGTGTGGTAGAGTCACTGGGTTTCACTCACTGTTTTGCTTGCTGCTCTTCTCTTGGCATTGCTACTGTCTTTGTGCCATCGTCGACTCACCATGTTACCCGACCTTCTTCTAGAAAGCATTCCCACGATAGAATGGTGTGTTTTTCAGTGGTTTACACCATTCTGTACCAGCTGGTTCGTCTGTTGCGCAGTCAAGAAGCCATCATTTGTGTCCCAGTGCAGTACTGAGGGCATACTGCACTGCTGGAGGTGCTGTCTGTAAGATGAGGCATTAAACCGAGCCCTGTCTGCCATCAGGTTTCACGGTGCCATTCTGAAGAAGGGCTTCTGGCCAATATTTATTCCTCAACCAACATCATTACAAACATGATCAGATTGCTGTTTATTGGAGTTTGCTCTATACAAATTGGTTGTCATGTTTTCTACATTTAAACAGTAGCTATACTCGAAATGTACTTCATTGACTGTTAAAGTGCACTGGGACATCCCAAAGTCATGAAAAGCACAATACAAGTGTTTCTTTTTTCAAAATAAAAGTCACTTTTAACAAAAATTGGAAAAAATCAATTGCATCCATACGGCTGAGTTTTCGGAAATGTAATTTATTATCTGCTAAAGATAAGTTGCCTGATTGGAATTGGATCAAACCACAGCACGTGGTTCAAATGTCATCAGTAAACAGTTCGAAAATGTTCTTAGAGCACCACTGATACAATTTCTTTAGTGACATTTCCTTTGTATAGAATACCGGTGAACATATCCCAGCAACATTTTTCATGATCAGTCTTTTACAATGTCATTCGAGGTAAACTAAAATAAATATTACTGAATATATTCAGCATCTTATAGTTTTCTTCTTAAACTACATACATACGAGCAACCAGAATGCATCAATAAAATAGAACTTTGTAAGCAGGCTTTTGGCTTCCTCTCAGTATTAAAACAATGACTGAAATCAAGGCAGGTTGTTCCCTTGTAGTTTCTTCATTACAAGGCAATCTGTAGGTGCATTTGTAAAAAGACTTCCAACAAACACATGTGTCCCCCAAAGCTTGTGCTGGATAACTTTACAACAGCCCAGATCTTCAATGCGGAAACCGAGATGCCGATAGCGCTCATCTGTTTCAAACAGTGTGTTATTTGTGTATGGTCCAAAGTACTGGAAGAAATTGAATTAAAATGTTACTACAACTTTTTAAAGTAAAGTTTATTTATTAGTCACAAGTAGGCTTACATTAACACTGCAGTGAAGTTACTGTAAAAATCCCTCGTCGCCATACACTGGCGCGAGTTCGGGTACACTGAGGGCGAATTTAGCATGGCCAATTCACCTAACCAACACATCTTTCACATTGTGGGAAGAAACCGGAGCACCCAAAGGAAACCCACGCAGACACGGGGAGAACGTGCCGACTCCGCGCAGACAGAGACCCAAGCCGGGAATTGAACCCGGGTCCCTGGCCCTGTGAAGCAGCAGTGCTAAACACTGTGCCACCCTTTACATCAATGTTTTATTACTTGAAGCAAAATAATACTCGATAAACAAAGCTGTTGTTACTCTACTTGTAAGTCTGGTTGCAAGGCTTGTACATTTAAACTTCTGATAGGACAATGTAGATCTTGATTCAACCACAAAACTAAAATTGCAACGTTCAATACAGGAAACTGCACCATATTAGATACTGAAATCACAAAAGCTCCCTGCTTTGATGTGGTCATACATCTTTGATGAACAAGGCCAGATACTGAGATGATTTGCAAAGTTTTATTTGACTTATGAGATAGCATGTTCTTTCAAGGTGGTTGTCTCTGCACTCAGCGAATCGCCCCAGAGCCCGGTAAGAGTCCCATGCTCAACATGGCAAATGGCAAAACCAGTGAATTTTTGGTGGTGATGACAATATAACCAGAACCTTGAGGAACAATGGCTGCTCACAGGCAGGGGATCCTTCAGAAAGACTTATGTTTCCTCGAAGCCTGCATGAGGAATGCAATGGGAAACCACCTCATGTACTCTTTTCCTCTGACATATTGTTCACAGAAATTGAAACTGAGGGGCCCCTAACAGCATCTGAGGCAGAAAACGCAAGACTGTTTGGTGTGGAGAAATGAGTAGAGGGCCTAACTTTAGGCAGGTCACGACTACTTTTTGACCTCCTGAAATCTTAATTTAAAAAAAAAAATTATATTTTGCCCTTCAGCCTTTAAAATATGGATATATTTGTGTGATCAAGTTGGACCGAATAATAGTTCTAGCATTCCGATCCTGTTTTGGGCTGAATTTGAGGTTGGGAACCCGGAAGTGGGTGTGAAAGGATCCTGGAGCAAATTATTACTGCCAGGAAGCTGCTAACATGCCATCCGTGGGCTCTAGTCAGATCAAGGGAAGCACCCGCCATCTGGAAGATTTAGACAATGTGTGAAGAATTCCCACAATTGGCATTTAAATTGGCCTAATTGGCTATCTGCCATTGGCAGACAGGTAGACAACCCCCCCTGCCCCCTCCCTCAGAAGCCAAGTCCTTGAAAATAGGCCAGGGGAGGGCACATGCTGGCATACAGGCATGCTGGACAGTGGCATAAAACTGTCTGTATGTCCATCTCGAAACCACTGCGGAATAGTGGGTGGATCCTCTGCCCATCAAAGCCACCAGACAACCAATTCTAATGTCACCTTAAAATGTATTTATTTCTATTCAAAGAACAGTGCCACCATGGCTGCTCTTCACAGGCAAGACTTCACTAAAGTCCTTGTATAAATGTAACGCAGGTTGCTCTTCTCTTCCATCCAGCCCATTTCAGTTAACTTTTTACGACAGGGTTAGATAGATTCTTGACTGACAAGGGAGTCAAAGGGTTAGAATTATGAATCCCTACAGAGGAGGAGGCCATTTGGCTTATCAAGCCCACGCTGACAACAATCCCACCCAGGCCCTATCGAGGTTAGCTAGGAAAGTGTGGCTGAAGCCATAATCTGATCAGCCATGATTGTATTGAATGGCAGAGCAGGTTCGCGGGCCAAATGGTCCTTAATTCAAATGTTCATCCTACTTTCTGGAAACCCCTTGTGTTGCACAAGTTTCCATCATATACACAAGACATGATAGAAAGTTAGTGACACTGTAACAAGATATTTGCTCAGTCATTTCAGGCCTCAGGTTTAAACCTTTGGGTGGGCAACACAAGAAAATTGAAATGTTGCAAATTTCTGGCTAAACACTACACCAAAAATCCACTAAAGAAAAACTCTTACCCTAATAAAAAGGCTTAATTTAAAAACTCAGAATCCCTACAGTACAGAAGGAGGTCATCGAGCCTGCACGGACAATACTCACACCCTAGCCCCATAAACCCACATATTTGGCCTGCTAATCCCCCCGAAACTAGGGTCAATTTAGCATGGCCAATCAACCTAACCTGCACATCTTTGGACTGTGGGAGGAAACCGGAGCACCCGGAGGAAACCCATGCAGACCCGGGAAGAATGTGCAGACTCCACACAGACAGTGACCCAAGCCGGGAATCGAACCCGGTTCCCTGGCGCTGTGAGGCAGCAGTGCTAACCACTGTGCCATGTACTATGAAAGATATCTTCATTACAAAGAAAATCATTAACAATTAAGTTTCTCCAAACAGCCCTATAAAAGGAATAAATGAAACAATAATAGCTGGAGGATACCTACCGCGAGACCTGAAGATGGATCAATAAAGTCAGCCCAGTAACCCTCTGAACGAAGTGCGTAGCAGATTTCCTTGGCACCACTAATGAACTGCAATATAAATAACCATTATTTAGTTTAAAACAAGATCACTTTCAAACATAAGGTGCAAATATAGATGCATTTGATTTTGTTCATTGTAACTTTTCATCAGTAAACGGAAAATGAATAAACTCAAACATAGTCCTACAGCTTAAAACCACATGAGGGTTAACACCAGAAAAGCTCATTTCAATGTAATTAAAATCACTTGGTAGAAAAATTACTAGTGACAAATGGCAGGTCTCTGCCTTGCAGGCACTAGGCAGCACTGACTGCTACATTGTAAGCACAAACTTTGCTGAATTGCTGAGATCTGTCAGTCTTATGGATAGGATGTAGATGCATTATAGGCAGTTCGCTAATTGATTCGAACCAAAGAAAAACATGCAAAACAATAATGGATGGAATATTGAGAAACTGTGCTTTTGATTATTTATCAGCCAGTAGGCTCACAATTGGTTGCGTTGACTAAAATTACACAAGCCTGAAAAACAAAACATGATTAAGACAAAGGTTCCTCTCTCTCGAGCCGTGATGTGTTCTATGTAAAAGCTGCGTCCCCTACAGGAGATTACATTGTAAAACTGACTATCCAACACATCTTGTCACTAAATTGATTCATTTTGAGCTGATGTTTCAGGGAAATTCTCAGGCAGAATAGTGATTTATTCTGCAGCTCGCCTGACTTATAATCTGCGAGGACCCAGTGTATTGAAATTTCAGTGCATCTTTCATGTACATAAAGACAATATATTTTGGGGGAAAGGTTAAGGCACAAAGCTGAATTGAAAAGGATGAGTATATAGTTGTGAAGCTCTCTTAATATCATGAAAGAAACTGTCAGAGGGAATTAATGAATAAGGTTTATTACAACAATTTCTTAGGGCAAATAACGAGTATGGGTTATTAAGGGATCTCCATAAAGGTTAAATGCCTCACCACAATGGAATAGGGAATCGATGTAAAACTGCTATATGTTGATACATAAACAAAGACTGTTTACATGGGTGAACAGCTAGCTAGTATGCCTGGTGCACAAGCATTAGGGAAGAGACTTACAAGGAGCTGAAAAGAGATAAGAAAGACAGATAGTTCTTAGGATAGTAGACACACTGCCTTGTGAACATCTGCAAATTGTTTAATGTAAAGCCTAAAATCAGACAATGTTGGAAAGTAAGTAATGCCTTGCCTGTGTGACTCACAATGTATAAATATTGCATGGTTCTTCAGCTGGGCAGAGTGTCCCAGAGAACTTTGTTGGGGTTATGCTCTCCCAATGCATTGACTAATAAATGATCATTTTGTACTGGGTCTCCTGATATTCTTTTGTACAATAATCTCCTCCACAACAAGACACACTTTTAACGCAATACAGTGTATCAAGACACAAAAGATTAGATTGGAACACATCTTGGTTGGTAGTTGTTATTTTCACTGTTACAATATACCTTAAATATATGTTTATATGTCAACAGTTCTTTTTGCCATTTAGATAAAGGCAAGAAAGACTAGAGCTACTCCTCAAAGTGGAATAGAATTTACACAACAGTTAACTCTCCTGCATCCTTATTTGCTTTATAAATATATAGGGGGAGATGCTCCCATCCAGCTGTGCTAATTTATTAATGCAGCGGGCTGGGAGATTTCAGTGGGGCTGGATTAGCGCGATCTGCGCTGAGCGTCCAGCCCCCAGTGCCTCTCCCAGCGCCAGGTTTCTGGCGCGTCAGCTCCGTGCCATAAATAGGCAGCATTACGCATTCAGGGATTTATTTAAATATTATTGAAATGTGATTAGCGGTAGACTCTCCCCGCCAGAGGGGTCTACAGTAGCTCCCCACTTTCGGGGAGCCAGCGGCCCGATCCCGCTGGAGTGAAGAGGGTCAGGGAGTGGAGGGGGGGTGCCCTCTGGGCTTTGGCACCCTGGCAGTGCCAGCCTGGGCCCCCTGGCAATGTCCAAGGGGCAAACTGGCAATGCCCAGGGGCACCCTGAGAACTGCCCATCAGGCATGGGGCAGTGCCAAAGGGTGGGGCATATGAGGGCAGGGCCTGATGGGGTCAGGGCCCCGCTGCCACTCTGCAGTTGGGATCGGTGGGGGAAGGAGGGTCGCCAGCAATCGGGAGGAGGAAAAAAATCAGAAATCGGCGGCAGACGGGGGGTTGGGTGTGTGTGTGTGTGTGTGTGCGTGCGGAGAGCTGGCATTGTGGGGGTCGCAGGGCTGTCCCGCAATAGGGAGGCCGACAGTGCGAGGCCACTGCACATGCGCCGATCTCTGCACTGACAGATTGATCCATGCGCAGAAGCCTGCTCAGCCCACTGATTCAGCCTCTCCAGCGGGAACAGGCATCACCCCCTGAAATTTAATGATATTCGCGTTGGTGGCCTCTGCAATGCACAGAGTGTGGGAGATTCTTCTCTGAACTCCTATTGAAAAACCAGTGTGAATTACTCCAGTTTTCACGTGAATTCGACTTAGAATTCTTTTGGGTGAATTCCGGCTATAGTTTACAAAACCTTATATACTGTGCATTTCAAGTACCTACATGCACATTTATGTTGGAAGTGCCTGTATAAACGTGATGCCATCCAGTGCATTTGAAGGATACTCCTGCCACTGCACTTAATATTTACTCCCTCCATCACCAACACAGTGTGACTGCTGTATGAGAGCAACGAGATGCGTGGCAGCAGCAAAGTGAACTTTCTTCAAACAACACTTGTCATCTACTACCAAGAATAACAAGAGGAGCAAGATGATGGGAAGACCATCAACAGCAGGTCATTCATCATTGTGACTTGGACGTATGTCACTGTTCTTTCATTATTGCTGCTTCAAAAGCCTGGAACATCGAGACAGCATCATCAGGACAATGACTACAAATGGGCAAATAAATGTGGTCTTGACAGCGTGGCACAGATCCAATGAATAAATTATAGAAAACCCACCCTGCCACCTGTGGTGGCACTGTTTAAAGTTTAAGTTTAATTATTAGCGTCATAAGTAGGCTTACGTTAACACTGCAATGAAGTTACCCTTTGCTTTGCCTCAGTGTTACACCTCCCAGTCACAGGGAGCCCTATGCTCCAACCAGCTCCACTAGATTGTTTCCTAACCTGCAATACGCTTTGCTATTTAAACAGAAAAATAAAATACTGATTAAAATTAAAAACTGTCACAAAATACATGACTTCAAAATGGGGATCGAATATTATCTGTAAGACCTGGTCCAAATTATCCCCAAACTTTTAAAATTGCTGAACCTCAAGGCTGTACTTGGTCTCGATTCCCTGCGTGCAACGGAATAGGAGATTAACCAGCATTAAGAGTGATATGTCTTGATGTCCTCTAACTTGCCAACACATGCTATGGTGTTTTCATTTCAGTTGTGTCCATAAGACTTTTTCGCAACCGCTTTTAAGTTGGACTGTGAGAAGATATTCCAATTAAGAATCCTTGACTCATGTTTTTCAATCACAAAAGCTTTTTATCTATTAAAGCATTTTGTTTTGAGTCTGACTCAAGGTCTATCTCCTTGGAACAAATGTTTCTCAGCTTCTTCTTCCAGCTCTAAGCCACGTTGGCTTTTGTCAAATAAAAACAGAAAATGCTACAAACACGAAGCAGGTCAGGCAGCACCTGTGAAGAGAGAAACATATCAGGCACGATCCTACTGGCTGTTCACACCCTGCTGCCAGCAAGGACCCAGAATTTGGTGCTCAGCCAAATCTCCGTTCACCGCAGCGGGACCAGAAAATCCAGAAGATTCTGCCCATTGTCATTAATCTGAAAAGATTAATTGGTTTTTCTCTTCACAGAGGCTGTCTGATCTGCTGAATACGTTCATCACTTTCTGGTTTTATTTCAGATTCTCGGCGTCTGCTATTTTGGATTTCAGAAAAGTGTTGGTTGATGAGTGTACATTTTTCTTTTGTTGTTGTTTCAACAAAATACTCTTTCCAACACGCGTAATGCCCTATCCCCTTCTAGGCATCCCTGCTAGTAATTTTCATTCCTTGCCCTCCTTCCTTCACATGGTCACCCCAACACTAAATACAACTAAAAAATGAACATCCTCCTTCATGCAAATTTTACGTTGAATTTTTAGAGTCGTCATCGGTCAGTTTTGTTGCCAAAAAGACAACTTTTGTTTCCGTGACGTTTCCAACTCTGCCTCCCCTCCTAGTTCCAACTGCCCCATTGCTCCCTGGAGAGTTCTGTGACACCTGTCTGCCCCCACTGTCAACTTAGGCTCCAACATTCAGCCACTCAACCTCCCATAACCTTTTTTAAATGTCTTGTTCCAGGCATCACAATGTTTCCCCCTCCTTTCTCACAATATCTGGCCTCTGCAGCATTGCTACTTTCTCCCAGCCCAATTGACCACATCTCACTCTTCATTAGGCCTAAATATTTGGATCTTTTTCCAGCATCTTTATAAAGAACCTACATTTGCCTTCACCAATCTATTTCTCTTCACATGCCTACAAAAGCTTTTACAGTCAGTTTTTATGTTTTCTACAAGCTTACTTTTGTACATTATTTTCCTCTTCTTAATCAATCCCTTTGCCCTCCTTTGCTGAATTCTAAACTGCTCCCAATCCTCAGATCTGTTGCTTTCTCTGTATGCCTCTTCCTTGGATCTAATAATATCTCTAATTTCCCTAGTCAGCCATGGTTTAGACATCTTCCCCATTTTACTTTGCACCAAACAGGAATGAACAATTGTTGCAGTTCACCCAGGCGCTCTTTCAATGTTTGCCATTGCTTATCCACCATCATCCCTTTAAGTAACATTCTCCAATCCATCATAGCCCACTCACGCCTCATATCATTGTAGTTTCCTTTATTTAGATTCAGGGCCCTCGTCTCAGAATCAACTACACCATTCTCCATCTTGAAGAATTCGATCATCTTATGGTTGCTCATTCCCAAGGGGTCTCTGACAACTAGATTGTTTTATTGCACAATACCCAGTCTAGGTGGCCTGTTCTCTAGTTGGTTCCTCAACGTATTGGTCCAGAAAACCATCCATATACACTTCAGGAATTCCTCCTCCATGATATTGCTACTGATTTGTTTTGCCCAATCTATATGCAAATTAAAGTCACGCATAATTACAGATGTTCCTTTATCGCATGTGTCTCTAATTTCCCGTTTAATGCCATTCCCAACATCAACAATACAGTTGAGGGGGGGGGGGAATCCTACATATAAAACCCCTGCTAATGTTTTTTGCTCCTTGGTGTTTCTCAGCTCTACCTATATAGGTGCCATATTGTCAAGAGCGAACGTCCTTCCTCACTATTGCATTTATTTCCTCTTTAACCAGCAATGCAAGTCTGCAGCTTTTACCTTTTTGTCTGTCCTTTCTAAATACTGAATACCCCTGGATGTTCAGTTCCCATCCCTGGTCACCCTGTAGCCATGTCTCCGTAACCGCAACTATATCATACCCATTTAGATCTATTTGCATGATTAATTTATCCACTTTATTGTGATGCTTCCCTCATTAAGGCTCAAAGCCTTGAGGCTTGTCTTTTTAACATTCCTTATCCCGCTCCCATTATTTTTGGCTATGGCCCTATTTGATTCTTGCCCCTCATTTCTCTGCCTATCAGTTTTCTTATTCCCCTTTCTCTCTTTTGTTCTTGTCTGTGTTTCCCCCTCCACTCATCCCTTGCAAAGGTTCCCATCCCCTGCCATTTTAATTTAAACACTCCCTAACTACTCTAACAAATAAAGTTTATTTATTAGTGTCACAAGTAGACTTACATTAAGTTATAATGAAGTTGCTGTGAAAATCCTCGAGTTGCCACACTTCGGCGCCTGTTCGGGTACACTGAGGGAGAACTTAGCATGGCCAATGCACCAAACCAGCATGTCTTTCGGACTGTGGGAAGAAACTGGAGCACCTGGAGGAAACCCATGCAGACACGGGGAGAACATGCAAACTCCACACAGACAGTGTCCCAAGCCGGGAATCAAACCCGGGTCCGAGGCGCTGTGAGGCAGCAGTGCTAAATGCTCCCCAAACATGTTTGAAAGGGCATTTTTCTAAAAAAAACCCAAACAAAATAATTAATGAAATAATTAATTACAAAGTCAGGAGTTTGGACAGTCTATTTATATACATTTAAATGTATTCTTGAAGTTTATATATATCCTGTTCCACGTATGGTAGGAATTCCAGAGACTGTGGACACTTTTCTATTGATGGTATGTTCAAAACGTCAACAGTCACTCCATTTTCAGTGGCATTCCATTATAAGATAAATACCATGCCTCTTATCACACCTAACTTCATGTATGTTCCGAGAGTGGAGATTAGCTGTGCAAAAAGACACCAACTTCTTTGTATTGGACTACCAGAGGACGTTAGGAGCACAGAGACACAGTGAAAATGGGAGAGTGGGGTCCGAAATGCCCACCTGTGTGCTGTTCTCCACTCCACTGAGAGTTTGTGTGTCCTTTTCACAAATTATGTTGATCAGCACTTGCCACAAGGCTCTGTCTCACATTTCCAGAAAGGTGTTGTGACACTGGTAAGCACTCCAGGATGTCATTTCTGTTGTTCATGTAGTGTTTGTGAGCTTGTGAAACTGTGGGTAACAGATTTATTGCAGCATACAAAGGATCCATGCGGTGTATTAGTAATTATTTTTCTTTCTATGGTTCAAATGTGGAAATTTAGAATTCATCTGTATTGAAAGTATCTGTAAAATTATAAAAATGTAAGCAACCAATAGAACCCATTTCATGATCATCAAGCAATTCAGGAAAACGAAAAGCCCTGTATTTTCTTCAGATTTTCTCTGAACACTTGCAGTCATTCCTTGCTGTTTTGCATTAGCCTTTGTTTGCTTATTTTATTGGTCTTTACAATGGCTACTATGAATATGAAATCTGAGCCAATGTAAATGCAATTAATGTTTTTTTTACAGCAAGATTCCAAAATCAATGTTTCTTTCCCCCCAAAACTACTGGATTTTTATTTCGTACCAAAGTAAATCTTTCCAACGATTCCATTTTAAGGGCCTGTAATTTGTTGTGTATTCCACAATTATGACTCCAATGGTGTAGTTTGCCAGGGTGTACTCTCCCCCAGCTGGGAGGATGGAGCAGTTCAAGTCATGGACTTCTCCACGGTTATGAACAAAATTGGATATGCTAATAACTCAAAATGTAGCATTCTGGTTTTATTTTTAATCTTCTCCCCCTTGCCTAGAGCATCAAAACTCAGAAACAATAAAACTTGGCTGAACAATTAGTTCTTCAGTCACCTCCTCACTATATAACAGTGACAGCGCTGCAAAACAAAATCATTGGGTGTGAAGTGTTTTGGGACACCCAGTAGTAATGAATAATTTAAGATCTTACTTTCTCCAAGAATCAAATAACAATTCCGTCTTTGTCTCAGCACGCTGAAATACGCCTTGGATGTCTACAGTGCAGCCAATGGTGAATTTATTTAAAAAAACTTCGTATTTAATTGTCAATTGTTGCTGATTAAACTGGTATAGCTCAGTTATTATTTGGGGTGCCTGCATGATATCCGGGTGTTTCCATTTCATTGGCTTCACATTCAGGTCACGCTCATGTGACTTGGCCAACAGAGCCAAGAAGTTGCTTGTTCCCCAGTCTACCATGATAAGAACATAAGAAATAGGAATTGGCATAGGTAATGTAGCTGCTCCACCATTCAATAAGAATCATAGCTGATCTTCCATTTTGTCATAACTTCCCATGAAATCCCTATATCCCTTAATGCCCTGTCAATCCTGGCTTGAATATGCTTAATAACTGAGCATCCATAGCTCTCTAAGTGGACATTCCAATGGTTCTCAACATTTTGAGTGAAGAGGTTACTCCTTATCTCTGTCCTAAAATGTTAACATTATGCACAGCGAAATATTATGCAAGAACTGAATAGGATTCAAGATGGCACTGGAGCAAGGTGACTTCTTGCGAGCTGTCCCAGCACACCCTCTAATTCTATCTTTTACTCTCATTCTATGCTCTTAAAACTTAACTCTAACTCTCTTAAAACTCTCTAATAATGCACCCTAGCTATGACTGTAACACTATATTCTGTACTCTCTCCTTTCCTTCTCCCCTATGTACTCTATGAAAGGTATGTTTTGTCTGTATAGCGCGCAAAAAACAATATTTTTCACACGTGACAATAAAAAAAATCAAATCAGCTGCAAGCAGACACACCAAGAACTTTTCAGAACATCGAACCCTTACATTTTTATACCATTTTACTGCAGAAAAGGTCTCAATGATCATCAATTGCTTTGACAAAGAAAAGCAAGAACAGCAAATATAGAACATATAGAACATAGAACAGTACAGTACAGGCCCTTCGGCCCTCGATGTTGTGCCGAGCTTTGTCTGAAACCAAGATCAAGCTATCCCACTCCCTATCATTCTGGTGTGCTCCATGTGCCTATCCAATAACCGCTTGAAAGTTCCTAAAGTGTCTGACTCCATTACCACAGCAGGCAGTCCATTCCACACCCCAACCACTCTCTGAGTAAAGAACCTACCTCGGACATCCCTCCTATATCTCCCATCATGAACCTTATAGTTATGCCCCCTAGTAACAGCTACATCCACCCGAGGAAATAGTCTCTGAACGTCCACTCTATCTATCTCCCTCATCATCTTATAAACCTCTATTAAGTCGCCTCTCATCCTCCTCCACTCTGAAGAGAAAAGCCCTAGCTCCCTCAACCTTTCCTCATAAGACCTACCATCCAAACCAGGCAGCATCCTGGTAAATCTCCTCTGCACTCTCTCCAATGCTTCCACTTCCTTCTTATAGTGAGGTGACCAGAACTGCACACAATATTCCAAATGTGGTCTCACCAAGGTCCTGTACAGTGAAGCATAACCCCACGGCTCTTAAACTCAAACCCCCTGTTAATAAACGCTAACACACTATAGGCCTTCTTCACGGCTCTATCCACTTGAGTGGCAACCTTCAGAGATCTGTGGATATGAACCCCAAGATCTCTCTGTTCCTCCACATTCCTTAGAACCCTGCCGTTGACCCTGTAATCCGCATTCAAATTTGTCCTACCAAAATGAATCACCTCGCACTTATCAGGGTTAAACTCCATCTGCCATTTTTCGGCCCAGCTCTGCATCCTATCAATGTCTCTTTGCAGCCTACAACAGCCCTCCACCTCATCCACTACTCCACCAATCTTGGTGTCATCAGCAAATTTACTGACCCACCTTTCAGCCCCCTCCTCCAAGTCATTGATTAAAATCACAAATAGCAGAGGACCCAGCACTGATCCCTGTGGTACACTGCTGGTAACTGGTCTCCAGTCTGAAAATTTTCCATCCACCATCACCCTCTGTCTTCTATGAGATACAGTAAGAAGTCTCACAACACCAGGTTGAAGTCTAACAGGTTTATTTGGTAGCAAATACCATAAGCTTTCAGAGCGCTGCTCCTTTGTCAGATGGAGTGGAAATGTGCTCGCAAACAGTGCACAGAGAGTGCTCTCAAACAGTGCACATCTCCACTTCTATGAGATAGCCAGTTACTTATCCAATCGGCCAAATTTCCCTCTATCCCACACCTCCTTACTTTCTTCATGAGCCGACCATGGGTAACCTTATCAAACGCCTTACTAAAATCCATGTATACGACATCAACTGCTCTACCTTCATCTACACACTTAGTTACCTCCTCAAAGAATTCAATCAAATTTGTGAGGCAAGACTTACCCTTCACGAATCTGTGTTGACTATCCCGAATTAAGCTGCATCTTTCCAAATGGTCATAAATCCTATCCCTCAGGACCTTTTCCATTAACTTACCGACCACCGAAGTAAGACTAACCCGGCCTATAATTACCAGGATCATTCCTATTTCCTTTCTTGAACAGAGGAACAACATTCGCCACTCTCCAGTCCTCTGGCACTATCCCTGTGGACAGTGAGGACCCAAAGATCAAAGCCAAAGGCTCTGAAATCTCATCCCTTGCCTCCCAAAGAATCCTAGGATATATCTCATCTGGCCCAGGGGACTTATCGACCCTCAGGTTTTTCAAAATTGCTAATACATCTTCCCTCAGAACATCTACCTCCTCCAGCCTATCAGCTTGTATCACACTCTCATCCTCAAAAACATGGCCCCTCTCCTTTGTGAACACCGAAGAAAAGTATTCATTCATCGCCTCTCCTATCTCTTCTGACTCCATGCACAAGTTCCCACTACTATCCTTGACTGGCCCTAACTTCACCCTGGCCATTCTTTTATTTCTCACATAAAAGTAAAAAGCCTTGGTGTTTTCCTTGATTCGACCCGCCAAGGACTTCTCATGCCCCCTCCTAGCTCTCCTAAGCCCTTTTTCTACCTCATTCCTTGCTACCTTGTAACCCTCAAGCGACCCAACTGAACCTTGTTTTCTCATCCTTACATACGCTTTCTTTTTCCTCCTGACAAGACATTCAACCTCTTTTGTGAACCATGGTTCCCTCACTCAGCCATTTCCTCCCTGCCTGACAGGCACATACCTATCAAGGACATGCTGTATTTGTTCCTTGAACAAGCTCCACTTTTCATTTGTGCCTTTCCCTGACAGTTTCTGTTCCCATCTTATGCTCCCTAATTCTTGCCTAATCGCATCATAATTACCTCTCCCCCAATTATAAACCTTGCCCTGCCATATGGCCCTATCCCTCTCCATTGCAATAATGAAAGACACTGAATTGTGGTCACTATTTCCAAAGTGCTCTTCCACAAACAAATCTAACACTTGGCCCGGTTCATTACCCAGTACCAAGTCCAATGTGGCCCCACCTCTTGTCGGCCTATCCACATATTGTGTCAGGAAACCCTCCTGCACACACTGCCCCATCCGAACTATTCGAACTATCAGGGTTCCAATCAATATTTGGAAAGTTAAAGTCACCCATGCCAACTACCCTGTGACTTCCACACCTATCCATAATCTGCTTTGCAATTTCTTCCTCCACATCTCTATTACTATTTGGGGGCCTATAGAAAAGTCCTAACAACGTGACCGCTCCTTTCCTATTTCCAACTTCAGCCCATATTGCCTCAGTTGGCAGATCCCCCTCGAACTGCCTTTCTGCAGCCGTTAAACTATCCTTGATTAACAATGCTACTCCTCCACCTCTTTTACCACCTTCCCTACTCTTACTGAAACATCCATACCCTGGAATTTCCAACAACCATTCCTGTCCCTGTTCTAACCATGTCTCCGTAATGGCCATAACATCGTAGTCCCAAGTACCAATCCACGCTCCAAGTTCACCTACTTTATTCCGGATGCTCCTTGCATTGAAGTAGACACACTTCAACCCACCTTCCTGTCTGCCGGTACACTCCTGTGACCTTGATACCCTCCTCAGTACCTCACTACACTCAACACTGGCTTCTGGACTACAGCTTGCTGCATTGGTAGTTTCAGGCACAGGTCTGTGTTCCCATTGATTGCAAAACCTATTAAAGTAATCACCATGTTTATAATTTTACTTCAACTAAACGATTAATATTTCACCCATGACAAAAATCAAAAATAAATGTATTTACATATTTAAATTTAATAAACATGGGTGTTTGCCAACTTAAGTTATGAGTTATAAGTTATGTGGCATGGTGGCACAGTTTGGGTTACTGTCTGTGTGGAGTTTGTATGTTCTCCCTGTGTCTGCATGGGTTTCCTCCAGGTGCTCCAGTTTCCTCCCACAGTCTGAAAGATGTGCTGGTTAGGTGCATTGACCCGAACAGGCGCCGGAGTGTGGTGTCCAGGGGAATTTCACAGTGACTTCATTGCAGTGTTAATGTAAGCCTTACTTGTGATTAATAAATAAACTTTAACTTTTTTTTAAGGTCCAGCTTGTGCTTTCTAGTTATTGAGGTTGTTAATTCTGAGAAAACAAGTCATTTCAGAAGCACTTCCTGGTGTGTGGCTAACAGTGTAAAATTAACTGAGAACAAATTTTAAAAAATATTTACAGATTCATTAACTACTTCACATATTCTTTTAAATAATGGAATGGATTGAAGATACATTTTTGTCAGAGAAATCACAACAAGGAAAAGATTCTTGGCCATTCACGTCAACCCTTCAATTAATGACAGGGTCAGAGTATTGAAGATGCTTGGATAATAATTTAAGTGAGGAAATTTCACACAAGACCAAAAGACATAGGAGTAGAGGTAGGCCATTTGGCCCATCAAGTCTGCTCTGCTACTGAGCGAGATCATGGCCCTCAGCTTCACTTTCCCGCCTTATCTCCATAATTCTTGGTTCCCTTACTGATTAAAAGTCTATCTATCTCAGCATTGAACATACTTAACGACCCAGCTTCCACAGGAAAGAATTCCACAGATTCGCTACCCTCAGAGAAAAAGTTCCTTCTCATCACTTATCCTAAATAGGCGACCCCTTATTCTGAGATTGTGGATGGATCTGAAGTAAAATAAACTGTCTCCAACTTACTCCAATACTGGTCACCAATCTTAGTCCTTTGCAAAATGAAGTTTGATGCATTGCGTAAATTCTGTTCAGCATAATCTGACACCATACAGTTTAATACAAAACTGCTTAAAGCTTGTAAATAATTTTCTTTTTTTGTGGTTAAGATTTATAACTTTTTTGTTTTAAAAAACAACTGATCTCAGAGCAGTCAAAAGTATTGCTGAAGCAAGGGTGCCATCTACAGGCAGCAGCAAGAAAACACTGCTGGGCAGAATATCTCACCGTTCTGAAACAAAAGCATGAAATGCTACCAGTGCTGGCAATTAGAAATGAAAACAGCAAAGGTTGGAAATATTCACGTCAGACAGTTGCCAAAGTCTTGCTGCCGTTCACGCCGGTGTGATCTTACGGTACTGCCGATGGTGCATCCCTGCTGCGGGTTTCCCGGCGGTGAGGGGTGTGTTCAATGGGAAACACCGATGACAATGGCGGAACCGTGCCAGAGCGGTGCACCACCTCTCACTGCCGCCAAACACGCCACGGAGAGGGAGAACAATCCTGTCCTAAATCTGCGGCGCAACACAGACTTAACCTTTTGATGACCTTTCAACAGAACTGTCTGAGGGGGATACATTTCTCAATGAACTCAGTCAGTTTGCCCCCCCTCCACCCCCCACAGCACTTTTCAAGTGCCAGCGTTTTGTCTCCTCTTCCCTGCCTGTGAGTAAAGAGGTTTCCAGACGATTACTGTATTAGTTGACCATATCATAGCGCCATAGAATCCCTACAGTGCAAAAGGAGGCCCATTCGGCCCATCGAGTCTGCACCGATCACAATCCCACCCAGGCTCTATCCCCATAACTTCGCGTATTTACCCTGCTAGTCCCTCTGACACTAAGGGTCAATTGAGCGTGGCCAATCAACCTAACCCGCATGTCTTTGGACTGTGGGAGGAAACTGGAGCGTCCGGAGGAAACCCACGCAGACATGAGGAGAATGTGCAAACTCCACACAGACAGTGACCCAAGCCAGGAGTTGAACCCGGATCTCTGGCACAGTAAGACAGCAGTGCTAACCACCCGTGTGGCCCTTGGTTGGCTATTGGCAATCTTTAAACTAGATTTTAAATTGAAATGCCAGAAAGCTGTGTGAAGGAGAATGCTGATGACTTTTGTCACTTCCTGGAATACCAAAGCCTCAGAAGACTGAAATATGACCTTCTGGATTGCTTTCCATCACCACAGCAGGTCGAGTGGAATTTTGGATAATATTTCTCCCCCCCTTTGGACTTGTTTTTCTGCTGCAGAGCATACATGGCTCTGAGGGTGGAAGCGAGATGGGGTTTGTGGATTATGGGGTGGGGACAGAAGTGTTTAGCTACAATGGTCTGACTATCATAATGTAGGGCAGAGCTGGCAGGTCTTTACCCACCTGGCAATTTTGTGCATTTGTGTGTGGTGTGTTCCTTTAAAAATAAAACAGTTTATTTGGCCAGTCACACCCAACAATTCCCTGGCTCTCATCAATTTTAGAAATTATGACTGAGCAGATTAAGTGAAGCTTACAAGCAAGAAAAGGCAAGATAAATTGAGTAGTACCGACAAGATGCTGTCAAGTGTTAAGCTCCGAGTTGGATTGTGGGAAGGAAGGCTAAAAGAGTTTTTGATCATAGCTGTAAATCCATTTTCCCTCTTGAGGTGCAGTTCATATTTTCCAATAGATTCATATTGATACCGATATTAATATATGTTACTTACTTTCTCGAGTAGCTGTTCTCGTTCCTCCTCTACTGCTTCGTTCCATAAAGTCATATCATTAATACTTCTTTGGGTCACAGTAAGTACAGTAAATCCAGCAACTGGAGCCTCAGGAAACATAGATTGAAAATCTGAGGAACAACATGAAGGCCAAATCAAATCTCTGGCTTCAATCGCACACCATTATAAGTATCCTCACTGTATTGTTGAATATGTTTAAATCACGGGTAGATAGTTTTCTGATCGATAAGGGAATTAGGGGTTATGGGGAGCAGGCGGGTAAGTGGAACTGATTCGCTTCAGATCAGCCATGATCTTGTTGAATGGCGGGGCAGGCTCGAAGGGCCAGATGGCCTACTCCTGCTTCTATTTCTTATGTTCTTATGTTCTTATGTATTCACACCAGACTGAGCTTTCAGTGTTGACACTACATTGGTCGGCTGATGATGATGAGCTGAGTGAACCTGAAACATGATCTACTAGTGGCAAGAGAAAATAATTTCCTCCTTCCACAGCCAATAAGTTAGAAGCATTCCAATTGCTGTACTTTCTGGATCATTGAACAAACATTAAGATATCGCAAAAACAATTGTTAAGTTGCATGATTGGAAGAAGTTTATTAGTGTCACAGGTAGGCACACATTCATATTGCAATGAAGTTACTGTGAAAATCCCCTAGTCGTCATACTCCGGCGCCTGTTCGGGTACACTGAGGGAGAATTTAGCATGGCGAATGCACCTAACCCGCACAGCTTTGGACAATGGGAGGAAACCAAAGCACCCGGAGGAAACTCACGCAGACACGGCGAGAATGTGCAGTCTCCGCGCAGACAGTGACCCAAGTCGGCAGTTGAACCCAGGTTCGTGGCACTGTGAGGCAGCAGTGCTAACCACTGTGTCACCGTGCTGCCCTACTTAGTAGTTAATGAATAGGAAAGCATCTGTGACATAGGGTGGAATTTTACCAGCATGTCCACCTGAGGCCAACGGAGAATGCTGTTCTCCGAGCCTCGCCTGCCCCCGGAATCGGGGCGGGCGTGCCGGTAAAATTCTGGCCCCAGAGTCTGAACATAGTCTTTGTTTTACTTCTCTAATAAAGAAAATAGAGGAGTAAGACACAAGATAAAGAGACAAGATGCAAAGAGGTATCCTGAAAAGGGATTGATAATTAAACAAACACAGGGTCCCCACGGGGTTGGTAATTAAGCAACCCACGGGGTTTGGAAGCTCTCTTCCAAAACTTGGAACAGTGTGATGCTCATCTACACACATGGTATTTCTGCGCAAGGATAATTTAATTACAAGGATGCATTTACCAACTATCATAAAACAAATTCCATTTAAAGAAACAAAAAAAATACAAGAGACCTTTTCGTAGAAGTTCTGGGCAGGTTTCTATTGCACATTCCACCTTCGCATTCTCAAAGTAATTTTCTGCAGTAGTGACTTCTTGTGGTTGAGGTTCAGCTTCATTTCCCTGAAATAAATAGAAGAAACAAAGCATTATTCTCCTGGAAAATATTGATGACAGGTCATTACAATGGGTCTAATTGTCATTCTTCTCCAACAACATAAACTGAACAGCAGTCGCACAATAGCATGACAACAGGCCAGAATTTTCCAGCCCTGCCAAAATCAATGGAAATTTGAATGGCTACCTGTATCCGCTGTGAGGCAACCCACTGCAAGAGAGCCATAAAATTCCAGCCTCTGATCAAAAGGATTAGCAAGGCAATGGAAGTCACTAAGTGAACTAAATTTCCATTAAAAACCACACCCACACAGCAGCAGAGTCATAGAGACATACATCATAGAAACAGGCTCTTTGGCCCACCGTGACTATGCCGACCATCAAATTACAATCTACTAATCCCATTTACCAGCATTTGGACCATTGCCTATTGTGCCTTGGTGACTTAAATGCTGCAAGAACACTTGCCTCCACCACCCTCAGGCAGCGTGTTCCATATTTTCACCACCTACTGGGTGAAAAGAATTTTCCTCAGGTCTCCTCTAAGCTACGTACTCCATAAAGCTATGCCCTCTGGTCTTGGACATCTCTGCCATGGGAAAAATATTCTTACAATCTACCCTATCTATGCCTCTCATAATTTTGTATAATTTATCAGATCCCCCTCAACCTCCTCAGTTCCAGGGAAAAGAAACACAGCTTTTCTAGTCTTTCATCATAGCTGAAATGTTCCATCCCAGGCAACATCCTGATGAATCTCCACTGTCCCCTCTCCAGTGCAATCACACTCTTCCAATAGTGTCATTTGCATACACAATATTCCATCTGTGGCCTAACCAATGTTTTATAAAGTTGTACCAAGATCCCGCTGCTCCTACATTCTCCCGAGTAATGAAGTCAAGCATTCCGTATGCGTTCTTCATGATCCTATCTAACTGTGCTGCCACCTTCAGGGATCTATGGACTTGTACCTCAAGGTCCCTTTGTTCAATACTCCCCTAGGAATCTAGCTCTCATTGTGTATCTCCTACCCTTATTAGATCTCCCAAAATGCATCACCTCACACTTAGCTGCGTAAAACTGCATTTGCCATTGCTCTGCCCAATATACCAGCTGATCAAAATCAGTCTGTAGCCTGAGGTTATCCTCCTATCAACAACACTACCAATTAATTATTATTGTGCAAACTAGCTTTATTCTTCACAGGTTTGGAAAGTAAACATTTTTACCCTCCCCTATAATAAATTTGAAGACATCCATTTGCAGCAACATTATTAGAGACATGAGGTTATGTCAGTGATCACAATGGGTGGAATGTTGTGGAAGCGACAGGGGTTTTGGCCGCTGGGAAGACAGTTAGCGAGAGCCCTATGCCACCTCCTGCCTGCTGCACCCTAACCGCCCAGTGAAGGAACAGCAATATAGCTTCAAGTCAGGATGGCTTGGAGGGTGGTGTTCCCATGTATCTGGTGCCCTTGTCTTTCAAGATGGTAGAGGTCACAGGTTTGGAAGGAGTCCTGGTGAGTTGCTGCAGCGCAACAGGTACTGATGCACATTGTTGCCACTGTGCATTAGTGTTAGAGTCAATGATGAAAGTGGTGGATGTGGTGCTAATCAAGCAGGCTGCTTTGTCCTGGATGGTGTCGACCTTCTTGAGTATTATTGGAGCTGCATCATCCAGGCAAGTGAGAGTATTCCAGCACACCTAACTTCTGCCTTGTAGATGGTGGGCTGACTTTGCCGAGTCAGGAGGTGATTATTCGTTGCACAATTCCCAGCCTTTGACTTGTTATTGTAGCCACAGTATTCATGTGGCTAGACCGTTTGGACTCTGTTTTTCTGCTCCTCTCTTTTTCCTTAATTTAACTGGGACCTCTCCCTGTCCCCCTCCCTTGTCCCTTAACTGATATACTTGCTGGCTGGCTGACTGACAAAAGTTAATGTTCCAGAAGTGCTGTTCACTGACTCTTGAGCTAATCTGGTGACCTACCACAACACTCCAGAGGACCCCGCCCTTGTTACTAGGCAGAAGCAAATGTAACAGGAGAACATCCTGTAGCTTAAATATCACAAACTCCACAGACTACAAGCTTATATAGCACACAGAGGCACAGAATGAATGGATTTCATTGCAATCTCCTCACCTGCCTGATTGCCCATCAAAGCCCCACCTCGCCCCGACCCTGACCAGTGACCAACTCTAAAGATTTGCCTGGCCGAAGGGGTGTGACCATCTCCTGGTACAAAGTGTCCAGGTAACTTACCCCTCCCTGATGCATCAGTGCTTGCAGCTTGGCCTCCAGATCAATAACTTTGAGCTGAAACTCCTCAAGCGATTGACACTTAGTGCAGATGTGTTTGCCCTGGGTCACACTGGTGTCCAGGAACTCCCACATTCAAAACACATCACCTGCCTTGTCACCGTTATTACGTCAAAATTAATTTATTCCTTTTTAATTAATTAATGAACACTATTATCCCCAAAAGTTTTATTACTATTACAGCAGAACCTTATTACTAATAAAACCTTAATGTTACCAACAATTTGTACCAGCTCTTCAAAGATAAACGAGGACAGTCCACACACTGAGCCCCATGATTGGCACTGGCTCTGCTCTCAGTCTCACGCCCGTCTGCACTCTTTTAAGCCTCCAGTTTCACTCCAGGCCTTGATGCACAAAGTCAGAGACTGCTTCACTATCCGAGGGTGGCACTGAACATTGGGCACTCATCATCGAACATTCTGACTTCTGATCTTATGATGGAGCGAAAGTCATTGATGAAAGAGCTGAAGCTGGTTCAGCCTAGGACACTACCCTGAGGAACTCTTGTAGCGATGTCCTGGGACTGAGATGAATGACCTCAACAAGCACAAACATCTTCCTTCATGCTGGGCATGACTCCAACCAGAGGAGAGTTTTCCCCTGATTCCCATTGACCTCAGTTTTGCTAGAGCTTCTCGATGCCACGCTCAGTCAAGTACTTCTATTATAACATTTTATATTACAACGCCTTCAAGCTTTTGGTGTGATATGCCATTATGGTATAATGGGAACACTTTTGCACCCCATCAGTGAAATGAGATGCCAATTAACCAGCAATATTTGACAGATGGCAGCAAAATGATAGCAGAGACCAAAACAAATGGGATGAGATCTAGGATCAAAAACATGTCTCACGAAATGTTGGTCACCAGTTTCAGAAACAAAATGGAACTGGCTGATATTGCTTGATATAACTGGAGTTTAGAATCACATGTTCCATTGAGAGTTAGTACGAAATATAAAGCATAAACAGCGAGAAAATTTCACACTATTAGGCAAGGACAGCTTCTTCCCTTCATTATCATACTTTTGAATGGTCCTAGCATACATTAAGCTGATACTTCTCTTCATTCTATCTGTAACTGCAGCACTATATTCTGCACTCTGCCCTTTCCTTCTCCTGACATACTCTATGAACGGTATGTTTTGTCTGTACAGCGCACAAGAAACAATACTTTTCACTGTATCCCAATACATGTGACAATAATAAATCAAATTAACTCAAATCACAGGAGGTTGAAAATTTGATACGAGAAGCCCATAATTTAATTATCAAAAATGGTGCTGTCTTGCCTGAAATTCGTTGACAAATTGTGCAAGAACGAACTCGTGCTTCTCACTGGTTAATGGCTCAGTTAGCACATCTGGAAGTATTCTGTGTGTTGAGATTCTCTTCTGATTAGCAATACCATTAATATGGGTATCAAACCCTATGTTACCCGGCAGCTGAAACCGCTGGTCTTGAGGTCCAAACGGCCCCATCTTTTCATCGGGCCATATAGTCTGTAAACCTGGTAATTAAACACAGTATTTTATTTAACTTGGCACAATAATATTCAACATATACATGACAGTGCGAGAGAGTAGAAACAAAACCATCACAAATACTCATTATGAAAAAACTTTCAGGGAGCTATTTTTCAAAATACATGAATGCTTATTTGCAGATGTATTTTCTCTGTTGGTACTACATCACTGCTTTTAAAGTAAGTTGGAAAGCAGAGTGTGAAGTGATTTTCGATTGTAGAGTGCTATGCTTCCTTAGTGATTGAATGAAATGGATTTTTATTAAGTAAATAAGCAATTTAAACTCACTGGTCTGTATCATGTACTTATGATGTGGAGATGCTGGCGTTGGACTGGGGTAAGCTTCATGTACTTATAGGCAGGACATTTCCTACTAAAAATGAATGCAGGTTGTACAAATGGTGTTGCTGCAGTGCCTGTTGTAATTCAGCAATTTCCAGCAACATGTATCTGCTATCAACTCAGTAAAAATGTAAAGTATTGGCCTGAATCTATCTGGGATGCTGCATGTTAATCTGGTCACATGGTTATTGGAAGAATATTAATGGGTTTGAAACAGGCTGGTTGGACAACGTGATCGGCGCAGGCTTGGTTGGTCGAAGGGTCTGTTCCTGTGCTGTACTGTTCTCTGAAACAGCAGTTAAATTTCTTAACTTGAATTGAAATTGATGAGGTGAATTAAAGCATTCGGCATGTTTTCTTCGGCAAGAAAAAGACACCAAAACGATGGCTGGAATTTCCGGCCATTCATGCAACCGCTGCCGCTGCGAGGGAGGACGGAGAATTTGGCGCTCAGCCAAATCTCTGCTCGCTGCAGAGGGGCCAGAAAATCCCGCTGGTGCGAACAACCAAAAAATTCCGCCCCCAACCATTGAAGTTTAAGATTGTGATGGGAATTCTCAAAAATTAAATGGAGCAAACGGTTCACCATGATGAAGGGTTTTAAACAAAAGGAAACTAATTAAAAATCAGGAGGTTAGGAGGAAGAGAGGCCAGGGAGAACTTTGGCACCTGAAGGAAATAGAATAACTCAGTAGCTACAAGTGAAGTCCACTGGAGACATTTCATCATGCAAAGAGTGGAGAACTCACTGAAGACAAATTAAATCAGTTCAATAGATATCTCGATACATTTCTAGAGAGGGAAGGAATTATGCTTTATGATGAAGAGGGCAGCTGCCAATCTCCAAAAAAAAAGTACTAATGGACTTCTCCGATCCTACACGTTAACTATTCTTCCAAATATTTTTAAAAACTGGATCACGCTTCCTTCAACATTCTCACCTCCGTTAAGTTCAGTTCTATTTGTGTCCTCCTAACTTAGAACAGAAAGGCACAAAAGCATGATGTGCAGGCACAGCTTGCTCAGTGATATGGATATTTGTACTTAAATGCTAATTCAAAAACACCTATCAGTGGTTTTCCAAATAAGTTCCATCCACCCTAATGTATTAACACAAATGCTAACAGTGAGGAAAATTATAGCTACCTTGATCAGGTGGCATAACTGCAACATAAGGCTCGTCAGAACCTGAGGAGCCTGCTGTGGAAAATGTTCTAAATGTTGCAATCCTTCTAACGATCGCATGAACCCCTGGCAGGTAGGTCACCAGCCTGACCTTGGTGCAGAGCGTCTATTTGAGTGGAACACAAAATTAAAAGGAAGATAAAATTTTAATTTTCAGAGTACAAACTATTGGTATACGAACTATTTGTTGCAGTACAAACATAGCTAACACATAGAACATAGAACATAGAACATTACAGCGCAGAACAGGCCCTTCGGCCCACGATGTTGCACCGACCAGTTAAAAAAAAAAACTGTGACCCTCCAACCTAAACCAATTTCTTTTCGTCCATGAACCTATCTACGGATCTCTTAAACGCCCCCAAACTAGGCGCATTTACTACTGATGCTGGCAGGGCATTCCAATCCCTCACCACCCTCTGGGTAAAGAACCTACCCCTGACATCGGTTCTATAACTACCCCCCCTCAATTTAAAGCCATGCCCCCTCGTGCTGGATTTCTCCATCAGAGGAAAAAGGCTATCACTATCCACCCTATCTAAACCTCTAATCATCTTATATGTTTCAATAAGATCCCCTCTTAGCCGCCGCCTTTCCAGCGAAAACAATCCCAAATCCCTCAGCCTCTCCTCATAGGATCTCCCCTCCATACCAGGCAACATCCTGGTAAACCTCCTCTGCACCCTCTCCAAAGCCTCCACATCCTTCCTGTAATGTGGGGACCAGAACTGCACACAGTACTCCAAGTGCGGCCGCACCAGAGTTGTGTACAGTTGCAACATAACGCTACGACTCCTAAATTCAATCCCCCTACCAATAAACGCCAAGACACCATAAGCCTTCTTAACAACCTTATCTACTTGATTCCCAACTTTCAGGGATCTATGCACACATACACCTAGATCCCTCTGCTCCTCCACACTATTCAAAGTCCTCCCGTTAGCCCTATACTCAACACATCTGTTATTCCTACCAAAGTGAATTACCTCACACTTCTCCGCATTAAACTCCATCCGCCACCTCTCGGCCCAACTTTGCAACCTGTCTAAGTCTTCCTGCAAACTACGACACCCTTCCTCACTGTCTACCACACCACCGACTTTGGTGTCATCAGCAAATTTGCTAATCCACCCAACTATACCCTCATCCAGATCATTAATAAATATTACAAACAGCAGTGGCCCCAAAACAGATCCCTGAGGTACACCACTTGTAACCGCACTCCATGATGAATATTTACTATCAACCACCACCCTCTGTTTCCTATCCGCTAGCCAATTCCTGATCCAATTTCCTAGATCACCCCCAATCCCATACATCTGCATTTTCTGCAGAAGCCTACCATGGTGAACCTTATCAAACGCCTTACTAAAATCCATATATACCACGTCCACTGCCTTGCCCCCATCCACCTCCTTGGTCACTTTCTCAAAAAACTCAATAAGGTTAGTAAGGCACGACCTACCTGCCACAAAACCATGCTGACTATCACCTATCAATTCATTACTCTCCAAATAACTATAAATCCTATCCCTTATAATTTTTTCCAACATCTTGCCGACAACAGAAGTGAGACTCACCGGTCTATAATTCCCGGGGAAGTCTCTGTTCCCCTTCTTAAACAATGGGACAACATTCGCTAACCTCCAATCTTCTGGTACTATACCAGAGGCCAACGACGACCTGAAGATCAGAGCCAGAGGCTCTGCAATCACTTCTCTTGCCTCCCAGAGAATCCTTGGATAAATCCCATCCGGACCAGGGGATTTATCTATTTTCAGACCCTCCAGAATATCCTGCACATCCTCCTTATCAACTGTAATACTGTCTATTCTACTCCCTTGCAACCCAGTGTCCTCCTCAGCTATATTCATGTCCCCTTGCGTGAACACCGAAGAGAAATATTGGTTCAATGCTTCACCAATCTCCTCCGGTTCCACACATAACTTCCCTCTGCCATCTATAACTGGCCCTAAACTTGCCCTAACCAACCTTCTGTTCTTGACATACCTATAGAACGCCTTAGGATTCTCTTTAACCCTATCCGCCAAAGTCTTCTCATGTCCCCTTTTAGCCCTTCTAAGCTCGCTCTTCAACTCCCTCTTAGCCAATCTAAAGCTTTCTAGTGCACTACCCGAGTGCTCACGTCTCATCCGAACATAAGCCTCCTTTTTCTTTTTAACCAACAAAGAAACTTTTTTGGTGCACCACGGTTCCCTAGCCCTACCAATTCCTCCTTGCCTGACAGGGACATACCTATCACAGACTCGCAGTAGCTGCTCCTTGAAAAAACTCCACATGTCGGACGTTCCCAGTCCCTGTAATCTCCTAGTCCAACCTATGTTTCCTAATTCTCTCCTAATAGCCTCATAATTACCCTTCCCCCAGCTAAAACCACTGGCCCGAGGTTCATGCCTATCCCTTTCCATCACTAAGGTGAACGTAACCGAATTGTGGTCACTATCACCAAAATGCACACCAACTTCCAAGTCTAGCACCTGGTCTGGCTCATTTCCCAGCACCAGATCCAATATAGCCTCACCTCTAGTTGGCCTGTCTACATACTGAGTCAAAAAACCTTCCTGCACGCTTTGAACAAAAACTGACCCCTCTAACGAGCTAGAGCTATAACAATTCCAGTCAATATTAGTCAAGTTAAAATCCCCCATAACAATTGCCCTATTACTTTCACTCCTAAGCAGGATTGACTCCGCAATCCTTTCCTCAACCTCTCTAGAACTTTTAGGAGGTCTATAAAAGACTCCCAACAGGGTGACCTCTCCTCTCCTATTTCTAATCTCCGCCCATACTACCTCAACAGATAAGTCCTCATCAAACCTCCTCTCTGACACTGTGATACAATCTCTGACCAATAATGCTACCCCTCCCCCTCTTCTACCTCCTTCCCTACTTCGACTAAAACATTTGAACCCCGGGACCTGCAGCATCCATTCCTGCCCCTGCTCTATCCATGTCTCTGAAATAGCCACAACATCGAAGTCCCAGGTACTGATCCACGCTGCAAGTTCACCCACTTTATTGCGAATACTCCTGGCATTGAAGTATACACATTTCAAACCCTGCTCCACCCCACCTCTGCAATGCCGTGCATTGCAGTCCCCATCCATGCATCCCTCACTTTCAGCCCCACTACTCAGGATCCCTCCCCCCCCCCGAATCAGTTTAAACCTCCCTGCATGGCCTTAGCAAATTTACCCCCCAGGATATTGGTCCCCTTCTGAATTAACCTACAGAAGACGTTGTTTCCACTTATATTACTAGAAGGGAAAAGTGTTAATTATAGCTTGTGGGTACTTTCTTGCTGCATATGGGCACAGACTGCTTCAGTATTCGAGGAATCGTGAATGGTGCTGAACATTGCGCACTCTCACCTCACCTCTTGAGTTCAGCTTTTTTTATCCATATTGGGACCAAACCATAGAACCTGCACAGTGTAGGAGGCCATTCGGCCCCATCGGGTCTGCACCAATTCTCCGTAAGAGCATTTTTACACAGGCCCACCCACCCTATCCCCTCAACCTCACGCATTTATCATGCCTAATCCACTTAACCTACACATTTTGGGCTGCACGGTGGCATAGTGGTTAGCACTGCTGCCTCACCACACCAGGGACCAAGGTTCGATTCTGGCCTTGGGTCACTGTCTGTGTGGAGTTTGCACATTCTCCCTGTGTCTGCGTGGGTTTCCTCCGGGCACTCCGGTTCCCTCCCACAGTCCAAAGATTAGGTTGATTGGCCATGCTAAATTGTCCCTAGTGTCAGGGAATTTGCAGGTTAAATATGTGGGGTTACTGGAATAGGGCCTGGGTGGGATTGTGGTCGGTGCAGACTCAATGGGCCAAATGGCCTCCTACTGCACTGTAGGGATTCTATGATCTTTGGACTGTGGGAGGAAACTGGAGCACCAGGAGGAAACCCCCGTGCAAACTCCACACAGACAGTCACCCAAGGCTGGAATTGAACCCAGGTCCCTGGCGCTGTGAGGCAGCAGTGCTAACCACTGTGCCACCGTGCCGCCCTGCTTATATTATTGGTTCCGACATGGACAAAGGCAACTGGTTTCAGGTTTGTTTTCAGTGTGAGAAGCTGTCTTTTAATCAATAAGTGATTATTGATTAAGTTCAGTTCTATTTGTGTCCTCCTAACTTAGAACAGAAAGGCACAAAAGCATAATGTGCCCTCCCCAGCATTGTAACTCCACAATTTATTCATATACTCTTCAGTCCTGAAGAACCAACATAAGACAAAGAATTGATTTAAAGCTTACCTTGGCCATTCTGCTTGGCTTCTGCACCAACCACCTGTCCTGCAGAACAGAAATCAAAATGATTACCAGAAATTCAATTATTTTAAGAATTCCACAATTAACTTTGACAACATTAACCACCGTGGCATGGCGGCAAGAAAGAAGAAACCAGAGCACCCGGAGGAAACCCACGCAGATACGAGGAGAACATGCAAACTCCACACAGACAGTCACTCAAGGCCGGAATTGAACCATATGATGCCAGGGAGGATTATTAATCAATTCAGTAACTGTTTTTTTCATAAAGAATATCAGTCTGAAGGGACAAACAATCCCACTTGACAAAATATAGAGGTACATATTGAAAAGTAAATTGTAGAAACTCTCGTTATTCAAATTTATCATACCCTTTAGAACAATTCAAATTGGGTCTTCCCATCCCAGCATCCTTTTTACGCTCAAAATTAATTAAGAATTATAAAAACAACATCCTGGGAGGTAAGGGAAAGTAAAGTTTATTGTTTTGTCACAAGTTGGCTTACATTCACACTGCAATGAAGTTACTGTGAAAATCCCCTAGTCGCCACACTCCGGCACCTGTTCTGGTACACTGAGGGAGAATTTAGTATGGCCAATGCACCCAACCTGCACATCTTTGGACTGTGGGAGGAAACCGGAGCATCCGGAGGAAACCCACACACTCACAGGGAGAACGTGCAAACCCCACACAGACAGTGACCCAAGCCGGGAACCGAATCCGGGTTCCTGGCACTGTGAGGCAGCAATGCTAACCACCAATAAGAGAAAAGACAAATTATCAATTTGCCAGCTACCCTTTTCCCCAACCAACAGAACAACTGCCATCTCCTGCCCCATTCAGAGGAACAGGAAAATCCTGGTGGCATAGTTCCTTAGATCACCAGAAGATCATGGGTTTCAAAGCCACTAATGTTGATGATAGCAATCCAAAAGCAAATGCTTTGTTCAAATCGTCCAAGTTAACAAGTCCTACTCTTCATTTCAAATTCAAAAGCGATTTCATCATGATTACTTTTCAAAAAGTCACTTATTAACAAAACTCATACAGATCTTAACGCCAACATTCCAAGCGTGCCCGAGTGCTTGTTTACAGCAGTGGGTGACTCTGAATCTCAATTTCTAATTATATTACATTCAGTGCAGCATTAATATAACAACATTCTCCAATTGTAGATCTGGTCCTGAACAAATTATATCCTTCACTCAGCCCTTCAGCACTGGCTTCAAAAACAGCTGACAAAGAAAATCAAACTGGAGTTGGCTGATCCACAATGTAGGACAAGGTTAATGTAATCACTGGTTACACAACATTCAGGGTGAGAGTTCCAGGGGAGTTTGGAGGTGGTGGGAGGAGGGGAGCAACTACCTTTGGGGACTGGAACCTGTCAAAATGAACGCATCAGCCCGACTGGTTTGATATCTACTCCCTAGATTTTCTCACTGTTGACAAGTGCAAGATGACAACCTTCAAGTGGTCCATTCTGCTAAGTTACAAATCATGATTCATATCATCAAACACTTCATATCATTGATCAATGACCCTGGTCTTCACAGCAACAACTCAAGCCTCCATTGCAGCCGATAGAGCTTTGACAAAGGGTCATCTGGACTCGAAATGTCAGCTCTTTTCTCTCCTTACAGATGCTGCCAGACCTGCTGAGATTTTCCAGCATTTCCTCTTTCGGTTGCAGCCGATAGCCTGGATCAAGGATCTTCCAACTCAAGATGACGGCAAATATCTCAGCAACATGCTGAAGACACATAACATTGATGCCCTCACACTCAAATAAATCCACATGTCCATTTGACCAACAGGCCAGCTGTTAATATATCCATGGAACCAATCTTACGGCTAACCGCTACCATCCAGAACACCACCAAAGATATTGAAGAAACAGTCACCTACAGCACTGCCATCAATATAGGGGAGCACATTAGTCGCATGTCCAAAACCCTTAATTTTAAATGGCTGAAGCTTGTGCTTCCAGAGGATCAATGCTAGCCCAATACATTGGCATTTTGTCAGCCACCACACTATATGGAGCTACGAAGCAAATGAAACCAGTAGCAAAGACCTCGCAGACTGGATCTCAGTGCAAGATCTGAAACTGGTCTTCAATCCCAAACAGCAAGTAACTTTCCAATCTGCACAATGACAGAGACTACAACACGGACCTCACCTTCATTTCCAAGGATCAAAGTAGGAGCACATTTCATGCAGTCAGCAAAATAATTCCTAATTTCTCCAACAGCCAACATCACCCCATCATCAACCAGGCTGGCATTGAAATCCCAGTGACTCTACTGAAAGAAGTCTCACCCAGGAAAAGTTGAGGAGGTGGTGACCTGTGTTACAGCGACACAGCAATGTGATCATTTGTTTGATCTGCCTCCTCACCCTTGCTGCCAAGCAGATAATGCCTCAGGGTTTCCAGGAAGAATGGGCAAAGGTAACGCAATACCTGCTCCTACAGCACAACCAGTCAGATTGCACTCAGATTGTGAAGAGATCATTTGGCAATAACACCAGGTGAGAGATCCAGCATTGTCTTCACCAAGAAATTATCTCAATTCCTCTGCAGGACCCCAGTGCCATTAGCTCACATAAAAAGGAAGGAGGTGTTAGCCCCAATGAAGAAAGGGCATCGCCCCAGCATTTCTTCATCCTCTCAGCTGCAAAACTGTACACCAATGCCACGGAATCTAGATGCATCCCGAAAATATCCAGTGGTCATTGTCATGCTCAAATCTGGCAAGCTGATCAACATCCTGGAAGCTATAGATTTATCACTCCTTATACCAACTCTGAATCAGCACTCTTGTTGAGTTGGTCATCCCAAAAAAGGCAAGCAGGACTCTCATTACAGTTTCTGTGATCAAGCTTTGACCCTTGCAATGCAATGCACACAGAGTGGATTCTGGAAGAAATCAAGATTGTCTCAGCTTGCCATGCTTACGACATGGTCTAAATTAAAGAGCCGATGCTGAAGCTCACCGGGATCGCCCCGTCTCAAATTTCGGAATCTGTTTAGGATGGTGCCGAACAACAGGTGACATAGCTTCCATTTGGCCAAAGTTACCTCGTCCTGGTTACTCAGCCACAGACTGCCGCAAGCTTCAATACTGGTGCCAACGTTTCTTCAACGTTGACAGCAAGACGGCAGAAGTTGGGTCTGTACTCCTTAAAGAGGAGAAGATTTGGTAGAGGTGTTTAAAATCATGCAGGGACTGGACAGCGTAAATGAGGAGAAACTGTTCCCACTGGCAGAAAGGTTGAGAACCAGTGGACACCAATTTGAGGTAATTGGCAAAAGAACCTGAGGTAACTTGAAGGAAAATCTTTTACCGTGGCAAATGATTAGGACTGGAATGCCCGACCTGAGTGTGTGATGGAGAAAGATTCATTCGTGGACTCTGAAATAGAATTGGATGATTATCTGAAGAGAATAGATTTGCAGAGCGACGGGAAAAAGTGGGGAAGTGGGTTTGTTAAACTAGCTGAAACAAAGACAAAGGTCAACCTGGTCCAGAAACTGGGGAGCATCAGCATCAATGCTTTGGACATCAGTGATGAGCCTGGTGTACTGTGTAGCCACTGTGTCACTGTGTACTGTATCACACTATCTATAACCCTTACGACTTGCCTGGGCTTGCAAAATCTCACTAACTGTCCTGGCTGGAGACAATTCACACTTTTTTAACCTGTGCTTAACCCTCTCTCCACTCGCATTTTCTGCACCTGTAAAGACTTGATTACCTGTTAAGACTCGCATTCCAAACATTATCTTGTAATTGAGTTTGGGTCTATATATGCCCTGTTTGTGAGCCGAACTCTTCACTCACCTGATGAAGGGGTAACGCTCTGAAAACATCATGTTTCTAATTCAAATCTCCAGCATCTGCAGTACTTTGCTTTGATTAAACTCTTACTAAGACTAGCTTTCAATTCCAGATCTTTTTGTGAATTAATTGCACTTAAGTTGCATAATAGGATTTGAATTCATGCCCCCAGAACATTAGCTTGTACCTCTGGATTACTGGCCCAGTGACATGACAACTCTTCTACCATCTCATCTGTTGCCAGGGAGATGGAGGGAGTCAATACCTTCAGAACAGAGGTTGGGGCAGTCACTGAAAACAATGGTTTCAGTAACAATGATCTCAATCTTCCCAATATATAACTGATGAAAATTATCGCTCTGGAAAAGTCAAGAGAGGCAGTGTTGGCGATGGAGGGTGAAGCAGAGCTGGGTCTTGTCAGCATACACATGAAGACACATGAAGAGGGTGAAGCAGAACCGGGATGAAGATCAATGTTGATGAGGGGCAGCATTTAGATGGGAAACAGTGAAGTGGGTGGACGGTGGTGGTGCAAGGATCGACTCACTACTCCTGAAGTAATAAACTGGATTAGGCACATAAATGTTAAATTATAATTGCTGCTTCACATCAGCCATTTTGATAGAGAGTCGACCAGATGAAGAACTGAAGAGACGAGAGTGTTGACCAATAGAGAGAATGTTGACCAGATGATGGGAGACAGTCCTATAGTTCCAGTTGCCCTATATGTCCAGCCTTCCTCATAAACCAAACCTGCCCCAGAAATCTAGCCTATCAAAGAAGTCCAACATATGCTAAAGATCCAGCCTGAACTAAAGAACCAATCTGCCCTACAGACCTAGCCTGCCCTATAGATCCAGCCTACTCCAAATCAAGCCCGTCCGATAGCTCCAGCACGTCCTATAGATCCAGCCCTCCCTAGACATCCAATTCTCCCCATAGAGCCTGTTGCCCGATAGATCCAGTCTTCCCTATGGATCATGTTGCCCTGTGGATCCAGCCTGCATGGACCTGGCTGACCTTTAAGACCTGGCTGGCTTTAGGGATTCGCATTCTAATCAGTATTTCGTAACTTGATTTTGTCTGTTCGCACTGTTTGAGAGCACATTTCCACTCCATCTGAAGAAGGAGCAGCGTTCCGAAGGCTTATGGTATTTGCTACCAAATAAACCTGTTGGACTTTAACCTGGTGTTGTGAGACTTCTTACTGGATCCAACCTGTCCCATGGCTCCAGCTTGCTCTGTGAATCCATCCTGCCCTGTGAATCCAGCCTGCTCTGTGAATCCAGCCTGCCCTGTGAATCCATCCTGCCCTGTGAATCCAGCCTGCTCTGTGAATCCAGCCTGCCCTGTGAATCCAGCCTGCCCTGTGGATCCAGCCTGCCCTATGGATCCAGCCTGCCCAGTGGATCCAGCCTGCCCTGTGAATCCAGCCTGCCCTGTGGATCCAGCCTGCCCTGTGGATCCAGCCTGCCCAGTGAATCCAGCCTGCCCTGTGGATCCAGCCTGCCCTGTGAATCCAGCCTGCCCTGTGAATCCAGCCTGCCCTGTGGATCCAGCTTGCTCTGTGGATCCAGCTTGCTCTGTGGATCCAGCCTGCACCATGGATCCAGCCTCCCTGTGAATCCAGCCTGCCCCATGGATCCAGCCTGCCCTGTGGATCCAGCCTGCCCTGTGGATCCAGCTTGCTCTCTGGATCCAGCCTGCCCTGTGGATCCAGCCTGCCCTGTGGATCCAGCCTGCTCTGTGAATCCAGCCTGCCCTGTGAATCCAGCCTGCCCTGTGGATCCAGCCTGCCCTATGGATCCAGCCTGCCCAGTGGATCCAGCCTGCCCTGTGAATCCAGCCTGCCCTGTGGATCCAGCCTGCCCTGTGGATCCAGCCTGCCCAGTGAATCCAGCCTGCCCTGTGGATCCAGCCTGCCCTGTGAATCCAGCCTGCCCTGTGAATCCAGCCTGCCCTGTGGATCCAGCTTGCTCTGTGGATCCAGCTTGCTCTGTGGATCCAGCCTGCACCATGGATCCAGCCTCCCTGTGAATCCAGCCTGCCCCATGGATCCAGCCTGCCCTGTGGATCCAGCCTGCCCTGTGGATCCAGCTTGCTCTCTGGATCCAGCCTGCCCTGTGGATCCAGCCTGCCCTGTGGATCCAGCTTGCTCTCTGGATCCAGCCTCCCTGTGGATCCAGCCTGCCCTGTGGATCCAGCCTGCCCTGTGAATCCAGCCTGCCCTGTGGATCCAGCCTGCCCTGGGCCTGCTGGTCCCTCTATCAGCGACACCTCTCTGCTGATGTTGAATGTTCTGACGATCCGCGGGCCGGAGACACAAGCTCGCAGCCTCGGGCTCACACTCACAGGCAGCTCCACCTTCCTGCTCCTCTCCCCGGATCCGCCGCCCCGCTCCTCTCCCCGGCTTCTCTTCCGCGGCACCTTGGCCTCCCCGGCTCACACCTCCACACACGTCATCACGCAGGCAGCCCACCCCCGTAACTATGGCGCCGTCTCCATAGCAACGGGGCCTACCCCGCCTCTTCACACCAATAATCCCGCACGGAGACATCATCACCGTCCCATACAATCAATTAATTATTCCCGTTCATCTCAACGCGGCGGCCGGGCAGCGTCACAGTGGCGGGGCACAGATTCACATTATTTACAAATTTACATTATTCACAAATTCACTTTATTTGGGGAAAACAGTGAGAGGTGGGCGGGGCCCCCCGCTTCCAGAAGCCGCGCTCTGATTGGTGGGTTTGTTGTCACAGTGATTGAAGCGGCTGTGTGATTGGTGGAGCCGGCTAATGGCGGACGGGGAGACGCACGGGCTGGTGCAGCAGCAGCTGCGGGATGTGATCCTGACCCAGCAGCGGCACATCCAGAGCTGCGCCCGCATGGTGAGCACTGACCCCGGACCCGGCTCTCAGGCCATCCTGGATAGGGAGGGCTCCTGGCTTCTCCGCTGCCGCACATTCCCCGAGCGGCACGGCGGTTAGCGCTGCTGCCTCACCGCGTCTGGCTTCAATCCCTGGCTCCTCCCTGCTGTGATGCGGCGCGATCTTCTTGGGCGATCCTCTCCACTTGGAGCCGGCTGTTCTCCCTGCCGCACGTTCCCTTTCTAACCCCAGACAGCCAGTGTCCGAATCATCGATTACCATCTGTGGTGAACCATCCTTGGTTCCCACTGTGGGGTTGTTCTAATGTTGTTGTTGGGCTAGGGTGTTCACACTGTGGGATTGTTCTAATGTTGTTGTTGGGCTAGGGTGTTCACACTGTGGGGTTGTTCTAATGTTGTTGTTGGGCTAGGGTGTTCACACTGTGGGGTTGTTCTAATGTTGTTGTTGGGCTAGGGTGTTCACACTGTGGGATTGTTCTAATGTTGTTGTTGGGCTAGGGTGTTCACACTGTGGGATTGTTCTAATGTTGTTGTTGGGCTAGGGTGGGATTAATACACCTGTGGTTGTTACTGTTGTGGCACATCCCAGTCGGGCTCCGCCTCCTGGGAGAGGTATAAGACCCCCTGCTCGGGCGGGACCTCGTCAGTCTGGGATGGTGTACTTACGTTCTAGTAGTTCCATTGTTAGGCAATAAAAGCCTTCAGTTACCGAAGCCTCGTGCCTTGAGTTCAATTGACGTGCATCAATTTTATTGCCTAACACTAAGCTCTCGACGGAAAGGAGAGTATGGAACAAATCTTAAAGCCAGAGCGTCTGACGCTGGATCCACGTGCGGTGGGCGCCTCTAACACCTTCGACCACTGGCTGAAGTGTTTTGAGGACTACCTGGCAGCCTCCGCAGCGGTCACCACCGATGATGACAGACTCCGGGTCCTCCATGCGAGGGTAAGCGACACTGTCTACCTCGCGATCCGTGCGGCCACCACTTACCCGAGGGCCCTCGAGCTTTTAAAAAAGCGCTACACGAAACCTCCCAACGAGATCCACGCTCGTTACCTCCTCGCTACACGACGTCGGCAGTCGGGCGAAACCATGGAGGATTACGCCAATGAGCTCTTGAAGCTTGCCAGGGGCTGCGACTGCAAAGCTGTGTCGGCTGAGCAGTATATGTATGACCTCGCCCGAGATGCGTTTGTGGCAGGGGTAGGGTCTTCGTACATCCGTCTCAAGCTGCTAGAAAAGGGGAATCTCAACCTGACCCAAGCTATGGAATTGGCTGAAATGCTTGAGGCGGCTTCGAAGAGCTTGGTCCTGTATCCGGAGGACCACGTGGAGACAACGTGGCAGGGGCAGTCACAAATCCCTCCTCGCCCCACGGGCTCGAAGTGCAGTGTTATGGCGTGCTCCCATGTATACCCGACGACGGCGGCAGCCCCATGCGGCCCGCGGTGCTAATTCTGCGGAGGAGCCAAGCATCCACGACAAAAGTGTCCTGCTAAAGCGGTGGTCTGTAATCAATGCGGTAAAAAGGGGCACTACGCGAAGGTGTGCAGATCGAAGCCCAAGAACGGCAGTGCAGCCTGTGACCCTTCAGAACGGGGATCATCACCATCGACGTCGAAGTACCCACGGGGTTCGTCCACGTGCGAGTCCAGGCGACGCCATTGTGGTCGACGGAGTCGGAGGAGGATGACCACCGGGAGTTGCTACGCTTGGCGCCCTCAACCATGTGCGATTCATGGGGGCGGCCATTTTGGTCGACGACGACCAGGAGCGACCAGCAGGGGCCCTCAGCATCCACCTCAGCTGCCTGCAGTGACGTTCAAGGGCCAACGGTGGTGTCGATCACCCTGAACCAGGCTAAGCACCACAGGCTTGACTGTTCAATGATGGACATAGAGGTAAATGGTCGTGCATAGAATCCATCATAGAATCGTAGCACTGTGGTTAGCACTGCTGCCTCACAGCTCCAGGGACCTGGGTTCGATTCCCAACTTGGGTCACTGTCTGTGTGGAGTTTGCACATTCTCCTCGTGTCGGCGTGGGTTTCCTCCGGGTGCTCCTGTTTCCTCCCACAGTCCAAAGATGTGCGGGTTAGGTTGATTGGCTGTGCTAAAATTGCCCCTTAGTGTCCTGAGATGCGTAGGTTAGAGGGGTTAGTGGGTAAAATATGTAGGGATATGGGGGTAGGGCCTGGGTGGGATTGTGGTTGGTGCAGACTCGATGAGCCGAATGGCCTCTTTCTGTACCGTAGGGTTTCTATGATTTCTATGAATCCCTACAGTGCAGAATGAGGCTGTTTGGCTCATCGAGTCTGCACCAATAACAGTCCCACCTAGGTCCTATCCCGGTAACCCCACACATTTACCCTGCTAGTCCCACAGGAGACACAGTGGTTAGCACTGCTGCCTCACAGCACCAGAGACCCCGGGTTCGGTTTCCGGCTTGGGTCACTGTCTGTGTGGAGTCTGCACGTTCTCCCTGTGTCTGTGTCGGTTTCCTCCGAGTGCTCCGGTTTCCTCCCACAGTCTGAAAGATGTGCCGGTTAGGTGCATTGGCCGTGCTAAATTATCACTCAGTGTACCCGGACAGGTGCCGGAGTGTGGCAACTGGTGGATTTTCACAGTAACTTCATTGCAGTGTTAATGTAAGCCTACTTGTGACACACTAATAAACTAAAACTTAAACTCAAGACAGCCTGTCTTAGAATCCCTACAGTGCAGAAAGATTTAAGTTTTGATTTGATTTATTATTAGTCACATGTATTAACATACAGTGAAAAGTACTGTTTCTTGTGCCCTATGCAGACAAAGCATATCATTCATAGAGAAGGAAATGAGAGAGTGCAGAATGTAGTGTTACAGTCATAGCCAGGGTGTAGAGAAAGATCAACTTAATGCAAGGTAAGTCCATTCAAAAGTCTGTCAGCAGCAGGGAAGAAGCTGTTCTTGAGTTGGTTGGTACGTGACCTCAGACTTTTGAATCTTTTTCCTGATGGAAGAAGGTGGAAGAGAGAATGTCCGGGATGCGTGGAGTCCTTAACTATGCTGGCTGTTTTGCCGAGGCAGCAAGAAGTGTAGACAGAGTCAATGGATGGGAGGCTGGTTTGTGTGATGGATTGGGCTACATTCACGACCTTTTGTAGTTCCTTGCGATCTTGGGCAGAGCAGGAGTCATACCAAGCTGTGTTACAACCAGAAAGAATGCTTTCTATAGTGCATTTGTAAAAGTTGGTGAGAGCCGTAGCTGACATGCCAAATGTCCTTAGTATTCTGAGAAAGTAGAGGCATTTGTGGGTTTTCTTAACTATAGTGTCGGCATGGGGGGACCAGGACAGGTTATTGGTGATCTGGACACCTAAAAACTTGAAACTCTCGACCCTTTCTACTTCGTCCCTGTTGATGTAGACAGGGGCATGTTCTCCTTTACACTTCCTGAAGTCGATGACAACCTCCTTTGTTTTGTTGACATTGAAGGAGAGATTATTGTTGCTGCACCAGTTCACCAGATTCTCTATCTCACTCCTGTACTCTGTCTCGTCATTGTTTGAGATCTGACCCACTACGGTAGTACCATTAGCAAACTGAAAATCAAATTGGAGGGGAACTTGGCCACACAGTCATAGGTGTATAAGGAGTATAGTAAGGGGCTGAGGATACCACTAGTGTTGAGGATGATCGTGGAGGCCGCAGGGATCGGTACTGGGGCCTCAACTATTTACCATTTATATAGACGATCCGGAGGAGGGGACTGAGTGTAGGGTAACAAAGTTTGCAGACGACACAAAGATAAGTGGAAAAGTGAAGCATGTGGAGGGTGTAGAAGGTCTGCAGAGAGATTTGGACAGGCTGAGTGAGTGGGCGAGGATCTGGCAGATGGAGTATAACGTTAACAAATGCGAGGTTATTCACTTTGGAATAAATAATAGCAAATTGGATTATTGTCTAAATGGAAAGAAATTACAACATGCTGCTGTGCAGAGGGACCTGGGGGTCCTTGTGCATGAGACGCAAAAACCCAGTCTGCAGGTGCAACAGGTGATCAAGAAAGCAAATGGGATGTTGGCCTATATCGCAAGGGGGATAGAATATAAAAGCAGAGATGTCTTGCTGCATCTGTACAGGGCATTGGTGAGGCCGCAGCTGGAATACTGTGTGCAGTATTGGTCCCCTTATTTGCGGAAGGATATATTGGCCTTGGAGGGAGTGCAGAGAAGGTTCACCAGGTTGATACCAGAGATGAGGGGTGTTGATTATGAGGAGAGACTGAGCAGATTGGGTTTGTATTCGTTGGAATTTAGAAGGCTGAGGGGGGATCTTATAGAGACCTATAAGATAATGAAGGGGCTGGATAGGGTAGAGATGGAGAGATTCTTTCCACTTAGAAAGGAAACTCAAAATAAAGGGGGGTCAGTTTAGGACAGAGTTGAGGAGGAACTTCTTCTCTCAGAGGGTGGTGAATCTCTGGAATTCTCTGCCCACTGATGTGGTGGAGGCTACATCGTTGAATATGTTTAAATCACGGATAGATGGATTCCTGATCGGTAAGGGAATTAGGGGTTATAGGGATCAGGCGGGTAAGTGGAACTGATCCACTTCAGATCAGCCATGATCTTATTGAATGGCGGGGCAGGCTCGAGGGGCTAGATGGCCTACTCCTGCTCCTATTTCTTATGTTCTTATGTTCTTAGGAGGTGTTGTTGCCTATCCTTACTTATTGTGGTCTGTGAGTTAGGAAGTTCAGGATCCAGTCGCAGAGGCCCAGGCCAAAGAGTTTGGAGATGAGTTTCATGGGAATAATGGTGTTGAATTCTGAGCTATAGTCAATAAATAGTCTGACATAGGTGTCCTTGTTATCTAGGTGTTCCAAGGTTGAGTGCAGGGCCAGGGAGATGGCGTCTACAGTGGACCTGTTGCGACAATAGGCAAACTGTAGTGGATCAAGGTAGCCCGGGAGGCTGGAATTGATTCGTGCCATGACTAGCCTTTCGAAGCACTTCATAATGATGGATGTCAGAGCCACCGGTCGATAGTCATGAAGGCATGCTGCTTGTTTTTTTTTAGGTACCAGGATGATGGTGGTCATCTTGAAGCAGATAGGGACCTCAGATTGTTGTAAAGAGAGGTTGAAGATGGCTTGAAGAATACTCCCGCCAGCTGATCCACACAGAATCTGAGTGCTCGTCCGGGTACACCATTCGGGCCAGTAACTTTCCATGGATTGATCTTTGAGAGAGCTGCTCTGACATCTGCAATGGTGACCCCAGATACAGGTTCATCCAGGGCTTTCAAGTTGGAGGGCGTGCTCTCGCTGACTTCTTACTCCAAGTGGACGTAGAATGCATTGAGCCCATCAGGGAGGAGTGCATTGGAGCCGGCGATTTTACATGCCTTCATCTTGTAGCCTATGTCTTGCATACCTTGCCATAGTTGGCGGGGGTCGGTGTGGCTAGCCTGGGACTCTAGCTTGGTTCGGTACTGTCTTTTGGCATCTTTGACCTCCTTAGACCGTATCTGGCTTTCTTGTATAGATCAGTGTTGCCTGACTTGAACGCCTCAGATCTGGAATTCAGCAAGCAGTGGATATCCCTGTTTATCCATGGTTTCCGGTTGGGGAACACAAGGATTTGCTTCTTTGGCACACAGTCTTCTACACACTTACTAATGAAGTCAGTAACTGTAGTGGTGTACTTGTTCAGGCTGGTCGCAGAGTTTTTAAATATTGACCAGTCCACTGACTCCAAGCAGCCCCATAGGAGATCATCCGATTGCTCAGACCAACATTGCACGACTTTCTTTGATGGATTCTCCTGCTTCAGTTTTTGCTTGTAAGCTGGGAGCAGGAGCACAGCCTTGTGGTCTGATTTGCCAAAGCGATAGAGCAGTAGACATGTTTGATATTTGTGTAGCAGTGGTCTAGGATGTTTGGGCCTCTGGTGGTACAGGAGATGTGTTGGTGGTATCTTGGTAGTACACACTTGAGCTTGGCCTGATTGAAGTCCCCGGCCATGATGAACAAGGTCTCGGGATGTTTCATCTCAAGACTATTCATAGTGGTGTATATTTCGTCCAGTGCAATCTTCACGTCCGCATGAAGTAGGATGTAAACTGCTATCAGGATAATGGAGGTGAACTCCCGCGGAAAAAGGCTATTTGGCCCATTGAGTCTGCACTGACAACAATCCCACTCAGACCCCAGCCACACAACCCCTTGTATTTACCTTCCTAGTCCACCTGACACAATTTAACATGGCCAATGTACCTAACCTACACATCTTTCAGACTGTGGGAGGAAACCGGAGCACCCAGAGGAAAGCCATGCAGACATGGGGAGAAAGTGTAAACTCCACACAGTCATTCGAGGCCAGAATTGAACCTGGGTCCCAGGCGCTGTGAGGCAGCAGTGCTAACCACCGTGCCTGTCCTCACCAAGCACAGCAAAACTCCCTTTTTTGGCAGGGATATTAGTGTACTCGGGAAGCAGATCAGAATCCAATTTCTGTGTAAATCTACATTATGGATGACAGAAATTAAAGAAAAATGACAGCACCTTCACAACCTCAGGGTATATGTAGCGCAGCCTTTTGGAAATACTTTTGAGTGCAAATGGCCTTGGTTTAACACTTTGGACTATGTGCTCAATTGTCTGGAATTACAATGGAGCAAAATAGCTCGAAAGTACCTGGAAGGGACAAACAAAAAGACACAGCATCAACAACAACTTGTATCACACCAAACATCAGGGAGTTCCACAGGCATGTTATGAAGCAACATTTGATGCACTGTCAGTCAGATATTAGGGGGCAGTTGAGCAACAAAGATTGGTCAAGGGTTTAAGGAGCATCTTAAAGGAAGTCAAGGGAGATTTAGGCAGAGCATTCTATAAGCTTCACTCCTGCTCAGTGTCTTTTTAATTGTTTGTCTCTCCCAAGTACCTTGAGCTATTTTACTCCATTATAACTCTGAAGACTTGAGCATGTAATCCAAAGTGTTAAACTGAAGCCATCTGTCTTCTCAGGTGGGTGCAAAGGATCTGTGGCATCATTTGAAGACAGTAAGAGTTTTAACAACACCAGGTTAAAGTCCAACAGGTTTATTTGGTAGCAAATGCCATTAGCTTTCAGAGTGCTGCTCCTTCGTCAGATGGAGTGGATATCTGCTCTCAAACAGGGCACAAAGACACAAAAATTGATTTTGTGTCTGACGAAGGAGCAGTGCTCCGAAAGCTAATGGCATTTGCTACCAAATAAACCTGTTGGACTTTAACCTGGTATTGTTAAAACTCTTACTGTGTTTACCCCAGTCCAACACTGGCATCTCCACATCATCATTTGAAGAAGCAGGGGGTTGTTCCTTTGCCAATATTTCTTCCTCAGCCAACATTATTAACAGAAAACTTTATTTGATTTTGTGAGAGAATGTTACAGTTCAAAAATATTTCCAAAAGACTGCACAACACTTTGGATCACCCTGAGATTGTGAAGGTGCTGTATACACGTAATTTTTCCTTCCTTTCTGTCTTCCATAGTGTAGATTATTTACACGGAAATCAGATTCTGATCTTCCCGTGTACACTAATATCCCTGACGAAAGATAACTTGCACTCTGTTGAAGTTGCAGTAGATGCAGCAAAACTGTCCTGACTGCTCGTGGCAATAATTAATTGTAATCTGAATAGTTATAATGTTCTGCCTCTATAATTTAACTTGGTGTATAGATTATTCCAGACATTTGGATTTCTTGATTTTCTGTTGAATCCTCAAATTTGTGTTTATCGTCCTTTACCTTTAGCATATCCACACAATTGTGTTTCATTGCCTACCCTTTAATTGGCTTTTTTCTGGACTATAAAAGCTATGTCTCTCATTTGTAATGGAAACCTGAAAGAGTCAATTCTTATAAATCTTGTTGATCTCCTGCATTGCATGGAGAGTTAAAGCATAAAGGAGAGTTAAAGCCAAGTATATGCTCTTCAAAGCAGCAGGATTAGAGGGAGGGGGAATAATTGTATCAGGGAATGCAGTTCTAATTCAGTCACTTCTAAAGTCGTTTATCATTTCCATATTTTTATGTTCTATTTTAAATTCCCTTGCCTAAACTTGCCTTGTTGTAATTATACTGGAAAGTATACCTCCACTGGTAGGATGTTATAATTACAACATAAAGTAATGTTTTTATTCTAAATATGCACATGGGGATTTATGTTGATAACGAACGCTGCAGTATTTTAAATATACGTATTCGAACTATTCTGCTTAGTCTCCCACTCACTCAGAGATGTACCCATTATAGCTACACTTTATCACCTGTTTATCTGGAGTGGGAGGGAGGAGAATCTAAGGCCAAAATCTGATGAGTGGGAATTCAGTTAGCTTCAAGGTCTGGAGTTGGAGCTACATCTGTCAGTGACAAGTTTTTCTCTGCACCTGTGTATCACTCCTTGTGTGTACCTACACTTTATCACTTGGTTAGTGCTTATGTGATTTTTCTCTCTCTCATGTACTTTATGTTGTATATGTGTAAATTTTTCTCAGTTTCTCACTTTGCGTTTTCCACTTATCTAACTGGTTGAATGGTGGCTCTAACATGATAGTTATAAAAGCAAATTGCTTTGTTTATTCATTTTGCTGTATTTTACAATGCCTGTATCAGAATGGAACAAAGAAACGGAAGCTGGGATTTTAAAAAAAGTTCCACCAGTACTTTTTCAAATCATTGCAAGACTTGGTAATATTTTTCTGTTCATTCCAGAATTCTACTGCAGAATTTAACAACTTATTACTCAACATTTACCTCAGTTTACCTTATTTGATGACTACCAGGCTCTGTGTTCTACTAAAATCTGATGATGATCTAGGAATTAAGGGCTATGGGGAGAGAGCGGGTAAATGGAGTTGAAATCAACCATGATTGAATGGTGGAGTGGACTCGATGGGCCGAATGGCCTTACTTCCGCTCCTATGTCTTATGGTCTTATAGTTGTATTGTGCATCTTACACTTCTTCTGTCATCACGGGTGTAATCTTGCCGTGCAATCAAATTTATTATTAATTAATTTTATATATACTGCTACAGATTTTCCATCCATCAGCTCAGCAGCCTGATGACAGGGCCAAGAGTTTTTTATATTTGAGACAAAGCTACTTAACACATCAATGCATTCCATATTTAGATACAACAACGAGAAGAGGAGTCAGTAAGCAGAGAGGAGTTTGACGTTGTTGTGGAGGATTTGGAGGTGAGAACCTTTGAAGCTAATTGAGGTCATTGTTAACAAGACTGATCTATATGTTTTTGATATTTAGTGCCTAATCAGTTTCTACACCAGTGCACATATCTATAACACTTGTGTATGTAATTTATCAGATTCAGATTTTTTAGAAAAATGACCTTCAAACCAGTACCTACAGTATCTTTTGTATGTATGAATAACATAAGGCACAAGTTTATTTATAATGTACTATACTTATAGGGACAGTTATAGAATCATTATGGCACAGAAGGAGCCCATTCACGTCCTAACTTTCTGTTCAGTAATCCAATCAGTCCCATTCATCTGCTGTAACCCCCATTGTTCTGTACATTTATTTTCCTTAAGTATCCACCACCCTTGTAGGTAACAAGTTCCAGGCAATTAGCACACTCAGTGTGGCGGGGAGACAAAAATGTTCCTTACAGCCTCCTTGTATCTCTTACCTAAAACTTTAAATCTCTATCCCCCAGCCCTTGTCTCATCGGCTAATGGGAACAGCTTTTTTTACTAGTATATCTAAACCTGTCATAGTCTTGAAGACTTCTATCAAATCTCCCCTCAGTTTAATTTTGTCAATCTCTCCACGAACCCCAATAACTGGAAGCTTAAATTTCTTTTACAATAGCTGAAAATATGACGCACGGTGGCACAGTGGTTAGCATTACTGCTCACAGCTTCAGGTTCCCAGGTTCGATCCCCGACTTGGGTCACTCTGTGTGGAGTTTACACGTTCTCTCTGTGTCTGCATGAGTTTTCTCTGGGTGCTCCGGTTTCCTCCCACAGTCCGAAAGACGTGCTGCTTGGGTGCATTGGTCGTGCTAAATTCTCTGTGTACCCCAACAGGCGTCAATGTGGCAACGAGGGGATTTTTACAGTAACTTCATTGCAGTGTGAATGTAAGCCTACTTGTGACACTAATAAATAAATTTAATTTAAATTTTAAACATTTCCCTGGGACTTGGAGACTCTGTGTGTCCACTGGCATCAGGGCTGCCTTTAGCATTGTCTGCAAGTGTGCATGCCTTGCACTTCCCAGTAAAACAATTTCTACCTTCCTTTTAATTTTTAACAGCCCCATCGCCCAGGCCAGTTGCCTAGCAGATTTAGGTCACCGTCATTTGCCCATATGTTAAAGACACATTCCCAAAACACAATGAACTTCAATTCAATTTTTGAGAGCAGCTCCAACTTCTCCAATCTAACCTTGTAGCTAAAATCCTTCCTGGAACTATTCTGGTAAATCTCTGCATGCTTCCTAGGACCTTGCATTCCTAAAATGTGGTGATCCAGTCAGGACAAAATATGTTAGGTGTTTCATAAAACTACAAAGAACAAAGAAAATTACAGCACAGGAACAGGCCTTTTGGCCCTCCAAGCCTGCACCGACCATGCTGCCCGACTTAACCAAAACCCCCTACCCTTCCGGGGGACCATACCCCTCTATTTCCATCCTATTCATGTATTTGTCAAGACGCCCCTTAAAGGTCACTACTGTATCTGCTTCCACTACCTCCCCCGGCAATGGGTTCCAGGCACCCACCACCCTCTGTATAAAAGATCTGCCTCGTACATCTCCTTTAAACCTTGCCCCTCGCACCTTAAACCTGTGCCCCCTAGTAATTGACTCTTCAACCCTAGGGAAAAAGCTTCTGACTATCCACTCTGTCCATGCCTCTCATAATCTTGTAGACGTCTATCAGGTCGCCCCTCAACCTCCGTTGTTCCAGTGAGAACAAACCAAGTTTCTCCAACCTTTCCTCATAGTTAATGCCCTCCATACCAGGCAACATCCTGGTAAATCTTTTCTGTATCCTCTCCAAAGCCTCCACATCCTTCTGGTAGTGTGGCGAACAGAATTGAACACTATATCCCAAGTGCAGCCGAACTAAACGTTCTATAAAGCTGCAACATGACTTGCCAATTTTTAAACTCAATGCCCTGGCCGATGAAGGCAAGCATGCCGTAAGCCTTCTTGACTACCTTCTCCACCTGCATTGCAACTTTCAGTGACCTGTGTACCTGTGCACCCAGATCCCTTTGCCTATCAATACTCTTAAGGGTTCTGCCATTTACTGTGTATTTCCTATCTGTATTAGACCTTCCAAAATGCATTCCCTCACATTTGTCCGGATTAAACTCCATCTGCCATCTCTCCGCCCAAGTCTCCAACTGATCTATATCCTGCTGTATTAGCTGTGTTCTGTCTCTGTTTGTAAAGCCCAAGATCCCATATGCATTGCTAATGCCTCTTTCAATATCTCCTGCCTTCTTCAAAGGTCTATACATACAAAACTCCCCAGGTTCCGTCTGTCCCTGCACACTATGAGGAACTAAGATCTCAGACTGTATAATTTTATAATGTATAGATATGCTCATTGCTATTTTTAAAATTTTAAAACTGATCCTGAAATGGCTGAAACTATGTCTGCCTGTGACCCTGAACAAAAGAACTTGCACCATGTCATCTCTGAGGAGCCACTGACAACCGATGGGTATAGAGGGATATGGGCCAAATGCGGGCAATTGGGATTAGTTGAGGGTTTAAAAAAAAAGGACGGCATGGACAAGTTGGGCCGAAGGGCCTGTTTCATGCTGTAAACCTCTATGACTCTAACCCCCCTTTGGACTGTACAGCCCAACTTCAAAGAGAGGTATGCAAAGCCCATCTGTATATAATAACCCAGGCTGACTAGGAGATGGATCACCTGCTCAGACAAAAGGCTGTGCAACCTTTCAACTCCTAATGGCTGAAACAGCTTTGGAATCCATACAATAGATACACATTCTTTGTCAAAGATGGTGGCGAGGTGGGAGTCAAGTGACATGGGCCTCTAGCTTGTGGAACAAGTAATATTGTCTTGCTGAACTGCATAACCCGGTCTGCTGTTTACCATCTGACAATCTCACAGAAAAGGAGCTCTAGCCCAGGTTGAACATCCGACCCCATCAGCACTGCTTCTGGTGGAAATTCTGTTCCATTGCTTACAAGACAGGCACACAAGGTGAATCAATCTTATCATGTGAAGTCAACCTCACCAGAATACTGAATTATACAGCATTAAGTTTCAGCCTGATGACCTCCGTGAAGGAATACCTCATTTGATTTTGATCCTGGATTCTGGAACGCACATGAAACATTTATTTTCTCCGTGGTCTCTGCACTATAAATCTTTCTTTTCTCTATCACTTTCTTTACTGTCCGAGTATGGAGGCAATGCTGTGACCCTCCCTTCAACTTTTGAATGTGTGCAAATAAACTAACCCTTTGAGTTCATCCAGTCTTGAGTTTGCTGTGTGGTTATTAATAGAAAATTGGATCGCACCAAAACTGAGGGGTTGGGAAATACACCACCACTTTTAAAAGAGGGAATCCAATCAAAAACACCTTTCTGTTTACCAATGGGTGGCAAGAGGAGAAATTAGTGCTGTTTAAATTAAAGACCCTGTTTGTAATAACGCACTCCATGGAATATGCCATTAAGCTTACATTGCCTCTCCCTATCCTTACTGCTAAAATGCAGTACCTCAAATTTTTCATAAAATTCCCTTTGCCCATTCTGCTTGTCCATCTATGTACTCTTGAAGTAATTGGTATTTTTGCTGACCTTTACTGCATCTATTCGGTCAAATCAGCTTTTATTTTTATTCAGCTGGAGAAAACTTTGAAATGTTCTTTCAAATAGTGGTTATAATGTATGATTCAACTGAACTCCACTTGCATCATATTTCAAAGTGCCCACATTGTTCTATTCAGATTTGAGCAGCTGAGCCAATTCTATTAACTCTGCCGTGCTTCTTTACAGAATGAAAGACTTGAACATGCTAAAACTAAAGCATTACTTTTCAAAGAGTCTGAAAAACTACAGTTTGCGCTCGGTGAAATAGAGATTCTAATGAAACAGCTAGATCGGGAAAAGAAGGCCTTTGAAAATGCGTAAGTTTTGCTATATAACCTCAGTGTATATATTTCATTTAAGTAATTAATTGGCTCTGCTTGGGGATATTCTTAGGACCTGGAAGGAGCCACATAAATACATGTTTGTTGTTTAAAGTTCTGCACTCCCTTAGTATGCTGTAACAAATCTCTCGACACCAGATTAAAGCCCAACAGGTTTATTTGAAATCACAAGCTTTCGGAGCGCTGCTCTTTCCTCAGGTGAGTGGCTAAATTAAACCTGTTGGATCTTAACTTGGTGTTGTGAGACTTCTTACTGTGCCCACCCCAGTCCAACGCTGGCATCTCCACATCTTAGTGTACTGTGGTAAATTTTGGTCCTGATTTTACTGTTTTGAAAGGTTTGGAACTTGCCATATATAAATATTAAGTTTTTTTTAAAGTAAGTACAGCCCTTGTTAAACTATTATGTATTTCATTCCTGCTTGAGCTTAAGATCACAACTGAAGTGTTAGATTTAAGAATATGGTGCAGCTAGTTTTAAATATGACCTTCCTGCAATGGCATTAATCGTTTGCATGATTTTGCTTCTATCTGGTGATGGCATTCTTGGTTTTCATATTAAATGCTGTGCTGTTGCCTCATCAGCACAGCCCACTGTCTTAAATTTTGATAGTAATGGAATGCCATAAATGGAATTAGTCAGGTTGTTGCCTGTGAAAACACTTTGCTGCCTGTATGACTGGAACAAGAAGGAAAAAAGTAAATAACTATTATAGCTACAATTTTGAAGTTTAAGAATGGAATTGTGAAAATTAACAGTTGAGGAAGGTGAGGAACTAACTGCAGGCAGTGAATTAATCTACTGTGATACGTGATTTGTGAAGTATAGAAAAAAAAAAAAGACTTGATAAATTTGTCATCTTTGCGTTAATGGGAGCCTCAAGAATACTATGTGATTTATAGTTGCAAGAGATTGAAAGATGAATTCCATTTTCCTCCTTGGTTGTAATTCATCGGAAAATGCAGTTGGGGTGGGCACTTTTCACCCGCTGCTGTCCAGGTGGATTTACTGAATTGAAAAACTTTTGGATGGGAACTAGGCAGGATTCCACCAGTGCTAGTTAGCCCTAATAGGATAAGAGGGGGGAAAGTAGTGTGACTACTTTGGATCTTCGCAATGGATCATGGCTGACTAAGGCACAACATTATTATTTGACATGCTGTAATGACTCTGACTGTTTCAAAGTTCAATTCTGTCTGCATTTCCTTTTGAATATACCCATCCAGACATGACACACCTGGCAGGGGGCATGTCAAATATCTCCAAGCTGATTTTCATTAAACTCCTCTGCTTGATGGACCTGGAAAACAGATTGCATAAGGAAAGAAGATCTAACACATGGCCTTCTCTTTTTCTGAACACATGGCTTTTGACAGATGTATAAAATATGCTCCAAATTTACCTCCTAATGACTTGCATGCAGTACTTGCATGTCGATTGATAGTCTGTCAGTCTATGAGTCAGAGGTTGTAGGTTCAGAGACTTGAGTATAAAAATCTAGGCTGATATTCTAGTGGATGGGGAGCTACTGCTTTCTTGATGAAATAGTAAAACAAGCCACTGTCACACTCTCAGTTGTGTGTGAGAATGGCACTATTTTGAAGAAATGTTTGAATCATAGAATCCTACAGTGTAGAAGGAGGCCATTCGACCCATCAAGTCTGCACTGACAACATTCCCACCCAGGCCCTATCCCCATAATCCCACATATTTACCCCCTAATCCCTCTGAGCTACACATCCCGGGACACTAAGGGGCAATTTAGCATGACCAAAGCACCTAAACCCGCACAGCTTTGGGAGGAAACCAGAGCACCCGGAGGAAACCACGCAGACACGGGGAGAACGTGCAAACTCCCCACAGTCAGTGACCCAGGCTGGGAATCGAACTCGGGTCTCTGGAGCTGTGAGGCAGCAGTGCTAACCACTGTGCCACCATTTGACCTCTTCCCGGTGTCTTGTGAATATCTATCACTCAATCAGTATCATTAAAGCTGTTTATCTGATTGTTATCACATTGCTGCTGGTGGATCCTGCTGAGTGCAAATTGGCTGCCACGTCTTCTAAATTAAAGCAGTGGTTGCACTTAAAATACTTTGGGGAGACCTGAAAGATGCTATAAAAATACAACACTTTTTAAGCTCAAATTAATCTGTACACCTATTTCATCTCTGCAACCTCTGCAATGAGGTTGTGGAGCCCTCATGATTATGATATAGGGGACTTGCCTCCAATAGAAATTGGCGGATAGTTCCTGACTCGTGCTGTTGATTTGCTGCTCTGAACTTCTTCCACCTAATCAGCCCGCTACATAAAGACAAGATGCAGCTAATCCAATGGATATTCGCCTGACCAATGTAATTTATGTTTCTACTTACCAGACACGAATAACCTTGCGAAATGTTTTTATCACAATGCCAGTCATGGAGGGGTCCCCCAAGCTCTCAAATTGAGCTCAAAAATTAATACACACTCAGCTCCAGCAATCTTGAAGGCATTCTCCACAATGGTTTGCACAACAGAAGAATGCACTTAAACAGGCAGGTTCAATGTTGAATGTTCAAGTTAATGGTTCCACTGTACTGCAGAGCATGTGGATGAGATGCATGAATGAGTGGATATTTTTCTTGTGTAGAACCCCTTGGACTTGTATGACTCATATTGTATCCAGTATCATAAACCACAATTGTATTGAAGCACCTCAGTGTGTAACGTGATCTATGTAGAAAATCTGAATAACATACAAACATGTCTCTATTTTCATCTTTTACAAAGACTGGAAAGCATTAAAAACAAAGCATTGAAGGAGTCAACGAAAAATGACAAGTTAATAAGCAAATGCAATGGTAAGTCATAGTACTATTGGAAATATCTATTCCTTTTTTATCTGGAATATGTTGCAAGCTATAATTTATTTCCAGAAAACCCATGAAGTTTTTTAAAAAATGAACATGTTACCACTTAGAATTTTCTCCTCTCTCACTCCACCCCTACGCGTGCGCACACATATACATGTGTGTCCTCACAGACACGTGTGCATGCACACACGCACCCATCTGCTTTGTGACCAGGAACAGTACAACAAAAGTGCAATATACCTGTTCAGGTTTGTGTGTGCCTAGTTTTCCTGTCCCTAGCCATTATAATGGTCTGGAGGCACCCCTGGGCCTGACAACTTGATGTTCTTCAGCACTAATCCAGGAGTCCGTAAGATCTGATAGGTAAATTGTCTTATTTCTGAAACTCATCTTTTTGGGCCCTCTTTAATCTGCCGCTGCATCCCTTTTTGGTGACTCTGTCTAGATGCACAAAAAGCAAATCACTATGCAAAAATTGTAAAATTAATGAAGCCTCAACAATGGTGCTAATGCTAATAGTAACAGTTCCAAAAAATGATAGAAAGGGAAGGATTTTTAATTTGATTGTCTGATGGTTGTAGCATGCAAATTGCAGGAATGACGGGGTTTTATATTTCCTGAAAAATGTATGGTAGATTTTGTGAGGAACTAATTCAGCAGAGTTAGAAACTAATTATTTGTGAAAACGATATGTTTTCTTTGCAGAGATTGAGAATCATATGGAAAAACAAGATGATATTTTGAGTATGAAAGAGGTTCAGATTAAAGAACTTAGTCAGCTACTTGCAAAGCAGAAAGATTCATTGAAGTAAGTGTCTAAATCTTTCTTAAAGAGGGTTTTGATGTGTTACGGTCAGAGATATTAATATTTTATAAATACAAATATAAATACAAGTTGTTCTAGTTAAATGGGACAACAATTTTCTTTACTAGAACATAGAACAGTACAGCACAGAACAGGCCCTTCGGCCCACAATGTTGTGCCGAGCTTTATCTGAAACCAAGATCAAGCTATCCCACTCCCTATCATCCTGGTGTGCTCCATGTGCCTATCCAATAACCGCTTAAATGTTTCTAAAGTGTCTGACTCCACTATCACTGCAGGCAGTCCATTCCACACCCCAACCACTCTCTGCGTAAAGAACCTACCTCTGATATCCGTCCTGTATCTCCCACCACGAACCCTATAGTTATGCCCCCTTGTAATAGCTCCATCCACCCGAGGAAATAGTCTTTGAACGTTCACTCTATCTATCCCCTTCATCATTTTATACACCTCTATTAAGTCTCCCCTCAGCCTCCTCCGCTCCAGAGAGAATAGCCCTAGCTCCCTCAACCTTTCCTCATATGACCTACCCTCCAAACCAGGCAGCATCCTGATAAATCTCCTCTGCACTCCTTCCAGCGCTTCCACATCCTTCCTATAGTGAGGTGACCAGAACTGCACACAATATTCCAAATGTGGTCTCACCAAGGTCCTGTACAGTTGCAGCATAACCCCACGGCTCTTAAACTCCAACCCCCTGTTAATAAAAGCTAACACACTACAGGCCTTCTTCACAGCTCTATCCACTTGAGTGGCAACCTTTAGAGATCTGTGGATATGGACCCCAAGATCTCTCTGTTCCTCCACAGTCTTCAGAACCCTACCTTTGACCCTGTAATCCACATTTAAATTTGTCCTACCAAAATGAATCACCTCACATTTATCAGGGTTAAACTCCATTTGCCATTTTTCAGCCCAGCTTTGCATCCTATCTATGTCTCTTTGCAGCCTACAACAGCCCTCCACCTCATCCACTACTCCACCAATCTTGGTGTCATCAGCAAATTTACTGATCCACCCTTCAGCCCCCTCCTCTAAGTCATTAATAAAAATCACAAAGAGCAGAGGACCAAGCACTGATCCCTGCGGCACACCGCTAGCAACCTGCCTCCAATCCGAAAATTTTCCATCGACCACCACCCTCTGTCTTCGGTCAGACAGCCAGTTGCCTATCCAATCGGCCAACTTTCCCTCTATCCCACACCTCCTCACTTTCATCATAAGCCGACCATGGGGGACCTTATCAAACGCCTTACTAAAATCCATGTATATGACATCAACTGCCCTACCTTCATCAACACACTTAGTTACCTCCTCAAAAAATTCTATCAAATTTGTGAGGCACGACTTGCCCTTCACGAATCCGTGCTGACTATCTCGGATTAATCCGCATCTTTCTAAATGGTCGTAAATCCCATCCCTAAGGACCCTTTCCATCAATTTACCAACCACCGAAGTAAGACTAACCGGTCTATAATTACCAGGGTCATTTCTATTCCCTTTCTTAAACAGAGGAACAACATTCGCCATTCTCCAGTCCTCTGGCACCATCCCCGTGGACAGCGAGGACCCAAAGATCAACGCCAAAGGCTCTGCAATCTCATCCCTTGCCTCCCAAAGAATCCTAGGATACATTTAATCAGGCCCAGGGGACTTATCGACCTTCAGTTTATTCAAAACTGCCAAGACATCCTCCCTCCGAACATCTATTTCCTCCAGCCTATTAGCCTGTAACACCTTCTCTTCCTCAAAAACATGGCCCCTTTCCTTGGTGAACACTGAAGAAAAGTATTCATTCATCACCTCGCCTATCTCTACTGACTCCATACACAAGTTCCCACTACTGTCCTTGACCGGCCCTAACCTCACCCTGGTCATTCTTTTATTCCTCACATAAGAGTAAAAAGCCTTGGGGTTTTCCTTGATCCGACCCGCCAAGGACTTCTCATGTCCCCTGATTCTGGGACTGATTCTGTGTTCCATTTATAGGCAAAAGGGACTGATTCTGTGTTCCATTTATAGGCAAAAGGTTACTGACTTCGAAATACAGAGGCAACAAGATGCTTATATAGCACGTGTGCTGAAAGAAAAAAAGAGGAAGACATTTGGAAAATTCCCTCCTGCCCCTCTAGCAATATCCAGACAGACTTGTAAATAAACATAAATATTTCTTCAAATTTTGCATTCGTGTTTGGCAGCTGATTACATTGTGAATGTTTGGTGGTGAAACTAATGTTAAGCATGTGGCTCCCCTAGCAGCATTTGACAATGCTGACATTTGACATTTCGAGTCTGGATGATCCTTCGCCAGAGCTTCAGCAGCTCTGACGGAGGGTCATCCAGACTCTCAAATTTGACTCGATTCTCTCTCCACGGATGCTGTCAGACCTGCTGAGATTTTCCAGCATTTTTTTTTCTTGTTGCAGATTCCAGCATCCGTAATATTTTGCTTCTATTTTAGAACAACAAATGGAGTGTTCATTCCTCTGATCATGTTCCTGGTGACTTGAGACACGCTTTTCTCACTTAGCGAGTAATTGAGAGTATTACAGTGAAATTTGCACAAGTGGAATCTGAATTTCATTCCTACGCCACAACTTATTATGTGCTTTGCCTTTAACTGTATTTGCAGTCAGAAATCGTGGAACCTCATCAGAACCTCCGTCTTAGTCTCATTGCCCCAGAAGCGGGTTAACTAATAGTGCCATTTGTCACTGACAGCATTTGCATTATCATGGAAGCAAGTGAAAACTGATGTAAGATTTAAGTATTTTGGCTCATCATTCATTTGCTTTGGTTGCTACAGCCAAAAAACTTAGTGATATTCACTATTCTGAGCAGTGCCAATTGCTCTTTTTAAAAAATACGGTTAAATGCTGAGATAACTTTCTAATCTCGTAGCCTCAATTTTGTTGGCAGTATTTGAAATGCTAGAGCCTTCTCTGATGAGGATTCCAAACATAAACTTACCAATTTATTACATTATATAAATAAACAACGTGAATGACCAGCACTCATTCCCCGAGGACCCAACATTCAGTTCCCTTCGAGAAGTTGATCTCTCACTGTTTTGGTAATTGTATGATTTGTTTTAAGAAGGACAGTATATCAATACATATCTGACATTTTATTCAAATGATTTACCTCTGCAGTGGATGCTCATGAAATGGATTTTATTTCCCTAGCTTCGAGCTCAGCGGCACTTGAGTATTTAGATTATTGAAACTAAATTGTCAGTTGTAACATGACATTTCAGGAACACTCATTGGAAGTGCAGGAATGAGTTTTACACAATAGTGAGTTTGGTTATAATTCTAAGATGTTAGTACCACTTAAGGGCGTGGTGGTACAGTGATTAGCACTGCTGCCTCACAGCACCAGGGACCTAGGTTCAATTCCTGGCTTGGGTCACTGTCTGCAGCGTCTTCTCAGTTCTCCCCATGTCCGTGAGGGTTTCCTCCGGGTGCTCTGGTTTTCTTCCACAGTCCGAAAGATGTGCTGGTTAGGTGCATTGGCCATGCTAAATTCTTCCTCAGGTGCCGAATAGGCGCCAGTGTCTGGTGACTAGGGAATTTTCACAGTGACTTCATTGCAGTGCCAATGTACTTGTGAAACTAATAACAAACTTGCACCTTTTTAAAACTGTCTAAAGAAATTTAGGACCAACATGGTTTGACCTAAATAGGAGATTTTGAAAAGAACTTAAAAAATTTTAAAGTTACCATCATAGTGGAAAGTAGCAACTATCCCTTCTTTCAAGAAAGCAGGGAGGCAGATAACAGGAAATTATAAGTCAGTTAGCTTGACATCCGTCATGGGGAAGGTATTAAAATTGATCATTAAAGAAATTATGATTGGGTATTTAGACAAGCTCAAGGTAAATTTTGATCGTGTTAAACCTTTTGATGAAAGAATACCTGTAAATTCTGTGTGTAAAGAAGCATTATTGCAATAAAGATACTAATTTTATTGCATTTTTTTTTACAAATTTTTACAAGTTGCTACAAAATCATTCCTTGACTGTTCAAAGCATATGAAGCACAGCTTTGGCTCAGTGCTAGCATCTTGACTCGGAGTTAAAAGCATGTGAGTCCAAGCCCTGCTCACAAAATGCTTGGGCACATTATCCAGCACTTTAGTATAATACCTACTGAGTGCTGCACAGTAAGTGGTGGAGGTATCATCTTTTGGTTGAAGTGGTTGTCTGCTCTCTGTGGACATAAAGAAAAGAATAAAGGAAAATTTGACACCTTGGGCACTCAGTGTTTTCCAACTAGTGAAGTTAATGTGGCCATTGTTGCAATCTTAAAGACTCCAGGCAATATCCAAGGAAGGGCATGGGATTTTTCCTTACCTCCTGGTTAACATTAATCCCTTAAATATCATCAAGAAAAAAGACTCTTTGGTTGTTCATCTCATTACTGTTTGTGTAACCTTCTGCACAAAAAATGATTGCCAAGTATCCTTTTGTTTTAACTGGACTACATTTCAAAAGTCCTTCGTTTAGCTGTAAAGCACTTTGTGAGGTTCCTTGGATGTGGAAGGTGTTAAATAAATGCAAATGATCTCTTAATGATACAAAAGAGAAAGAATCATCCAGACTGGAAACATTAGCTCTGTTCTCTGCACAGACGCTGTCAGACCTGCTGAGATTTTCCAGCATTTTCTACTTTTGTTCTAGATTCCAGCATTCGCAATACTTTGCTATACCAAACTAAATTTTCTTTTGTGAAAGCAAACGGAAGGAGAGCACAACTCGACTACGAAGGCTAAGAGCAAGCATGAAGGAAAGCAGTTAGAATGAAGAGTAATAGTAAAGGATTTTAGAGACACGGTGAAGTAAAAATTGCCTTAAAGATTAACGATGAAAAAGGAAGTCTATGAGAGATAAATGAATGGCAGGAATATTAAATTAGTATTTTCATTATAAAAGGAATTATGGAAATTAAGTACTAGAAGAGGTGATGGGGCATTCAGATAAGAAAACTGGAAAGAGCACTGAAAATGTTGGTGAGTACTTAAAGTGGAAAGAAATTGGGCCATGATGATTTGTATTCCTTCTTATGATCCCAGCTGACAGTACTGTTTGATCCCAGGATGAAACCTGGCTTGAAGTATCCTAACTTTTTTAGTAACCATGGAAGGAAGTTACTAAACAATTCACAGGAGTTTGCTGATAAACATTTAACACAAAAAATTAAATACGAATAATGTACACCAGACAAAAAGGTTGAAAAAAATCTCAATCCAATCAAAAGGTGATTCAAATATTCGCTATTCCTTTACCCCAGCAATAGCTCTACAAACACAACTTCAGAAAGAAAGAACAATGTACAATAAGTATGGGGCATATGCGAATTAACAGGTGAATTGTGGTCAGACATGTAACACTACAAAGTAATGGCAGATGTGACCAAAGAAGATTCCATGGATTTCTCAACAATCCACCCAGATGTTTGACACATTGTGCGCAAACCAGTCTTACAGAAACTTTTTGTCTTTCTCCAATCTCCATATTTGAAGAACTTGCCTTAGAATTCTCTTCACATGTCCCTTCCACTCGGATGGCTGCAACAATGCCCAACCTTGTATGGTTTCCATTTTGTCTTCCAAGATTCCTTTCCTCTGGAATCTGTAGGTACACTCAAGCTTCACCTTCCAAGCATTATTTCAGATTTTCGGCCATGCAGAACTCCAAAAGACCCACAGTATGAGTCATTAATCTTTGGCAGCCTTGCTGGATCTTCAGGGCTTTTCTTGAGTCCATTTTGCTTCAAGTCTGCTTCTCGCAGCTCTGTCTTTAAGTCTGAGCCTATTTCTCTGCTCCTTTCTTTTAACTTTACTTCAGGGATCTCTTTCTGATCCCTGCCTTTGTCCATGCCAGGTTCTTCTGGAGCCTCTCTTGTCCCCCTCCCCATGCCCTGCTCCCTGGTTCACCTTCGGTCGAATGGTGCACCGGTTCCAGGTCACCTGACCTTTCTGCGCAGGTGAGTGGGGCTGATTCCTGACCTGAAGAATGAGAACCGTGCACTTGTGGCCACTTCCTGGCCGGCACATGCACAGGAGACCCGAGGCCCTCTGGGCACTAAAGGTCTTGTCCTGTGACTGTCGACTTGGGTAGGCATTTGTGTTTCTTAACACCTAGAATGGGAGGAAATCCAAGAAAGAATAGCGGAGGTCCTGCCCACAACCTTTTCTTTACATCTTTGGTTATGGCACATGTGCAAATGGGCTGAAGGTTTCCAATATAACATTGTTGTTCAAGAAAGGAAAAATGAATACCTGATCTAACCATAGACCAGTCGGCTTAATATTGGTAGCTGCTGGAAGATTATTAAAATTAATATTCACTTTATTATAGGCAGCCGGCATGGATTTGTAATGGACAAATCATGTCTTGAGATTCAATAAAGTTCTTTGATAAAATAGTGGAGGGTAATGATAATAATGGGGGCGATTCTCCCATCCCGCCGCGGTAATTTTTTAACGTGACGGGCCGGGGGAATCGAGTGCTGGCCGATTCGCAGGATTCCCAGGGGTGTTCGCACCGAGATTGCCCCTCCCAGGCCCAGATTTCTGGCAGCATTTGCACGACGCCGGAAGTCAGCTGGGAGGCGGCGCTGATATGGAAATTTGATTTGATTTATTATTGTCACATGTATTAACATACAGTGAAAAGTATTGTTTCTTGCGCGCTATACAACCAAAGCATACCGTTCATAGAGAAGGAAATGAGAGAGTGCAGAATGTAGTGTTACAGTCATAGCTAGGGTGTAGAGAAAGGTCAACTTAATGTGAGATAGGTCCATTCAAAAGTCTGATGGCAGCTGGGAAGAAGCTGTTCTTGAGTCAGTTGGTACGTGACCTCAGACTTTTGTATCTTTTTCCCGATGAAAGAAGGTGGAAGAGGGAATGTCCAGGGTGCGTGGGGTCCTTAATTATGCCAGCTGCTTTGCCGAGGCAGCGGGAAGTGTAGACAGTCAATGGATGGGAGGCTGGTTTGTGTGATGGATTGGGCTACATTCACGACCTTTTGTAGTTCCTTGCGATCTTGGGCAGAGCAGGAGCCATACCAAGCTGTGATACAACCGGAAAGAATGCTTTCTATGGTGCATCTGTAAACGTTGGTGAGAGTCATAGCTGACATGCCAAATTTCCTTAGTCTACTGAGAAAGCTTTCTTAACTGTAGTGTTGGCATGGGGGGACCAGGGCAGGCTGTTGATGATCTGGACACCTAAAAACCTGAAGCTCTCGACCCTTTCTACTTCATCCCCATTGATGTGGACAGGGACATGTTCTCCTTTACGCTCCCTGAAGTCGATGACAATCTCCTTTGTTTTGTTGACATTGAGGGAGAGATTATTGTCACCATACCAGTTCAACAGATTCTCTATCTCATTCCTGTACTCTGTCTCGTCATTGTTTGAGACCCGACCCATTACAGTGGTGTCATCAGCAAACTTGAAAATCGAATTTGAGGGAAATTTGACCGCATAGTCACAGGTGTATAAGGAGTATAGTAAGGGGTTGAAAAATTCTATTTTAAATCCAATTTAAATGTATTTAGTGGCCCCGGGACTGAATTCACCGGGCATCTCCCACCCCCCCAGTACAATTTTTGATTGGTGGTGTTCAGACTTGCTCCCCACTTTTGGGGAACTACTGGGACATCACCGTTGGAGTGAAGGGGGGCAATTGGGGCCCCCAGGTGGTCAGGCAGCAGGGTGGCAGCCCCTGGGCATGGACACCCTGGCAGTGCCCGCCCGGGCCCCTGGCACTGCCCAAAGGGCAAAGTGCCTAGGCCCAGGGGGCACCTTGGCACTGCCCACCAGGCATGGGGCGGGGCCAAGGGGAGGGGTCTGCTGGAGGGCGGGGCCAAGGGGGCGATCCATGGCGAGAGGTGCAGCTGCCACTCTGCATTGGGATCGGTCAGGGCTGGAGGGAGGCCAGCGATTGATACGGCCTGGGGGGCTCTGCAGGGGATGGTCTGCCTAGCGGGGTGTGTGTGCCGGGGGGATGGGGGGAATGGGGCTGGAGATTGGGCGCTCCTGGAAGAGGGGCTGTCGGGGGTGTTGGGACTGGCCTGGGAATGCTTGTGGGGGCCGTGATCGGGCTGTGGGGATGTCAGGTGGGGGAGCACTGCAGGGGTCCAGGGCTGGCCAGTGATCGAGCTGGTCAGCAAACTGCAGGCTGACAGTTGGGGTCACTGCACATGCGCAGAGGTCTGGAACTGTCAGCCTCTGACGTGAATAGCTCCCCCCCGCCCCCCGTGCTTTTAACTATATTCACGATTGTGACATCTGCATTGCACAGAGTGTGGGAGATTCATGTGAAGCTGCACTGAAAAAACTGGTGTGATTTGCACCAGTTTTCCCACAAATTTGACACTTAGAACTTTTTTGGGAGAATTGCGGCCAATGTGTGCATGGGTTAGGGTTAGGGTTAGGGTTGCACTACAATACATGTCAGCTTTGCCCAACACCTATTGTAATCATGGACAAATGTTGCTGCTGAGCTGCGTTATATTGAACTCATCTAATGGTATTCTGTTGTGCTTTTTGCGATTGACATTATGATCTTTATCAAATATCAGCTTCCTTTTCTTTGAAACAAAATTAGTGTAGCCAGTGTTATGGTACGGTACAATCAAAGTTCAGTGTGACATCTGTACATAGTTGCAGTAATTAATAAAATTTCCTGTTGTGTACTATCAGGTCATCATCTCTGAGGTTAATGATGGTGCATTCAGGCTGACAGTTAACCTCTGGTTGTGTTCTTTTTATTGCTTTTGCTTGAGAATTTCCGCAAAGATTTTTCAATCTTGGTAATTGCCCAGCTAACCTTGTTTGATCTCTTGCAGTAAATTACAGCTGCTATTAAGTAATTTGATCAAGTTAACTGCCAACATATTCCCTTAAGCACACTGTATCTCCTGCAACAAAATAATGCTTGTTGAAAATCACATAATGGGGAGGCATGGTGACATAGTGGTTAGCACTGCTGCCTCACAGCGCCAGTGACCCAGGTTCGATTCCCGGCATGGGTCACTGTCTGTGTGGAGTTTGCACATTCTCCCCATCTCTGCGTGGGTTTCCTCCAGGTGCTCCGGTTTCCTTCCACAATCCAAAGACGTGCTGGTTAGGTGCATTGGCCATGCTAAATTCTCCCTCAGTGTACCCGAACAGGCGCCGGAGTGTGGTGACTTGGGGATTTTCACAGTAACTTCATTCGTGTGAATGTAAGCCTACTTGTGACTAATAAATAAACTTTACTTTAACATAATTTAATCAGTATATATAAATGGAGCGTGTTGCATGATTTATTTTGTAGGGATTTGCTCAAAATTCTCAGTGCTTTAAATTGTGGGAAACACTATTCAGAAGAAGGATACTCTTCAAGAGCCCTTTTATCTGCTTTCTTTACTTTTCAAGCTGTTGATTCACAAATGTACAATTATACTTGTTCCATTGTCAGAGGTAGCAAATCAAATGGAAAACTATTTTGATTTGATTTATTATTGTCACATGTATTATCATACAGTGAAAAGTATTGTTTCTTGCGCGATATACAGACAAAACATACCATTCATAGAGAAGGAAACGAGAGAGTGCAGAATGTAGTGTTACAGTCATAGCAAGGGTGCAGAGAAGGATCAACTTAATGCAAGGTAAGTCCATTCAAAAGTCTGACAGCAGCAGGGAAGAAGCTGTTCTTGAGTTGTTGGTACGTGACCTGAGACTTGGGAAAGGTCTTCAGTTGTCAAAGGCCTTTGACAAGGTACCGCATGGTAGGTTGTTGCATAAAGTTAAATCTGACGGGATCCAGGGTGAGGTATCTAAATGGATACAAAATTGGCTTTTTGACAGGTTGTAGAGAGTTGTTTTTCAAACTGGAGTCCTGTGACCAGCGGTGTGCCTCAGGGATCAGTGCTGGGCCCACAGTTATTTGTCATTTATATTAATGATTTGGATGAGAAGATAGGGGGCATGGTTAGTAAGTTTGCAGATGACACCAAGATTGGTGGCATGGTGGACAGTGAGGAAGGTTAGCTCCAATTGCAGCGGGATCTTGATCAATTGGGCCAGTGGGCTGACGAATGGCAGATGGAGTTTAATTTAGACAAATGCGAGGTAATGCATTTTGGTAGATTGAACCAGGGCCGGACTTACTCAGTTAATGGTAGGGCTTTGGGGAGAGTTACAGAACAAAGAGATCAAGGGGCACATGTTCATAGCTCCTTGAAAGTGGAGTCACAGGTGGACAGAGTGGTGAAGAAGGCATTCGGCATGCTTGGTTTCATCGGTCAGAACATTGAATACAGGAGTTGGGACATCTTATTGAAGTTGTACAAGGCATTGGTAAGGCCACACTTGGAATACTGTGTGCAAATCTGGTCACGCCATTATAGAAAGGATATTATTAAACTAGAAAGAGTGCAGAAAAGATTTACTAGAATGCTACTGGGACTTGATGGATTGAGTTATAAGGAGAGGCTGAATAGACTGGGACTTTTTTCTCTGGAGCATAAGAGGCTGAGGGGTGACCTTAGAGGTCTATAAAATAATGAGGGGCATAGACAAGGTAGATAGTCAATATCTTTTCCCAAAGGTAGGGGAGTCTAAAACGAGAGGGCATAGGTTTAAGGTGAGAGGGGAGAGATACAAAAGTGGCCAGAGGGGCAATTTTTTCACAGAGGGTGGTGAGTGGAACAAGCTGCCAGAGCTAGTAGTAGAGGCGGGTACAATTTTATCTTTTAAAAAGCATTTAGATAGTTACATGGGTAAGATGGGTAAAGAGGGATATGGGCCAAATGCGGGCAATTGGGATTAGCTTAGGGGTTTAAAAAAAAATAAGGGCGGCATGGACAAGTTGGGCCGAAGGGCCTGTTTCCATGCTGTAAACCTCTATGACTCTAGTTCAGCAAAGAAAATGATTTGTTGCAAAAACTGACTTGCCTTTAGAACTTCAACTCTAACTCAGCTGGGAATGGCTGCCCCTCTCTCTGTCTTGCTGCTGCTTCTTCAACACCCCATCTGTGTCTAAATTGATTCCTGGTTCACTAATTGTATCAATTGCAAAGAACACCCTGTTCCCTATTCTTTTTTTTCCTTTCTCTTAGGTGCTGTCCAGACATGGTTTAAAATTACATGGCAGTTTGATTTTATTTGTAAAAAAAAATTCATTTCAATAGCACAAAGGACTCAAAGGGTAGGCATGAATGTGGAGTTAAGTCCACAATCATAGAATCCCTACAGTGCAGAAGGTGGCCATTCGGCCCATTGAGTCTGCACCGACCACAATCCCACCAGGCCCTATTCCTGTAACCCCACATATTTACCCTGCTAATCCCCCTAAATAGACACTGGGGTCAATTTAGCATGGCCAATTAACCTAACCTGCACATCTTTGGACAGCGGGAGGAAACCGGAGCATCCAGAGGAAACCCACGCAGACACAGGGAGAACGTGCAAACTCCACACAGACAGTGACCCAAGGCCGGAATTGAACGTGGGTCCCTGGGGCTGTGAGGCAGCAGTGCTAACCACTGTGCTGCCCAGATCAACCATAATCTTATGGAATAGCGGAGCAGGCTTGAGGGGCCAAATAGCCAACCTCTGCTCCTAATTTGTATGTTCATATATTTATTTGTACCAATCGTGCCACCACTTACAATTTCCTTGCATAACATTCCTGAACAGCTTAATCACAGGAATAATACCTAACAGTCTGAGTTAGTGGTGTAATGAAAGAATGAAGAGAGGAGCACTAGATGGCAGTATAAGACAGATGAAAAGCTGTGTGCTGGAAATCTGAATTTTAAATAAATATTGTACATTTCCAATATTGTTTTACAGCTTCTGTACGAATCCCATAATATTGAATATTAGGTTGTAATGTAGACCATAAAATAGTGTACCACAGTTAATATACAGATACTGTTTAAATACCATACCACATGCACGAGACAAATGCCACTCAAATTTGCAATTGCATTGTTTATCAATTTCTATGCATCTGCAATAAGTTGCCTTCTTTACCAAACAAGCTCATGGCTGAGATCTTACGGTATCTGGATTATCGTACGTCTCTGGATGTGCGACCCAGGACGCATGCCAGGAGCCCGGGGAAATCCCAATGCGCTGACATCTGTGGGAATTCTCCGGAAACTTTGAACTTCCTGGCAATTTCCCAGGATCTTTAGTGAAAGTCTCTGACAGTTCTGTTTAATTGGGAAAACACAGAAAAATCCTCATCTAACTTCTGGGTAACTACAGAGCTGACTCCCCAGTCACACACTGTGGGTCCCCTGACCCGACTACCCAGTCACCCACCCTGCCCTCTCGCCAACCTGCTCACCCACATTCACTAATGGTCACACTGGTCCTTTAAATTTACCATATGGCAGCTAGTGCTGTGTCATGTCTTCCCCCTTCACCCCTCACCCCAATACTGCTGTGAAAGTGCTCTCCGAATGACACGGAGCTCGATATTTCTGCAGAAGCCAGGCTTGGAAGTCCTGGAAAGAAATGCAGAGCAGCATCAGGGCGTGAGAAAAGTTCAAGCAGAGCAGAGCAGCAATGATTGCCACTTCATGGGAGATCCGGGCCAGCATTTGAACACAAAATGAGCCATGTTGGCAATAACCACAGGAGGTAGATGGGCCGTGCAAAGTGAGCAGGAATGTAGGTGGGCAGCTCAGTGGCACATGGTTAGCATTGCTGCCTCACAGCACCAGAGACCCGGTTTCAATTCCGAACTTGGATGACTATCTGTGTGGAGTTTGCAAGTTCTCCCCGTGTCTGCCTGGGTTTCCTTCGGGTGCTGCGGTTTCCTCCCACAGTCCAAAGATGTGCGGGTTAGGTGAATTGGTCAGGCTAAATTGCCCCTTAGTTTCCCAGGATAGGTGGGTTAGGGGGATTAGTGAGGTAAATACGTGGGGTAATGGGAATAGGATGCTCTGTCGAAGAGTCGGCGTAGACTCAATGGCCTCCTTCTGCACTCTGGGGAATTCTATGATTCTAAGATTGATTAAATACAGGATGATGTGGACAGGTGGATAAACAGGTAGGTAACATTTCTGACAGAGCGCAGAAACTGAGATCAAAACACAGATCTTTAAAACATAGGATTACTGGTGGAAAAGACATAAATACACATGGAGGGTGTAAGTTTTACATTGAATTCAATGTAATATAATGAATTTGTGCAAGAGGTAATTAGTTTTGAGCACCCCATTCTGGAAATGATCTTGGCCACATGGTAAGTTTAAAGGGACCAAAATGGGCGACATCAGTATTCACTGCTGCACATAAGATTAGATTTTAAGTTTTTAAGATTAAAAAAAAATAATTAAAGGATTTCCAGTAGTTGGTGAATTAATAGCAATGGGCATGTAAATGAGAAATTAATATGGAAAAATCAAAGGGAGAGGTTCAAAAAGATTTTGTTTAAAGCTAAGAGCTATTAGATAATGGAATGATTCACCATGAATGATTATCGAAATTGAACAAATTGCGAAGTTTAAAGGGAATGGAAGAATAAAGATATTAAGGGTACAAAAAAAATCAAGGGGTTGGGTTATAATAAATAGTTTTCAAATGTGCAGTTTTGGTCTCCTTATCTAAGAAAGGATATGCTTACCATAGAGTGCAGCAAAAGTTCACCAGACTGATTCCTAGGAAGGCAGGATTATCGTACGAGGAGAAATTGGGTCGAATGGGCCTGTATTCAATGGAATTTAGAAGAATGACAGTGGATCTAATTGAAACGTATAAAATTCTGACAGGACTGTACAGATGATGCAGGGATGTTGCTTCCTCTGGTTGGAGGGTTCAGAACAAGGGGTCACAGTCTCAGGGTATGGGGTGGGCCTTTTAGGACTTAGATATGGAGATGCTTCATACACAGTGTGGTGAACCTATGGAACTTTCTACCAGATAAATACATGGGGGCCAAATCACTGAATATATATCACTGAAATAAATAGATTTCTAGACTCAGGTGTCAAGGGATATGGGGAGAACTCTGGAGTTTGGCGTTGAGATAGAGGATCAGCTATGATCATTTTAAATGGCGGATTAGACACATAGGGCTAAATGGCCTCTTCCTGTTCCCATTTTCTATGTTTCTATGTATGTTTCATTGGGGAACAAGCATGAGCACAGATACATTCCAAAATATATTCAAAGACCTCGCTTCCTGAATTAAGAATGTCCAGCGGATGTTGGGGACAAAGTGGGGTTGGGGTTTTGTGGAAGGTTGTTCCAGCCCTTCTGTTTTTGGGAGGGTGTAATAAGTCCTCGGAGGTGGAATGGCCTCTTGTACCATAATTTCTAAAATTCTATATCTCCTGTACAATTGACATCTGATTGTTATGAGATGTGATCAGATTACCAATGTCAGTTTATTTGTTTGCACTAGATGCTGTATTTAACCAAATTAGCAAGACATGCTACATTTCTCATTGAATAGTCTCAGAAATATTTTAAAGTTCTCATAGTTACTACAGTTATACAAGATATTACTGAGGCTACACCTGGAGTGTTGTGTACAGTCCTGGTTTCCTTACCTAAGGAAATACATGCTTGCTCGAGAAGGAGTGCAACAAAGCTTCACTAGGCTGGTTCTTGGAAAGAGGGGATTGTCCTATGAGGAGAGATTGAGTAGACTAAGCCTATACTTCCCTGGAGTTTTAGAATAATTAATTAGATCTAATTAAAACATATAAGATTCATAAGGCGCCTGACAGGGTAGATGCTGAGAAAATGTTCCCTAGCCATGGAATCTGTAACACAGGGTAACAGAGTCAGACTAAGGGGTTGGCCATTTAACACTAAAATGAACCTGTTCATCATTTACAAGACAGGAGTGCGATGGAATACTCTCCACTTGCCTGGGTGAGAACAACTGAAACGACACAAGAAGCTTGATACCATCTAGCAGCTCGCTTGATTGGTACCCCTTCCACAAGTACTCTCTCCACCAGCAATGCACAGGAGCAGCTGTGTGTGCTATCAACAAGATAGAAACATAGAATCCCTACAGTGGAAAGAGGCCATCCGGCCCATTGAGAGCGCACCGACTCTGTGGAAAAGCATCCCACCCAGGTCCTCTCCTGCACCCTATCCCCGTAACCCTGTACATTTACCATGGTTAATCCACCTAACCTACAGATCTTTGGGCTGTGGGAGCACCTGGGGGAAACCCACGCAGACACAGGGAGAAAGTACAAACTTCACACTGTCACCCAAGACCGGAATTGAACCTGGGTCCCTGGTGCTGTAAGGCAGCAGTGCTAACCACTGTGCCACCATGCTACGATGCACTGCCGAACTCAACTCCTTAAACTGCTCCTTCAAAATCCACAACCGCCACCATCTAGAAAGGCAAGGGTAGCAGATACCTGGGAACAGCATCACTTGCAAGTTCCGCTCTAAGCCATTCACCATCCTGACTTGGAAATATATCGCTGTTCCTTCACTGTCACTGGGTCAAAAACATGGAATTTCCTCCCGAGCAGCACTGTGGGTGTCCATACACCACATGCACTGCAGCGGTTCAAAAAGACAGCTCACCACCACCTTCTCAAGGACAAGTAGGGATGGGCAATAAATACTGACCCAGCCAGTGGTACCACATACTGTGAAAGAATAAAATAAACTGCCTGATGAATGATCATCGCCAAGAAATATTGGCTGAATTTTTACTGTCTTGACCATATTGTTTTAAATAAAGATCTATTTATTAGTGTCACAAGTAGGCTTGCATAAACACTGCAATGAAATTACTGTGAAAATCCCCTAGTCGCCACACTCTGGCACCTGTCTGAGTACACTGAGGGAGAATTCAGCATGGCCAATCGACCAAACCAGCACATCTTTCGGACTGTGGGAGGAAACCAGAGCACCCGGAGGAAACCCACGCAGACACGGGGAGAATGTGCAAACTCCACACAGACAGTGACCCAAGCCAGGAATCGAACCCGGGTCCCTGGCGCTGTGAGGCAGCAGTGCTAACCACTCTGCCACCGTGCCACCCCAATGAACCATTGGTCAGAGACACTTACCTTATGAATCCACAGAATCCCAGCTTTGATAAGGATGCTTCAGAAACCCAGGCAGCCCGTAGTAAAAATACACAATCACGATGGCAAAGAGGCTGCAACCCATCACCTTGTATTGATTTGACTGCCTGCTCAACTCCCAATTTACTTAAAGCCAGAAATAGGTGGATTCGAGGTACATATGCATCAGGAAGTAAATTTCTGAGTTGCCTCCATGACCCAAGCCCAGCCATTCTTTCGGCTGACATTCAGCCCTTTAACTCCACTTCCTCCGTCAGTTGACCTGCTGAAAGTTTCCAGCTTTTATTCCACTCTCTTGGCAACAGTGGTAAACCTTTAGAATCCTGCATTAAACAATCCAATCACATTTCCACTCAGAGTCATACAAGGCCCTTCAGCCCATCGAGTTTGCACTGACAAAACCTACCACTAAAGCCGCACGAATCCCATTTTCCAGCACCCGTCCCATTTTCCTTGAATGTTATGATGTTTTGAGTGCACATTCAAATACCTTTTAAAGGTTGTAAGATTTTTGGCCTCCGCTACCTTCTCAGGCGGTGCATTCCAGATTCCCACCACTCTCTGAGTGGAAAAATGTTTTTTCAAATCACCTCCGAATCCCACTTACCCTAAAATTATGCCCCCTCGTGAGTGACCCTCAACTAAGAGGTACAGTTGCTTCCTATTCACCCTGTTCATACCCCTCATAATCTTATGCACCCCAAGCATGCCCCCCCAGCCTTCTCTGCTCTGGAGAAAACAACTGCCATTACTTTAGAACCCAGCATGGTATACACATGCTTAGCATTAGCCATACCTATGTGCTTAACAATACACTTGTCTGCACTAAACATCCTCTGCCATACATGAGCTAATTCCTCCATGGCCTCTAGATTTAATTCAAATCATTTTTCCTCTAACATTCTGACATGGCAGGAATCTCTGCTTGACCTGTGAACTCACGGACAATGAGCCCCAGTGCCTTCATCCAGATGATTAATACAGGTCATAAAAAGCAATAACCTCAACACTGATCCCGTCTGATTCATTTCTGGCCTCGGGCAATGAAGCCAAATTAACATCCCTATCATAACTTGTAGAGAAAAGTTAGCACAGCTTGGCACAGCTTAAGGATCAAATGGAAGATTTTCATGATCTCCTTGGCACAGTGCTACATCAGCCAATGAATTAATTGCTGAACTATCAGGGCAGCCACTTTATATAGGAATAATGTAATAGACTCGATCACTCCACTGGATTTGGCAAATTACATGTGTAGCTAAACTTCAAAATTAATTAAAGTATTTAAAAACATGTCTAAATAGGAGATGCTTGTTTACACATTTGAACAGCTCTTAAACAGGATAGAACAAAATATTTTGGAGCAGTTGCTTCAAACAGTTTTCTGTTCCTAAGAAAATAGACTGCTTTTGATCAATGATGAAAGAAAACACTTTAGTGATTAAGTAAGATATCTGGTGTCCGAAAATACTCTTATGTGAGTGGTTTAGGGGGAAGAACCTACATTTTATTAGTAAACACTCTCAGCTGGAATTTTTAAAAAATCCTTTTGGGGACAGTAGTTTTGAACTAAACCTGATTACACTCCCTCGCACTCGCTTCCTGTAAGGACTCTCTATTCCACTCTCCCAGTTTCTCTCTCCCCATTCTGATGATGCCACCTTCCACACCACTGCTATTGTAAGGAGTTATGAGAGTCTCACTTAGGTTCGGAGCTGGACTCTGGACATAACGGAAATGAGTGACCATGACAACTATTGTGTTAAAACAACTATTATATTGAATATTGAATAATGATAATGACACGACAATTATAATTGATAATATAAAATGAGACAAAAGTAAGGAGAAAAAAAGATGCCTTTACTGAAAGGAGAGAACGCTTTGTGTACATCTGAAGAAAAGAAAAAAGGGAGATTTTTCTCAAGCACAAATAATAACCCCAATTTTGTCTATCCCACAAAGCTCCCCAAATTGGTACATGCGTTACCCTCCCCTTGGTACATACATTAAAGTAAAATTTGTTTATTAGTCACAAGTTAGGCTTACATTAACATTGCAATGAAGTTACTGTGAAATTCCCCGAGTCGCCACACTCCGGCGCCTGTTTGGGTCAATGCACCTAACCAGCACATCTTTCAGATTGTGGGAGGAAACGCACGCAGACACAGGGAGAATGTACAGACTCCACACTGACAGCGACCCAATCCAGGAATCGAACCCAGGTCCCTCGTGCTGTGAAGCAGCAATGCACTGTGCTACCGTGCTGCCCGGTGACCAAGTCACTGAGTAACTTCAACAGGTGGGCAGGCGCTACAGTCAGTCACTCCATTCCTGGCCCTTCCTCTCATCTCTAGTGGTGACTAATCCACTATGGCTGCAGCACTGAGACCCCGAACAACGTCCTTTTTAAGCCGAATGCTGCATCCCAGCTTTTCGAGGCCTGGTATTGCTGTTCCTGATACAAATCTCAGCTCTTTTCAGTTCTTCTCACAGGGACTGCAAGACCGTGCAGACTTTGCAATATTCAAAGTTTTTTTATCCAGCTCTTGATGGTGTTTTCTCATCTGTCATCAATCAGTTGTTGTGTTCATCAACCAAACTTCATAATCGGATAGTTTAGAGTGACCGCGCCATTTTAAGATTACTAATCTGTTGTCCATGGGTCACTGAATGCAGTAAAAGAGAATTTCTGACAATCAGAAGACGACTAATTTTAATTGTAGCTTGAAAATGGAAAACAAAGATGTAGCGGGTGGTCTGACCATTTCGCCGCACCGGCCGATGGGCAGGGTGAGCCGGTAAGATCACGAGAGCCGAGAAATCAGGTTCGTGCCCGATTTCTTGCCTCCTGCAATCTTACCGGAACCAGATATCTGGCGAGAGCAACTTCAGGCCCGGAAAGGGCACAAGGCTGATCTCAATAGTTAAATCGCATTTAAATGCAATTTACGTATTATTGGTGAGCCTGGGAGGCTATCATCTGGGTTCACTTGCCTCTGTGGGCTCGCTGGCGAAGGTTCTGTCTGGCGGGGATCATGTATGGTCCTCATTAATGAGAGCCAGACGTGATGGCCTTGCAGGTAGAATCGGAGGCCATTGAGGGCGCCCCCCCCAGGAGGTCAGGGACAGAGGGGACTGTGGGGGGTTGCCTGGTGCCCAGCGGGCACTGCCAGCCTGGCATCCTGGCAGTGCCCATCAGACACCCTGGCACTGCCAGCCTGACACCCTGGCAGTGCCCACTCGGCATCGGGCAGTGCAATGGGGGCAGGGCCTGAGGGGGTTGTAGTCAGACCAGTGATCGGTGCGAGGGTGGTGATGGGCTGCTGAGCTCCGGGGTAGCGGGAAGGGGGGCTGGGTTTCAGCCATGAAGTCCTGCTATAACCCGCAGAGGCAGTGACAGGTTTCCATGCTCTCAGAGCACAGAAATCTGCACACACGCAATTCTGCACTCCGCTGCAATCAGCCAGCTTTCGCCCACCCCCCACCTGACAGATTTCAAGTTTTGCCTCATTTTTTTGATTAAGTTAGGTAGATTCGATTTTTAATTCGCCCAAAAAAAGGTGCAATTTTTTCCTGTTTTCATGCTTATTTGGCACTTAGAATTTTTGGTAAGCTCGCCCCCATAGTTTTAATATCAGCTGCATGGCCAGTATGAAAAGAAAGCAAGGTCTGAAAAAAGAGCTCATGAGTGATTATTAATTAATTAATCAAAGTATAATCATAGCTGGGTTAAGATCAATGTCTTCCAAGTGAGATTAAATACTAAATGATTTTAAGTGTTCACTATAGACTTAAAATCAAGAGCAAAACAGAAATAAAACACAAAAAACAAAATTGCAAAATATAGTAACTGTGGGCCTTAGGCCTACACTTCCAATATGTCTTCCTTTTATTTCCCTCACTCCTTCCCCTCCGTCCCAGCACCACAAGAGGTTTCCCCAATCCTTGCCTTCCACCCCAAATCCCACAGATCTTTCCCTACCATTGATGGCACCTCCAGCATGATGTCACCACCTATCACAATTTCTCTCCCTGCTCCTTTAGGTCTTCGAGAGGGATTATTTCCTCTATGATACCCTGGCCAACTCTCTCAAATCCTTTAACACCCATTTCACAACATTTTCCTGTGGAAGTGCAGAATATGCAACACCTGTCCTTTCATCTCTTCCCTTCGCACCACCTCACGTCCTCAACATTTCTTCAAGATTCAACGGTGATCTGCTTGTACAACTTTCATTTTAATATACAGTATTCACTGCTTTTGATGCAGTGCCCCCTACATTGGGAAGACCAAATGCAGATTGGATGATCGCTTTGCATACGGCCTCTATTCCATCTCCAAGTGTGACCCTGCATTAGCTTGCAGTTACTCGCCATTTTAATTCTTCATTCCATTCCCACTCTGACCTTGGCTTCCAACACTCTTCACAGTGGAAGTTTAAGGATGCAGCATCTCATCATTTGATTCGAGACCTCACAACTTTCTGGTCTCAAAATTCAATTCAGTAACTTCTCAGTAACAACAACCATTGCTCCTATCTTTTGGCTCCAGTGATTTATAGTATTTCTCGACCCTTCTTTAGTTTCCTAATTTGCCTCACTACTATTCCCATTTTGCCTTATGCTGTCATTGCTCGTTATTTTATCATTCTTTTGCTCTCCACCCTATCACGGATATTTTCTTTTAGCTCTTTTATTCCTCTTCTCTCAGTCCTCTTCCCCTCTCTGTGTACTTGCTTAAAAACATTGCTAACCTTTCCCATTGTGGCAAAAGTTCATCGATCTGAGATGCTAACTCTGGGCTCGATTCTCTCATCGCGACCCGCAACTTTTCTGGTGAATCTGGTTGGGAGAATTGCATCGTCGGCCTTGTACCGGGACTTGCGCATGCGCCGGGAATGCATGCGCATCTCCCAGCGCCGGAGAACAGTCGCAGTCCAGAACTCGCTGGAAACTGGTGGGAAGACAGGTAAGTCATTTGAATCTTTTTTTAATGTAGTTTAAATATGTTTTGCATTTGATTATCGGGAACCTGCCGGGCCCGATAGAATCTCCCATCCCACCAGGAGTACTTCATTCTGGCGGCGTTTAGAGTAGCTCCCCATGTTCGGGGTTGGGTGGTTAGGGGGGGGGGGAGGGTGCCCCCTGGGCATGGGCACCCTGGCAGTGCCAGCTTGTGCCCCCTGACACTGCCCAAGGGGCAAAGAGCCCATGCCCGGGGGAACCTTGGCACGGCTGAGGGGTGATTGGTGGGGGTGGGGGGGGGGTCCTGCTGCCACTCTGCTTTGCGATCGGTCTGGTCTGGAGGGAGGTCAGCGATCGGGGTGGGCTGGGGGTGGTGGGGGTGGGGGCGAGTGGTGGTCTGCCGGGGGGGTGTCTTCCTCCTGGGGGGGAGGGGGGTCTGACCCCGGTGGTAGGGGTCTGCCCGGGTGAGAGGGGTGGGGGGATCGCCACTGCTGCAGGGTGGGCTGGACATCGGGGCGCTCCGGAATGGGGGAGTGTCAGGGCTGGCCTGGGAATTGCTGTGGGGGCCGCGATCGGGCCGTAGGGGGGCCTAGGGGAGCAGCACTGTGGAGGTCCCGGGCTGGCCAGCAATCGAGGAGACTGAGACAGATCGGGACCACTGCGCATGCGCAGAGTTCCAGAACTGTCAAACTCCGGCCCTGCCCCCCTGAGTTTTTAATGAGATTCCTGATTGTGACCTCTGCATTGCACAGAGCGCGGAGATTCGAGTGTGAAGCTGCACTGAAAAAACAGTCGTGATCGAGAACAGTTTTCCCACCAATTCAGCACTTTTGGGAGAATTACCCCCTATGTTTCTATCTGTTCCATGGATGCTGCCTGATCCTGCATTTTCTGATCTCCAGCATCCTCAATGATTTGCTTTGTGGTAAATACACAACTTTCATCCCGCTTATTTTTCACAGTTTAGCTGAAGTTTCCTTCAATGTGGATCTTGTCACTGAGGGACAGCACCAATGTTACTGGATCCTAGACTTCCTAACGCACAGACCACAATCAGTGAGGATAGGCAATAACAACTCTTCCATGATCATCCTCAACACCGGTACCCTACAAGTCTGTGTCCTCAGCCCCTTACTATACTCCTTATACACCTACGACTGTGTGGCCAAATTCCCCTCCAACTTGATTTTCAAGTTTGCTGATGACACCACTGTAGTGGGTTCAGATCTCAAAGAATGATGAGATGTAGTACAGGAAAGAAATAGAGAATCTGGCGAACTGTGCAACGATAATAATCACTCCCTGAATGCCAACAAAGCGAAAGATAGTCATCGACTTCAGGAAGCATAGTGGACGACGTGCCCCTGTCTACGTAAACAGAGACAAAGTGGAAATGGTCGAGAGCTTCAAATTTCTAGGTGTCCTGTCCATGTCCCTCCACGCCAATGCTAGGAAAAGCAGCCAGCATAATTAAGGACCCCACGCACCCCGGACATTCTCTCTTCCACCTTCTTCCGTTGGGAAGAAGATACAAAAGTCTGAGGTCATGTACCAACCGAGTCAAGAACACTTCCCACCCACCCCCCTCCCCGGTGCCATCAGACCTTTGAATGGAACTGCCTCGTACTAAGCTGATCTTTCTCTTCACCCTAGCTATAACTGTAACATTACATTCTGCACACCCTCCTTTCCTTCTCTATGTACTGTATGCTTGGGCTGCATAGCGCGCAAGAAACAATACTTTTCACTGTATATAAAACATGTGACAACAATAAATCAAATCAAATTAAATCAATGTCTCTACTGGCTTCCTCTCGCTTACCTGGTCGAAATGTAATAATGACAATGACCAGAATGACTTTACCTCCTGTTTTGCTTTCTGCAATTCTGTCCACATCATCCACTCATGTGCATCCTCCAGAGTGGTACGTGCAAGTTGTTCATCAACAAAATGAGGCAATTTCCTGCACATGTTTTTGTAATCAAATCATTAACTTATTTACCAGAAACATATTTATAGTTTTGCTACTTGTAGCATACGGAAGAAACCTTCCCTCGACTAGTGATTTGAGGACAGGAATATGTCGATTGATCCCATGATATTTTAATCACAATATTGACAATTGCGTTAAATCCAATTTATATATTTCACGGGACAAACTGTTTTATTGGCCTGAATTTTATGTCAGTTCATTCTGCCCTGGCTCGAGGTTGGAGAGCTAAATGCAAAGGCCAACTGGCCCACCTGCCAATCGTCAAAGCAGACGGGCCATGTAAAATTGCATTCAGTTGGCTCCTTAATGGCTTAAGTAGGCTGCTTGATTGTTGGCGGGTGCACTTCTGACTCTTGCTTGCGCCCGCTGATCGAAATATTGCGCGAGGGTACAAGGTGATGCTGACATCTTCTCACATGGTTCAGGTTCGAGCACACATCCTCCCGGGCAATGTAAAATTCCGGCTATTGTGTTCCTGTGATTCCTTGTGGTTGTATTACTATTTTTTAAAAATGTTATTGTAGTTACGGTCTAAATTTGTGACTTTCAAACAGCGGTGAACCTAACACTCTTCCAGCATGGCAGTCACACCACTTTGGGAGTCTTGCATCATTGATGTTCCTTTTTCATTGATGTGTGTTGCTATTTGCGTTTCTACTAGTGCTCAGCTTGGATCAGAAGAGTGTAAGTTACCATCTGCAACACTGACTTTTTACTTTTAATACTGGATAGTTTGCTGAGGGAAGAATTTCGTTAATTTTTTTCTACAGCCCATGTTCAAATCCTAAAGGTTGCATCCTTTAAACCACTGACAGCTTGTGGGGAACTGGAGCCTTTCATTGTAGGTCAGTAACATATACTGACATATAACTAATATTGCAGTGACATTGCTATTTAAATGTCAAGAATGGAGCTAATACTGAAAATTAACCTTAGGAATCGTTAAATAAACATTTAAAAAGGAGAAAGAGTTGAATGAACTTGGAAATGTCAGAAACTTGATTGCATGAGTGATCATTCAATTAATTAATTTATTTTTTGCACGGTGGAACAGTGGTTAGCACTGCTGCCTCACAGCGCCAGGGACCCGGGCTCGATTTCAGGCTTGGGTCACTGTCTGTGCGGAGTCTGCACGTTCTCCCCGTGTCTGCATGGGTTTCCTCTAGGTGCTCCGGTTTCCTCCCAGTCTGAAAGACGTGCTGGTTAGGTGCATTGGCCATGCTAAATTCTCCCTCAGTGTACCCGAACAGACGCCGGAGTGTGACGACTCGGGGATTTTCACAGTAACTTCATTGCAGTGTTAATGTCAGCTTACTTGTGACACTGATAAATAAACTTCAAAGTTGCTCAAGAGCAGTTGAGAATCAGCCACATTGCTGCGGTCCTGGAGTCACATGTAAGCCAGACCAGGTAAGGACGGCAGATTTCCTTCCCTAAAGGATATTGGTGAACCAGATGGGTTTTTTCAACAATGGACAATGGTTTCATGGTCATCAGTAGATTCTTAATTGGAGATTTTTTTATTGAATTCAAATTCCACCAACTGCCATGGTGTGATTTGAACTCCGGGTCCCCAGTACATGAGCTGACTATCTGGATTAATCGTCGAGCAATAATACCAGTAGGCCATCGCCTCCTCAATTGCGAAGTAGATACTGACTTAAAGCTAACCGGTATGTGTATTTTTTAATGTAAAAATTTTGTCTTTTAACTTGGAGGCCATTCCCTGGATTTCTGCTAGAATTGACCTACAACATTTGTGCTTGGCCTCCCTGCAACCATTTGAACGAGCCAGCCCTCCAAAAGGAGCAGTGTGATCAGCTGTGCCTTCTTTCAGTGAGCAGAAATCCCACTCCATTCCCACTCCACACAAGCCACAGAGAATTCACCCTGCAGTGTTCTGATTCTGAACATATTAATACCGAGAGAAAATTGCAGAGATATATTTGTCTTATTCAAATATTCTAATAATCCTCTCCTTCACGTTTGCCAGATGGTGCTATGCTGCAGGCTAGCAGATAGCTAATTGCAACTTGGAAGTGAAGGGTCCAAAAATTACCAGAAGTTTAGCGTCTATAAATCAAATACTTGACGTTTCATTTGAAACTTTCTTTTCAACGTTCCACTTATTCACGTCCAATTGGGATCAGCTTTGTGATTTATCCTGCTGTTTAGATGTAGCTTTGTTTACTTGGTGGTAAACATCCTGACAAATGTTGCATGATGAGTGATGCTAGTTTATCAGGATATGGTCCACCTCATTTTTCCAGGATCCAGATGTACACAAATATTTGCGGATTATACAATTATCCTTTTGGAGCATACTCGCAGGTCTGGCCGCATCTCTGGAGAGAGAACCTGAGCTAACATCTCATCTCATCAGAAGTTCAAATGAAAGGTCATTGACCTGAAAATTAATGCTAATTTTCCCTCCACAGATGCTGTCAGATCTTATGAGTACTTTCAGCATTCTGCTTTTATTTCAGATTTCCAACACTTGCCGTGTTCTGCACTCATTTCATTCTAACTGTTTTGGGTGGTACGGTGGCACAGTAGTTAGCACTGCTGCCTCACAGCGCCAGGGACCTGGGTTCGATTCCAGCCTCAGGTCACTGTCTGTGGGGAATTTGTACATTCTCCCTGTGTCTGCGTGGGTCTCCTCCGGGTGCTCTGGTTTCCTCCCCCAGTCCAAAGATGTGCGGGTTAGGTGCATTGGCCATGCTAAATTGCCCCTAGTGTCAGGGGGATTAGCAGGATAAACATGTGGGATTATAGGAATAGGGCCTGGGTGGGATTGTGGTCGCTGCAGACTCGATGAGCCGAATGGCCTCCTTCTGTACTGAAGGGATTCTATGTTTTGCAATATCGTATCATAGATATATTTATCATCGTTGAAGATAAATTCTTATACTGCTGACAGCAGGGGCAGGGCTTACTGGCCGTGGTCACCCCAAAACCAGAAAATCCCGCCTAAGGTCAATGGACCTTTGCATGGCCTGTCCCCCCGTCCGCTACAATTCCCCCATGGCGGGTGGGACGGGAAAATCCCCTCCCCCAAATGTCTGTTTTCACTAAATGAAAGATGTATTTTTGTTCGTTCATTAAAGGTCAACCCTCTGACCCTAATGGGTGCTGACTCTTGGTTCCACAGTAGATGACAATCCTCTGTCCCTTGACAAAATGGCAGAATGTGAGAGAGTTGCCAGAGTGTTTCTCTTTGGTTACCATCGCTACCATTCTCTACCGACACCACACTCATGAATTTTCCAGAATGGGTCTCTGGATAACAACCTGAAGTTGAAGACAGATCGATTTTTACCTTGCCTAACTCAGTAGTGTTAGGACTATTTGTAACAGTTGCCTTGGCTTAAGACCAACTAATTCAGCACAGATTGAGAATATAGGGTGGAACCTTTCAGATCTTGTATGGCTCAATATTGTACTGGATAGAGAAATTGACTATGATCCTTAAAGAAAAGAACAAAGAGGTCAAAGGACAGTACAGCACAGGAACAGGCCCTACGGCCCACCAGGTCTGTGCTGACACAGAAGAATTCTAGAACATGAAAAGGACATTCAGCCCACCCATTCAGAGCCCCATATATGATTCATTCTATCTGGACTCTTCTTCTAGCACCAGCTTGTGATCCCCAGTTTTAGAGACTAATAGATTCCATAGCTCCCACCATGAGAAAAGTCAAGCAACACCATCAATAGCTTTATAACCCTCAATTCCCCATTCTCAACAGATATTGATGCGTCATTTTAACTATGCCCAATCTGCCATCTTTTAAGTTTATTTAATAATGTCATCAGTAGGCTTACATTAACACTGCAATGAAGTTACCGTGAAAATCCCCTAGTTGCCACACTCTGGCGCCTATTCGGGTGGGAGAATTTAGTATGGCCAATGCACCTAACCATCACGTCTTTTGGACTGTGGGAGGAAACCGGTGCACCCAGAGGAAACCCACGCAGACACAGGGAGAATGCGCAAATTCCACACAGATAGTGACCCAAGCTGGGAATCGAACCCGGGTCCCTGGTGCTGTGAAGCAGCAGTGCTAACAACTGTGCCACCCTTTTCTGGTCACAATTTGATGGCCCCTTGACCCAACTCTTAAATGTCCTATTTTGTCCCATACTCTCCAACATTGTCAACTCTCCTTATCTTTGGCATTAACTCTATCATGCTTCATAATTATCATCCCCCTTCTTAACGAAACACACTTTCTGACCACAAATATCACATAGGAATGATGTGATTGCACTGGAGAAGGTGCAGAGGAGATTCACCAGGATGTTGCCTGGACAGGAGCTTTTCAGCTATGAAAAGAGGCTGGTTAGGCTGGGGTTGTTTCTCTTAGATCAGAGAAGGTTGAGGGAGAACCTCTTCAAGGGGTACAAAATTATGAGGGACATAGATAGGATAGATAGGAAGAAACATTACCCCTTAGCAGAGGGTCAATAACCAGGGGGCACAGATTTAAGGTAAGGAGCAGGAGATTTAGAGGGGATTTTAGGAAAAGCTTTTTCACCTATAGGGGGTGGGAATCTGGAACTCACTGCCTGAAAGGATGATTGAGGCGGGAACCCTCACAATGTTTAAGAAGTATTCAGGTGAGCACTCAAAACGCCATAGCGTACAAGGCTACGGACCAAGTGTTGGAAAATGAGATTAGAATAGATAGGAGTTTGACGGCCGGCACAGACACGATGGGCCGGCCTTTCTGTGCTGTCAAACTCTAAGGGCGGAATTTTCCTGTCCCACCCACCATAGGAATCGTAGCAGGCAGGGTAGCTCCATGCAAAGGTCTGTTGACCTCAGGTAGGATTTTCCAGTCGTGGGTTGAGCGCGGCCGGAAAATCCCACCCTATGACTGAGTAACCATTCTCATCAATCTCACAGCTGATATTCTACATGTCTGATTCTCCTCAACTATCTTACAGGCACATTCTCCTTACCGCGCCTCCTTCAGTGCCCAGTTCTACTAACTCTTTCTTGTTTAGATTCCTATTTGGGTCAACATAACTTTACTGTATTCTCCAGTGCCTACCTGAGATCAGCTCCAAAACTGCATTCTTGACCACCTAATATTCATCAAAGACTTGTTCTACATCAAAGACTTGTTCTACATAGAGCATTTAATGTAGTGACTCAATCAAGGTGTTTCATGGGATGTGACGCTGAGTCACATAGAGAGATATTAAGGCAGATGGAGGTAGATTTTGCAGAGCGTCTTGAAGGAAAAAGGAGAGGAGGATATTGGGCATTTCAGGGAGTCAGTTGTACAGCTTAGGGCCTTGGAACCGAGGACTTAGCCACCAATAATGGAGCAATTTATGGTTGGGAATATTCAAGAGGCCAAAATCGGACGAGCATGGATATCTCAAAGAAAACAAAATGCTGGCTGAACGTAGTAGGCCTGATACAGACCTCAAACGTCAACTCTGCTTCTCTCTCCACAGACGCTGCCAGTTTTTCCAGCATTTTCTATTTTTATTTCACATTCCCAGCATTATTTTTGATTTTGCCGTGAAGAAATTATAGAGATAGGGAAGGGCGAGGTCAGGAAGGATTTGAAAAGAAAGAGAAGAATTTAAAAATTGAGGTGTCACCTCAGTGGAAGCCAATGCAGGTCAGTGAACACAGCAGTGATAGGCAGATAGGACTTGGGTGCAAGTTAGGATGGGTGCAGCAATGTTTACGTGCTACTCATCCGTGGCATAATTGGCCAGTACTGGACAAGCTTTCAAATGTAAAGTGAACTCTCATCATAGAACATAGAACAGTACAGCACAGAACAGGCCCTTCGGCCCACGATGTTGTGCCGAGCTTTATCTGAAACCAAGATCAAGCTATCCCACTCCCTATCATCCTGGTGTGCTCCATGTGCCTATCCAATAACCGCTTAAATGTTCCTAAAGTGTCTGACTCCACTATCACTGCAGGCAGTCCATTCCACACCCCAACCACTCTCTGCGTAAAGAACCTACCTCTGATATCCTTCCTATATCTCCCACCACGAACCCTATAGTTATGCCCCTTGTAATAGCTCCATCCACCCGAGGAAATAGTCTTTGAACCTTCACTCTATCTATCCCCTTCATCATTTTATAAACCTCTATTAAGTCTCCCCTCAGCCTCCTCCGCTCCAGAGAGAACAGCCCTAGCTCCCTCAACCTTTCCTCATAAGACCTACCCTCCAAACCAGGCAACATCCTGGTAAATCTCCTCTGCACGCTTTCCAGCGCTTCCATATCCTTCTTATAGTGAGGTGACCAGAACTGCACACAATATTCCAAATGTGGTCTCACCAAGGTCCTGTACAGTTGCAGCATAACCCCACGGCTCTTATTTATCTCTATTATCAAACCCAAGCCTGTTGTTATGGTTTTTAATGCTTGTTCGGTATGAAATCCTGGATGATTCAATTTCTTTCAAGTTTTTATGTGTGAAGCCATTCTAATTGGCTCCTGCTCTCTGTCCTTCAACCTCCCTGGCTGACCTGTCAGACTAAATCCAGCCGTGCATAATCTTGGTGTCCCGGTCAACCTCAGTTCAATCATCGGTTGCCCCTCGATTCGAGGATGACATCTACTCAGGGTCGCAAGTTTCTGCCATGGTTCTTCATGTGACTGAACACAGTGGCTGTCACAGTTCCAGGGACCCGGGTTCAATTCCAGCCTTGGGTGACTGCCTGTGTTGAGTTTGCCTGTTCTCCCCATGTCTGTGTGGGTTTCCCCCAGGTGTTCCGGCTTCCTCCCACAGTCCAAAGATGTGTGGGTTAGGTGGATTGGCCATGCTAAATTACCCCTTAGTATCCCAAAATGTTAGGTTAGGGGGATTAGTGGGGTAAACTCATGGGTTAAAGGAATGGGGTGGGTCGGAGGCCAAGGTAAGCTGCTCTGTCGGACAGTTGCTGCAGACTTGATGGCCTCCTTTTGCACTGTGGGGATTCTATGAACAGGGTGATTTTTGACCTGCAGATTACTGAGCAGATGAAGCAGGATGTCCCATGGGGTAGTGAGATCTGGAGTGCAGGATTTGCTTTCTTTGCTTTCTTTGCCTTCACTGCTGCTCTGCCTCATCATTAAGATGTTGGGATTCAAAGCATGATGCAGCTTGATGGACAAGTTGCTGCTACTTTGAACGGTTGGTAGCAAGCTTCTCCCAGTCATTAGTGTCAGTGCTGCTGTGCTTCGAGGAGAGCTTCAGAGTGTCTTTGAAGTGTTTGCTTTGTCCTCCCCGGAGCGCTGGAGTGTTTAGCAACAAAGACCTCCACAACACAGCAAAGTTCTGGTGCACAGAGAGATTTTTGCTGCCACACTCGTGTACTACAGTGAGATCTAGATGGTTATCCGCAATATTTAAGAACCAAAAAGTGTGTCCTCCTGACCCCCATGGTCCTCCTTCCCCAGCTCCTGTTTTCTGAACTCGATGGCCAGCATTCGAGGGGAGAACAAAGAAACTTCGTTTAAGCTTCTTATCTCCCAACTAATTCACAAATGTCTCTGCTTGTCTGATCAGGCTGCTGTGGCCATACGTATTCAGTCTCACACTCTGAGAGTACATTTTTAGAATTCAGGTGTATACTTCATATTTTTGCATGGAGCAGGGGTCCAGTTCCCACAAATCGCCCTCCCAGCAGGTGAGACTCACTCAGCCTCTACAAAGTTGTCTTTCATATTTCAGCACTCAACACACTTTCATCATCCCAAGATTGGAATTCTGCAAGTTTCTACAAACTTCCTACTTCCTTCCAGAGCTCCATGGTTTGTATTCTTACTTGCCTGCCGAATCGACTCATTTCCATGACCCTCCACAACCTTATCTCACCTGGCTTAATAAATTTAACCCCTACACACCTCATCTGCTCATTTGCATTTCTGCTTGTCCTCCATTCCCTTTGTTTCACTCTGATTCAGTTCTTTTTTAATCCTCTCCTAAAACAATTTCCCTCGCCACCGTTTTATTTATTCATTTGTGGGACATGGGCGTCTCTGGTTGGAGAGCATTTATTGCACATTTCTAGTTGCCCTTGAACTGAGTGGCTTGCCAGGCCACTTCAGAGTAGAGTTGAGAGTCAACCACATTGCTGTGGCTCTGGAGTCACATGTAGGCCAGACCAGGTAAGGACCGCAGATTTCCTTCCCTCAAGGACATTAGTGAACCAGATGGGGTTTTCTGACAATTGACAATGGCTTCATGGTCATTAGTAGATTCTTTTATTTTTATTGAATTCAAATTCCACCATCTGATTTGATTTATTGTCACATCTGTAGCGGGCTCCCTCTTTTTAACTCCACTGGGCTTATTTTAGGTTTGGTTCTCCGTTACCCAAACCCCACCAATGCCCGAGTGATTCTCTCTCTCGCCGATGGAACAATGGGCACCTTGCGTCTACTTCACTAGAGTAGCGCTCCCAAGAGAGAGAAAAGGAAACTGCTGCCTATCCACTACCTGGCAGCCTTTTCTGAGTGGGCGGTTTCGAAGCGCCCAGGGTACCCTCAGTTCGAGACACCGGAATTATGGTAAGGGATATTTAATATTGTGACTTGGTCAGAGATCATTGGTGAGAAATTGAAAAGATCAAAACGGACTCCAATCGAAGTCAAAGAAAGATATATATATAGATATATATATTTATTAAAACATCAAGGTCAATATCACCAAACACCAGGAAAACAACACACAATGCCTTATGCTCTATAAGACTATAGCTATGGAAGGAATACTAAAACGGACACAACGAAATGCTTACCTTACACAGGTTTACCAGTGTCTTAAACTATGAAAGATGCATGCAAAAGCCCCCGCCTTTCCCCAAAGCCTCATCCACTATGATGATCTCGGGAACTTCGCGAATTACCAGGGGATACTCACAATCCTAGTTTAAATTGCTCAGTGGGCTTCGGGCTGCGTGCTGGAGACGAACGAGAGGCAGGAACAGGAGAAGAGAGTGGAGAGTGCTGTCATGCTGGTCTGAAGAGAAAAGAGAGAGACCAAAGCTTGCTTGTCCCTTTTTAAAACCTGAAGCAGTGATTCTCTCACACAAAAACAGTTTCTGATCATTGATAGTTTCGATTGACTGGGACAAAAGGGCCGACAGCCTTAATTGACATTTTAATGTCTTTTAAATGTTCTCTGAGTCATCCTGATTGGAATCCCATCAGCGAGATGAGTCATTGATGTTGTCTGTGGATGGAATGATCTCTGTTCTCATTGTCTCGCTGCTGGGCTATTTACTCCTTGTCTGCTGGTCATGGTTTCTCCTTTGTTTCCTGTTGATTAGATTATCCCTGTCTCGACCTTCTCGTTATCCCAGCCTCTTGCATATTCATGTGGCCTGACAACCAGTCGGCCATTTTCCTTATCTCTGGGTTTTTTAATCATGGAGGATTTGCCCTAAAACTTACAGATGCCCCTACGATACATCCAGACTTGCTCGGACTGTATCGCTTCAAAGTTGGTAGGCAACTCCTCCAGGCTCAAGAGTTATAAGCACCCCTGCCGGCTCCGTGAAGCTGTGTACCCCAAAGAGTCCCCTTAATCTGAGCTACACCCCTTTTATATACAGCAACACAGAGAAAGGTGACATAGGTAGATACATTACAACAATCCCTTGCAATATGCGGGATGGAAAAACATTAAATACAACAAGTACAGCAATAACCAGCGGCCCCCAAACGTAGGGGTTACCGCATATATATATACAGAAACTTCACAGCATTGGGATACAGCGGTTTTTGTGAAACTGGCGAGGTTCGGTTCGGACTGTGGAGGTTTGATCGATTTAATAACATATCTTTTAACAACGGCTGGTATAATAGCTCTGTCTCGCGAGGGCACCATGCTGGTAGACGCACTTCAGTCAAATTTAGGCAACAGCGTAATGTACCCCCTGGTACAATACCTTCTTGGTGGGGACGAGCACTAGGCCATTCTCGGGCCCCTTGGTGGTTGTCGGACAGTGGTGGGGGTCGATCGGTTGGGCCGTGGGCAGGGGTCTCTTCACCTGAACCAGCAGTTCGGTAGCTTTCACAGTCATCCCAGCCCAGGGAGTTACGCATCCCTTCCCACTGCGGTCCCAATTTATCCCGCCCCCGGAGTCTTGCCACCACCTCACGAAGGTGATCGATGCCCCTTGTGGACATACCCTGGCAGATCCCCATAGGCACAACTATATCCCCTGGTCATAAGCCCACCACTTCTCCCAACATACAGTAATCCTTCCTGGTGACCCCGTGATGGTCCGGTAGGTATCATTGTCCAGTCGTTCCCAGTTCGAGAATCGATCCCTCATGGCCGGGCTCAGCTTCCTGAGCCACCACCACCTCCCCAAAGGAACATCCCCCTTACAGGTTAAACCTGCCTGCCCTCAGTCACCCTGACCCGGTCAGTCGCCACCTGTATCACTTTGCAGAGTACAGAGGCCTCTCCGTATGTGAAGCTCTGGTGGCTGGGGTACCTGGTCGAGTTCGACCCCAGCCACCCAGGCCACCTCCCCACACGGGAGTAGCGTGCCTGCTCCGAGGCCACCAGGTCTCCCTGACCGGTAGTTACGAGGGGTGCCCTGCCGCCAGAGCACCCATATACCAACGACTCCTCCATTTCCCCTCTGCGGGTCTCGCACATCTCCAGGCACATTGTTATCCTCAGTATCCATATGGCAGGATGACCCGTCTGTAAAACAAAACAGAAGACCTCCTTGCCTCCACATTGCCGTCCACCCTTCCTGGAACCACTTCAAACGGAAGGGCGCCATTGTATTCCTCGCTTGCAGTTGCCGCTTTTGAAATTGCCGCCGTGCAATTTCACAAGCTGCCGGCTGTGGTACTGTATTTCGCAGCCCGGCTCCCCAGGGTCCTAGTACCCTGCAGCCACTCTTAAACAGTGGAAGTTCCCGACCTCCACACTACTGTTCCCAATTCGGAAAACATCACATACACAGAATAATCTACACGGAAAACTACTAAAACAACCAGAACGTGAATCCTATATCTATTTACACCGCCACCCGTCTCTGGGTGGCCAACTTAAAACTGATGCTCACCCTGCTGAGGCCAGTCGTCTGCCTGGCCCGACCGTCCGGTCCGGACCTCCGTGGGCCGAGGGTCCTGACTGCCCCTGGCCTCCCCTTCCCCAAAGGGTTTCCAGAATCCCTCTCCGTTCCCTGCGGAGACTGGGCAACCCGTGGCCGCACTTGGTAGTGCCCCACGCCTTCTACTTTCCACCTGGGCCCTTTTGCTGTGGGGTCGGGCCCCGAGTGCCATGTGTGAGGGAGACCACCTTACCGGGGGTCTGGAGACCCTGCTGCTCCGACGACCCCTCCCTGACTCCCATACCAGAGGTGATACCTCCATCTCCTCTGCCTCCCTAACTTCGGCCTCACTGAGGCAGTTGACCCGGCCGGTGAGCTGATGCTCGGGTAGTTTAAAATTACCCGGGCTGGGTGCTTGTATCACCATTAACCTCACTGCGGCCGCTACCTCCGGTGCTGCCCAGCTGGGACAGCACATTGTCACCTGTTGGGTAACGGTGGGGCCAGGTATTTCCCCTACTGTTTCCACCTCTACGGGGGCTTCCTCACTTGCTACCCCCTTCCTCACTCCCTTCTTGCTCTTCCTGGCCCTGGTGGGGTCAAAGAGTTTGCATTGTGGTTTACATGAAACCATTTCACCTTGCGGGGGAGCTGAACAGCGTATACCATGGGGCTGGCCTTGTCCACTATACTGTACGGCCCAGCGTACAGTGGCTCAAAGGTCCCCACCTGCGCAAAATTGCGGACCATCACCTGCTCTCCTATGGCCCATTCGTGAGTTGTGCGGGGCTCCAGCAGCAGCCTGTTTCTGCAATGCTGGGCCCCCATGTTACTGGCTGCCTGCCAGTGAACCTGCTTCAGCTGTTCCAACAGCTGTTTTGTGAACTTATCCCTATTGACCTCCCTGAGCTGTCCCTCTGTCAGGGCAGGTACCATGACATGAATCGGAGTCCTCTTGACTCGCCCGGTCATGAGCTCGTGTGGGGAATATCCTGTACTCCTGGACTGACTAGCCCGGATCCCCATGAGTACTAGGGGCAGAACTTCCACCCACCGGTTAGGAGAGTTGCCGGTCTCCTTCCGCAACCTCTCTTTAATGGTGCAGTTCAACCTCTCTACAGGACCCGAGGACTGGGGGTTATAGGCCACATGCCATTTTGCCCTGATGCCCAGGACCTTAAGGGTCGCTTGCATGACCCGCCCCGTGAAATGACTCCCCTGGTCCGACTCCACAAACTGCGGGAGTCCCCACCTGGAGAACACCTCCCTGACTAGGATCTTAGCCGTGCCTACAGCAGTGGCTGTTCGGCACGGGAAGGCTTCCACCCACTTCGAAAACACATCCACTAATACAAGGCAGTACTTGTATCCCCCTGCGGCGGTGGGAAGGGGTCCAATATAGTCGATCTGTACCAACTGCCAGGGCCCCTCCACCCTACGGACGTGCCCCAGCGAAACCTTCCTCTTTTGGGGATCGGGGTTATTCGTGGCACACACTAAACAGTTCGCACAAAAGTCGCGAACATCCTCCCGGAGGCCAGGCCACCATCCTACCTTCTCTGCCCGCTGCCAGGTGCTCTCTGGGTTTTTTTAATCATCGAGGATTTGCCCTAAAACTTACACATGTATTAGTATACAGTGAAAAGTATCGTTTCTTGTGCGCTATACAGACAAGACATACCGTTCATAGAGAAAGAAAGGAGAGGGTGTAGAATGTAGTGTTACAGTCATAGCTAGGCTGTAGAGAAAGATCAACTTAATGAATCTGCTGTGGCAGGATTTGAATCTGGGTCCCCAGAACATTGGCTGAATTTCTGGATTAATAGTCTAGTGATAATACCACTATAGATCATTGCCTCCCCATATCTCTAAAAGCCTCTGTGAAATCTGGAATAGAAACAGCCTTTGTTTCCAGTATCCACAGCATTATGTTTTTGTTACAATGAAATCCATTCCCTTAGCTGCGCCTTCCATCTCTTTTCCTCCCGCCAACAAATGTATTTTTCTTTTCTATTCATCGTCTGTCTCGTCATCTCGTGCTCTGAGGAGTTCATTTACAAGGAGAGAGGTATCAAAGTGTTGTAACAGAACCCTGCAAGGAACACTGCACAAAAACAAACATTAATATACGTATCAGATAACTGCATGTTGCTTGCAGAAATATAACTTGGATGGGAAATAAATGCTGGTTGTTTGTGCTGATCCAGTAGCTGGGATACTGACTCTTGCATCACAGTTACAAGCGTGATCAGCTCAACAACCATCGGTTCCTCTGCTGTGGAATGAGCACAATTTGCACTGTAAAAGCCAATATTGTAAGCAATTAATGATCAATATACACACTGGTTAGCACTGCTGCCTCACAGCGCCAGGAATCTGGGTTCAATTCCCGGCTTGGGTCACTGTTTGCACGTTCTCCCCTTGTTTGCGTGGGTTTCTTCCAGGAACTCCGGTTTCCTCCCACATTCGGAAAGATGTGCTGGTTAGATGCATTGGCCATGCTAAATTTTCCTTCAGTGTACCCGAACAGGCGCTGGAATGCATCGAATAGGTATTGACAGTAACTTCATTGCAGTGATAATGGAAGACATTGTGACATTAATAAATAAACTCAACTTAAAAAAAAACATACATGGGCTGGATCGAGTGAATCGTTAGATTTTTACCTGCTATGCAGTGGAATGATTTTATTTCCAGTGCAGGTAATTGTTTTACTGTGGATCTAGCAAGACAAACTAAAGCAGCCACAAATTAATCAGTTTTGTAATTATTTTTTAGAACGTGTTGAGTATTTTCTTTGTTGCACAAGCTATGGTACCAATTCTTAACGTAAGAAATCTTGAGCGCTGGCAGGGAATTCAAGTTGACCTGCCCTTATCTCACATCTGGAAAGTCATGAATCCTTTGAGTCCTGGGGCTGCTGTCAATTGAACTTGCTCACCCAAGCTGGGTAAGTTTTGTCAATCCTTGACAACACGGCTAGAATGTGTTGTCACGTGTAAGTAGGGCACCCTACCTCAAGGGGTAACTAAAGCTGACATTATCAAACACAACCAACTTAAATTGTGCCCCAAAGTAGTTAGCCTCAGAGGACCATTGTCTGGTTATAGTTAGAGTGGAGCATTTTATTTGTGATCTGTAATCAGATAAAAGGATATGAAGTGAGAAGAAACATGTATCTTTAAATCGATATGAGCCAGAAATGACCTGAAGCTCAATTTAAATACTTATTGACGTTAAAAACACACAAACATAGAACATAGAACATAGAACATTACAGCGCAGAACAGGCCCTTCGGCCCACGATGTTGCACCGACCAGTTAAAAAAAAACTGTGACCCTCCAACCTAAACCAATTTCTTTTCGTCCATGAACCTATCTACGGATCTCTTAAACGCCCCCAAACTAGGCGCATTTACTACTGATGCTGGCAGGGCATTCCAATCCCTCACCACCCTCTGGGTAAAGAACCTACCCCTGACATCGGTTCTATAACTACCCCCCCTCAATTTAAAGCCATGCCCCCTCGTGCTGGATTTCTCCATCAGAGGAAAAAGGCTATCACTATCCACCCTATCTAAACCTCTAATCATCTTATATGTTTCAATAAGATCCCCTCTTAGCCGCCGCCTTTCCAGCGAAAACAATCCCAAATCCCTCAGCCTCTCCTCATAGGATCTCCCTTCCATACCAGGCAACATCCTGGTAAACCTCCTCTGCACCCTCTCCAAAGCCTCCACATCCTTCCTGTAATGTGGGGACCAGAACTGCACACAGTACTCCAAGTGCGGCCGCACCAGAGTTGTGTACAGTTGCAACATAACGCTACGACTCCTAAATTCAATCCCCCTACCAATAAACGCCAAGACACCATATGCCTTCTTAACAACCTTATCTACTTGATTCCCAACTTTCAGGGATCTATGCACACATACACCTAGATCCCTCTGCTCCTCCACACTATTCAAAGTCCTCCCGTTAGCCCTATACTCAACACATCTGTTATTCCTACCAAAGTGAATTACCTCACACTTCTCCGCATTAAACTCCATCCGCCACCTCTCGGCCCAACTTTGCAACCTGTCTAAGTCTTCCTGCAAACTACGACACCCTTCCTCACTGTCTACCACACCACCGACTTTGGTGTCATCAGCAAATTTGCTAATCCACCCAACTATACCCTCATCCAGATCATTAATAAATATTACAAACAGCAGTGGCCCCAAAACAGATCCCTGAGGTACACCACTTGTAACCGCACTCCATGATGAATATTTACTATCAACCACCACCCTCTGTTTCCTATCCGCTAGCCAATTCCTGATCCAATTTCCTAGATCACCCCCAATCCCATACATCTGCATTTTCTGCAGAAGCCTACCATGGTGAACCTTATCAAACGCCTTACTAAAATCCATATATACCACGTCCACTGCCTTGCCCCCATCCACCTCCTTGGTCACTTTCTCAAAAAACTCAATAAGGTTAGTAAGGCACGACCTACCTGCCACAAAACCATGCTGACTATCACCTATCAATTCATTACTCTCCAAATAACTATAAATCCTATCCCTTATAATTTTTTCCAACATCTTGCCGACAACAGAAGTGAGACTCACCGGTCTATAATTCCCGGGGAAGTCTCTGTTCCCCTTCTTAAACAATGGGACAACATTCGCTAACCTCCAATCTTCTGGTACTATACCAGAGGCCAACGACGACCTGAAGATCAGAGCCAGAGGCTCTGCAATCACTTCTCTTGCCTCCCAGAGAATCCTTGGATAAATCCCATCCGGACCAGGGGATTTATCTATTTTCAGACCCTCCAGAATATCCTGCACATCCTCCTTATCAACTGTAATACTGTCTATTCTACTCCCTTGCAACCCAGTGTCCTCCTCAGCTATATTCATGTCCCCTTGCGTGAACACCGAAGAGAAATATTGGTTCAATGCTTCACCAATCTCCTCCGGTTCCACACATAACTTCCCTCTGCCATCTATAACTGGCCCTAAACTTGCCCTAACCAACCTTCTGTTCTTGACATACCTATAGAACGCCTTAGGATTCTCTTTAACCCTATCCGCCAAAGTCTTCTCATGTCCCCTTTTAGCCCTTCTAAGCTCGCTCTTCAACTCCCTCTTAGCCAATCTAAAGCTTTCTAGTGCACTACCCGAGTGCTCACGTCTCATCCGAACATAAGCCTCCTTTTTCTTTTTAACCAACAAAGAAACTTTTTTGGTGCACCACGGTTCCCTAGCCCTACCAATTCCTCCTTGCCTGACAGGGACATACCTATCACAGACTCGCAGTAGCTGCTCCTTGAAAAAACTCCACATGTCGGACGTTCCCAGTCCCTGTAATCTCCTAGTCCAACCTATGTTTCCTAATTCTCTCCTAATAGCCTCATAATTACCCTTCCCCCAGCTAAAACCACTGGCCCGAGGTTCATGCCTATCCCTTTCCATCACTAAGGTGAACGTAACCGAATTGTGGTCACTATCACCAAAATGCACACCAACTTCCAAGTCTAGCACCTGGTCTGGCTCATTTCCCAGCACCAGATCCAATATAGCCTCACCTCTAGTTGGCCTGTCTACATACTGAGTCAAAAAACCTTCCTGCACGCTTTGAACAAAAACTGACCCCTCTAACGAGCTAGAGCTATAACAATTCCAGTCAATATTAGTCAAGTTAAAATCCCCCATAACAATTGCCCTATTACTTTCACTCCTAAGCAGGATTGACTCCGCAATCCTTTCCTCAACCTCTCTAGAACTTTTAGGAGGTCTATAAAAGACTCCCAACAGGGTGACCTCTCCTCTCCTATTTCTAATCTCCGCCCATACTACCTCAACAGATAAGTCCTCATCAAACCTCCTCGCTGACACTGTGATACAATCTCTGACCAATAATGCTACCCCTCCCCCTCTTCTACCTCCTTCCCTACTTCGACTAAAACATTTGAACCCCGGGACCTGCAGCATCCATTCCTGCCCCTGCTCTATCCATGTCTCTGAAATAGCCACAACATCGAAGTCCCAGGTACTGATCCACGCTGCAAGTTCACCCACTTTATTGCGAATACTCCTGGCATTGAAGTATACACATTTCAAACCCTGCTCCACCCCACCTCTGCAATGCCGTGCATTGCAGTCCCCATCCATGCATCCCTCACTTTCAGCCCCACTACTCAGGATCCCTCCCCCCCCCCGAATCAGTTTAAACCTCCCTGCATGGCCTTAGCAAATTTACCCCCCAGGATATTGGTCCCCTTCTGATTAAGGTGTAGACCATCCTTCTCATAGAGGTCACACCTTCCCCAGTACGAGCCCCAATTGCTTAAGTACCTGAACCCCTCCCTCCTGCACCATCCCCTCAGCCATGAATTCAAACCTTCCCTCTCGCTATTCCTCTCTAAACTATCCCGTGGTACAGGCAAGAGTCCAGAGATAACCACTCTGTCAGTCTTGGCCTTTAGTTTCCACCCCAACTCCATAAATCCCTGCCTAATATCCCCTTCCCCTATCCTCCCTATGTCGTGTGTCCCCACATGTACAATAACTTGTGGTTTATCTCCCTCCCCCCTAAGAGTCCTGAATACCCTGTCAGACACATCCCGGACCCCAGCCCCTGGTAGGCAACACACCAACCCTGAGTCCCTACCTTTAGTTCCGACCCTCCTATCTGTCCCCTTAATTGTGGAGTCCCCAATCACAAGGCCCAGTCTTTTACAGCCCCTAACCACCTGAGCTTTCTCACTCGGCTCACCCCCAGAGATCTGCTCTCTATGCTCAGTTGATTCCTCCTCAACTGTAGCCTCCAGCACCGAAAACCTATTATGGAGGGGAACCGCCCCAGGGGATTGTCTTCCCGATTGCTTCTTACCCCTCCTCCTGGCATTGACCCAAGCCTCATTTCTAGGAGTTACTATTTCTCTATAACTCCTATCAACTTCCACCTCCGCCTCCCGAATTATGCGGAGTTCCTCTACCTCCCCCTCCAGCTCCTTTACACGCTCCTCCAGAAGCTGCAATCTAATGCACTTCTTACAACTAAAATCTCCTGAAACACTACTGGATTTCCTCACCACATACATCCCACAGGAGATGCAGCATACTGCCTGAACTGCCATCCCTGAAGCCATTACCAGCAAGAAAAAAAGAAAACAAAAAACTTCCCCACACTTATAATTAGGTTAGAGGAGGATGGAAGGGTGGGATCCTCTACCAGTGTAGAGGATCGGGTATCTCCTCTGCACCAATTTATAGGGCTAGGGGCCCGAGAGAAAAAAAAAACTACTACTGAGGGGGAACCTCCCAGGTAACTGACTTTTAAAGTTAAAATAAAAACCCTTCCCAGACTCCTTTGCTGCCCACTTCTAGTTTTCACTTTAAACTTGAAAAACTGCTGTTAAAGTAAAGGCCAAAAAAATACACACACTAGCTGACTAATTAAATAAATAAACAATTCAATTAATCCAATTAATCTCTTACCAGCACTGCTGCTTTTCAATCACCCCTCTCAGCTTGCTCCAGTGGATCAATGAGGGGGAACCTCCCAGGTAACTGACTTTAATGAGGGGGAACCTCCCAGGTAACATCTCCAAACAGCTTCGGAAGGACACTCTATCCCTGAAAGATGTCAACATAACACCATGGGGGGAATTCTCCTGTCCCACGGGAATCGTAGTGGGCAGGGGGGGTGGACCATGCTAAGGTTCGTTGACCTGGGGCTGGATTTTCCGATTTTGGGGTGAGTGCAGCCTGAAAATCCCACCCCATATTTCAAACAGACCCCTGACTGCCAGACGGAAAAATTAGGAAAACAGGGAAATAGGAATATTGCTCTGAACTGGTCTTGTGTACTTTAAAATGGAATACTGGAGAACAAAGAACAGTACAGCACAGGAACAGGTCCTTCGGCCCACCAAGTCTGTGCCAACACAGATGCCTCTCTAATCTAATATTTTCTTGCCTCTTAGTGGTCCATACCCCTCTATTTCCTGCCTAATCATGTATCAATCCAGATGCCTTTTGAACGTTGTTATAGAATCTGCTTCCACCACCTCCTCCGGCAGCACGTTCTAGGTATTCTCCACCCTCCATGTGAAAAACTTGTCCCTTACATATTTTTTAAACTTTCCCCCTCTTACTTTCAACCTATGCCCCTAAGTAATTGACTCTTCGACCCAGGGAAAAAGACTCTGACTATCCACTCTATCCAAGCCTGTCATAATTCGTAAACCTCTATCAGGTGTGCCCCCCCCCCGCCCCCCCCCCCCAGCCCCCTCTCATCCTCAACGCTCCAATGAAAACAATCCAAGTTTGTTCAACCTTTCTTCATAGTCCACACCCTCCAAACCAGGCAGCATCCTGGTAAATCTCCTCTGCACTCTTTCCAGCGCTTCCACATCCTTCTTATAGTGAGGTGAGCAGAACTGCACACAATATTCCAAATGTGGTCTCACCAAGGTCCTGTACAGTTGCAGCATAACCCCACGGCTCTTAAACTCCAACCCCCTGTTAATAAAAGCTAACACACTATAGGCCTTCTTCACAGCTCTATCCACTTGACTGGCAACCTTTAGAGATCTGTGGATATGGACCCCAAGATCTCTCTGTTTCTCCACAGTCTTCAGAACCCTACCTTTGACCCTGTAATCCACATTTAAATTTGTCCTACCAAAATGAATCACCTCACATTTATCAGGGTTAAACTCCATTTGCCATTTTTCAGCTCAGCTTTGCATCCTATCTATGTCTCTTTGCAGCCTACAACAGCCCTCCACCTCATCCACTACTCCACCAATCTTGGTGTCATCAGCAAATTTACTGATCCACCCTTCAGCCCCCTCCTCTAAGTCATTAATAAAAATCACAAAGAGCAGAGGACCAAGCACTGATCCCTGCGGCACACCGCTAGCAACCTGCCTCCAATCCGAAAATTTTCCATCGACCACCACCCTCTGTCTTCGGTCAGACAGCCAGTTACCTATCCAATCGGCCAACTTTCCCTCTATCCCACACCTCCTCACTTTCATCATAAGCCGACCATGGGGGACCTTATCAAACGCCTTACTAAAATCCATGTATATGACATCAACCGCCCTACCTTCATCAACACACTTAGTTACCTCCTCAAAAAATTCTATCAAATTTGTGAGGCACGACTTGCCCTTCACGAATCCGTGCTGACTATCTCGGATTAATCCGCATCTTTCTAAATGGTCGTAAATCCCATCCCTAAGGACCCTTTCCATCAATTTACCAACCACCGAAGTAAGACTAACCGGTCTATAATTACCAGGGTCATTTCTATTCCCTTTCTTAAACAGAGGAACAACATTCGCCATTCTCCAGTCGTCTGGCACCATCCCCGTGGACAGCGAGGACCCAAAGATCAACGCCAAAGGCTCTGCAATCTCATCCCTTGCCTCCCACAGAATCCTAGGATACATTTCATCAGGCCCAGGGGACTTATCGACCTTCAGTTTATTCAAAACTGCCAAGACATCCTCCCTCCGAACATCTATTTCCTCCAGCCTATTAGCCTGTAACACCTTCTCTTCCTCAAAAACATGGCCCCTCTCCTTGGTGAACACTGAAGAAAAGTATTCATTCATCACCTCGCCTATCTCTACTGACTCCATACACAAGTTCCCACTACTGTCCTTGACCGGCCCTAACCTCACCCTGGTCATTCTTTTATTCCTCACATAAGAGTAAAAAGCCTTGGGGTTTTCCTTGATCCGACCCGCCAAGGACTTCTCATGTCCCCTCCTAGCTCTCCTAAGCCCCTTTTTCAGCTCATTCCTTGCTAACTTGTAACCCTCAATCGAGCCATCTGAACCTTGTTTCCTCATCCCTACATAAGCTTCCCTCTTCCTTTTCACAAGACATTCCACCTCTTTCGTGAACCATGGTTCCCTCACTCGGCCATTTCCTCCCTGCCTGACAGGAACATACCTATCAAGGACATCCAGTATTTGTTCCTTGAAAAAGTTCCACTTTTCATTAGTTCCTTTCTCTGACAGTTTCTGTTCCCAACTTATGCCCCCTAATTCTTGCCGAATCGCATCATAATTACCCCTCCCCCAATTGTAAACCTTGCCCTGCCGTACGGCCCTATCCCTCTCCATTGCAATAACAAAAGACACCGAATTGTGGTCACTATCTCCAAATTGCTCTCCCACAACCAAATCTAACACTTGGCCCGGTTCATTTCCCAGTACCAAATCCAATGTGGCCTCACCTCTAGTCGGCCCATCCACATATTGTGTCAGGAAACCCTCCCGCACACACTGCACAAAAACTGCCCCATCCAAACTATTTGACCTACAAAGGTTCCAATCAATATTTGGAAAGTTAAAGTCCCCCATGACAACTACCCTGTGACCCCCACACATATCCATAATCTGCTTAGCAATTTCTTCCTCCACATCTCTATTACTATTTGGGGGCCTATAGTAAACTCCTAGCAACGTGACCGCTCCTTTCCTATTTCTAACTTCAGCCCATATTACCTCAGTGTGCAGATCCCTCACGAAGTGCCTTTCCGCAGCCGTTAAACTATCCTTGATTAACAATGCCACTCCTCCACCTCTTTTACCAGCTTCCCTACACTTAGTGAAACATCTATACCCCGGAACGTCCAACAACCATTCCTGTCCTTGTTCTACCCACGTCTCCGTAATGGCCACAACATCGTAGTCCCAAGTACCAATCCACGCCCCAAGTTCATCTACCTTGTTCCGGATGCTCCTTGCATTGAAGTAGACACAGTTCAACCCACCTTCCTGTCAACCAGTACCCACCCTTGACCCTGATACCTTCCCCAATACCTCACCACCCTCACTGACTTCTGGACTACAACTCCCTTTCCCACTCCCCTGACAAATTAGTTTAAACCCCCCTGAAGAGCCGTAACAAATTTCCCTCCGAGGATATTGGTGCCCCTCTGGTTCAGGTGCACCCCGTCCTGTTTGTACAGGTCCCACCTTCCCCAGAACGTGTTCCAATTATCCACGTATCTGAAACCCTCCCTCCTACACCATCCCTGCAACCACATATTTAACTGCACTCTCTCCCTGTTCCTCAACTCGCTGTCACGTGGTACCGGCAACGTACCAGAGATGACCACATGTTTCGTCTTGGCTCTCAGCTTCCAGCCCAGCTCCAGAAATTCCTGCTTTAAATCTCCATCTTCTGCCCAAGATTCCGCACTGCCTCAAAGAACTTTGACATGTGAAAGTACATCTCTTGTCCAGATGGGGCCTCCATTCCAGTGACTCCTGAGACTTTTACCCAGAATTTTGTCTGTCTTCCTTCCTTCAAGGCAGACTGAACACAGCTCCCTCTGCCTGATCCTGTATGTTTGTGACATGACCGTCACCCTGCGCCACCCTATCTACATGTGCATGTGGACCTACTGAGGTAACAGTATCTGTGCTGGTTGACCATGCACTGCAAAGGTGAGAGCCTGTGCTCCTCTGTGCCTGTGGAGGGACAGGGTGATGGTGTGCTGTCTGACATTAGTGTACCTTTAAGAGTTTTTAAAAAAATCATGTTCTCTGTATCTCACAGCCTTGGCTGATGTCATTGACACCGGGTTGTCTACCAGATGCACTTTTATTTCTCCTGAAGTGACTTAAATGTGAGCCTCAGGTACTTTCTGAGATTAGTTTTATAACCCTGCATTGTTTGGAGGAAAACTGGTTGGCAGGTCAGGTGACAGGAGCTATTTCATTTTCAGTTCTGTGCTGCAGGTTTTAGTTTTAGAAGGGGCAGCAAGCTGAGCAGAAGTGTTTCTCCCTGTTTTATTTGGAAATTCTGCTGGTTATGTGAAAACAAGATCTTGTCTTTCTGGAGGGGAGAATCTGCTGTTGGTGGCTTGACCAGATTCGCTCCCTGGGTTTCTGGGAACATGTTCTGACTTCAAATTGTTCTGAGTCTATCAAGAGAACTGCAGAATTCATCCAAAGGACTCAATTCCAGTATCACGTGAGTATTAGTTTTTGCTGTGTCGAACCTGTTTAAAGGGTTGTTTATGGGGTATGTTGATTGGAACATCTTAAATATATTTGTTAAGACTTATACATTATTGTGGTTGTTTTGTTGGTTGTAATTTATAAGAAGTTATTGCTAATTTCTTTCTATACACAACCTTGGTCACCCTGTTATAGAAAGGGTATTATTAAACCAGAAAGAGTGCAGAGGAAATTTACTAGGATGCTACTGGGACTTGATGGTTTGAATTATAAGGAGAGGCTGGATAGACCGGGACTTTTTCTCTGGAGTGTAGGAGGCTGAGGGGTGATCTTATAGAGGTCTATAAAATAATGAGGGGCATAGATCAGCTAGATAGTGAATATCTTTTCCCAAAAGTAGGGGAGTCTAAGACTAGAGGGCATAGGTTTAAGGTGAGAGGGGAGAGATACAAAAGGGTCCAGAGGGGCAATTTTTTCACACAGAGGGTGATGAGTGTCTGGAACAAGCTGCCAGAGGTAGTAGTAGAGGCGGGTACAATTTTGTCTTTTAAAAAGTGTTTAGACAGTCACATGGGTAAGATGGGCATAGAGGGATATGGGCCAAATGCGGGCAATTGGGACTAGCTTAGGGGTTTAAAAGAAAGAGCGGCATGGACAAGTTGGGCCGAAAGGCCTGTTTCAAAAAAAATCTACATGTTAACTATATTTTTAATTAAACTTTGTTTGAATCGTACCTGAAGTGAAACATCTCATGCTTATCCTAGCCATATTCAAGGCGCAAAACTTATGATTCAGATGGGCTTCATAAAACACTTTGGAATTTCTGACCTGAACCATAACAGGTGGGACATTTGCATCTGTCGGAGACAAAAGAAGAGATGATGAGAGCGAGCCGAGGAGAGTAGAATCTACTGCAGTGTTGAGGCTACCCAATATTACTCATTGCATGACATTTTATTGGGCGGGGTGGAGTGTGGTGCACCCTCTTAATGACCACTTCACCCTCCGTAATCATCAGGTTCATCAGGTTAGGAATTGTGCTCACCTAGCCAGAGAGATTATTGACCTTTTTTTGACACTGTACCCAAGTTCCCCTTATCATACCTCTGCACTGACGAAGATGGAAATCTGGAGCTAGGCCTCTTTGGTCTCAGCTGATGGCTTCTTTCTGTTACCTTCCAAGATAGGGACTTTCCTTCTCTCCCTCACAGCTTTTAACATACGATTAAGATCTGCATCAGTGGACCGAGGGACAGATCTTTCCCCTGATGTTAGGCTCAGGCTTGCTTGACCTTGTTCACCTTTCTTTGGAGAAGTAAAGCTTTAACAAGAACAGTTCTCTGCTTCAGAACAGCCAGCAGCCTCAGAAATGGCTGCCATGGGGAAACTATGGAAAATTATAGATTGATATACGTGTAGTATTTTAACAGTTAACAGAATGATTCATTACTCATAATGCATTAACTTAAAAGACGTTTGTGCCCAGAGTAGTTTAAACTGAAGTAAGCTGTTGTTTCTCCGATTGTGTAATCTCATGTAGGACGCAGATAACATTACAGGCACTTGGCAAACCAGAGTCACAGCTCCCATGCTGCTCTTAATTGGAGAAGTGGGGATTTTGAACACTGGTCTGTCTTTTGTTTGATAGGCAGTCTCATTTCTTAGAATCATAGAATAGAATCATAGAATCCCTACAGTGCAGAAGGAGGCCATTCAGCCCATCGAGCCTGCCCCGACAACAGTCCCAGCCAGGCCCTATCCCGTAACCCCACATATTTACCCTGCTAATCCCTTGATACCAAGGGGCAATTTAGCATGGCCAATCAACCTGACCTTGCACATCTTTGGATTTTATTTGACTTTAGTGCACTTCACAGTCAGATTACTAAATTCAGTAAGTTACACTTCCCTAAAACGCACAACCCCCATTCAGCAGACACATTGACACATCTGGGCTATCTGTAATATCGTCAACGTAAAACTCCCTCATGATAGTGTGTACAGACTCTCACATAAAATGGCTGAGCTGCAAAACATTTACTGGAGAAGGAATATTCTGTCAGTCTTGGGTGAAGCAAGCATGCAATTAATGGGTCCTGGCTGTTTTATTACTGGCATGTGATCAGACCTCCCACTGAGTATGTTTTTATAAATATTTTACAACTCGCTGGGGAACTTCCTTCGTTTAATTATAAGCCTATGAACTTCTTGTTAAAGGCACTTTTTTTTCCCACAGAATTCCTGGTATTTGCTGGAAGAAATGCTCCGGTTCGGAAATGAAATTTCCCCAAATCGTCACATTATAAAAAGGAAACAGTGCGTTTAGGAAGGGATCGGAGTTTGTTTTGGACGATAGTATCGACTCAGATGAAGAAGAAATATTTTCGTTCAGGCTACGATTTTAGTTTTAGATAACATCCACTGGGGCCACTCAGAGAGCAGCATTTTAATAACATTGCTTTTAAAAAATGATACTTGCCCTTGCTAGTTACACTAGGTTACTAGTTTCTGAGTTTCAAAATGTTTAGAGAAGTCCTCCCACAAACATTTTTTTGCAGGAAAACTCACTCTGTCCATTTCAAATTCGGGATAGGCAATAAATGCTGGCCCACAGCTAGTGATGCCCACATGTCATCATGAATAAAAACAACGGGGGCGGACTTACCAAATAATTCTAAGTTTTGAATAAGCGTTAAAATGGGAGAGAATCGTGTCCATTTTTTGGGCGCGCTCTCAGACGCAATCGTATGGCACTTAGAAACAAAAGAGCCCTAGTGTGATTCTTGCCAGCAGGGGGAGTGGGTGGAGCCTATTCAGCCGACTGCTGAGATCTAGGGGCGCCCTGATCTCCCATTGCACTGTGTACAGATCTGTCACTCCCCCCATCATCCCCTTGGCCATGGTCCCCCCCAAATGCGTCCTCCCCCGATTGCTCCCCCCCCCCTCCCGATCACCACTCTGGCCGATCGCTGCCCACCTATTGCCGCCCCAGCCGATCATCACATCAGCCAATCCCCACTTCCCTCCCCCACTACGGATCTCCCCCCGGCTCCCTGTCATGGCCCCGCCCTGTCCCCGAGGGGCACTGCCCGGCCCTCCCTCCGACCACCCGAGGGGGGTTCAATGGCCTCTGGTCCCACCAGCAAGACCATCATGTCAGATCCCTGTTGGTGGGGATCATAGTGATTCTCGCCAGTGAAGACCTCGACTGACGAGCTGGTAAGGACAAGTGAGCACCGACGATTGGGGCTGGGACTCACTAATGATATTTAAATTACCTGCTGAATAAAGGAACGTGGAGCCGATTTTGCCGGCAGAATGGGGCTGGTAACACCGTGAGAGGTGAAAAACCATGCCAACAACTGGCGTGATGAGTTGGTAAGATTGTCCCCTATGAGTGTTATATGTTGGATCCAACTGCACAGAATCAGTGCAAAATATGTTGGTAGTATAAGCAAAGAGATCCCCCCTGTAAGTGTCGAAACTTGGCCAGATTTCTTGGAAGCGAAGAATGATTGCACAACTTATTCTCTATCATCCAGTGCTGGAGCATGAATGGAAAAAGTCGAACTGGGAGAAGGAGTGAGAGGAACCTAGATCGGAGGGCACGGTGCTGCCTCACAGCACTAAGAACCTGGGTTCGATTCCCAGCTTGGGTCACTGTCTGTGCAGAGTCTGCATGTTCTCCCCGTGTCTGCGTGGGCTTCCTCTGGGTGCTCTGGTTTCCTCCCACAGTCCGAAAGATGTGCTGGTTAGGTGCATTGGCCATGTTAAAATTTTCCCTCAGTGTGTCCGAACAGGCACCGGAGTGTGACGACTCAGGTATTTTCACAGTAATTTCATTGCAGTGTTAATGTGAGCCTACCTGTGACAGTAATAAATAAACTTTTTTAAAAAACGTACTAAACATGACTGGAAAATTCATACTCCAACCTCATCCATGGCTGGGATTCTCCAGTGCCGCTGCAGTGAATGGAGTTGTGGCTGAGCTCCAAGTTCTTCATTCTCGCTGGCAGCAGGGCGGGGACGAACGCGATCAATTGGAGAATTCCCTGTCCATGGTGTTTGTTCTGTAGATGTGATTACATGAGCAGCAAACAGATCAACAGCCTGGAACAAAATAACGGGAGTCAAATTAATCGGATTGTTTGACTTGCTAGAAGCTATGAGACACAACTTCAAAGGAAGATGTTACAAATCGTGACGTGGCATGAGCCCAGTCCAGAAAAGAAAATGCTAGCTGTAGTAAAGCTTTACGAAAAACTGTAAAGGATAGATTCCACTCCTCCACTCCCCCACCCCGCCCCCCTGACCCTACCCACGCTTAACTCCACCCCACCCCAACAACTCCAGGGGCGGCACGGTGGCACAATGGTTAGCACTGCTGCCCCACAGCGCCAGGGACTTGGGTTCGATTCACAGCTTGGATCACTGTGCAGAGTCTGCACTTGCTCTCCGTGTCTGCATGGGTTTCCTCCGGATGCTCCAGTTTCCTCCCACATTCCGAAAGACGTGCTGTTTAGGTGCATTGGCCATTCTAAATTCTCCCTCAGTGTACCCAAACAGGCGCTGGAGTATGGCGACTAGGGGATTTTCAAGGTAACTTCATTGCAGTGTTAATGTAAGCCTACTTGTGACACTAATAAATAAACTTTAAACTTTAGAAGCATATTCTGCAAACTTGAGCTCAAGTTGCTCAAGATTTTCCGCCCGTTAAAATTACTGGACAGGAAATAGTGAAGGACTTAATATTGATTTTGCAAAGGGTGTTTCCACCCCACTCAGCTCTAAGCTGGGCCTGTATGTTTTGAAATGCATGTCGTAGAATGGCCTTGTACGCTGCAATGTTAGGACACAGAGATATGGGTCAGGTGGCTTTGCAAATTGCTTAATCACTCCTGATGTTCCAATCTCTAACTTACAACTTCAGCGCAATCTTCATCTCGTTTCCTCGGCTAGTCTTTAACGGGAAAAGCAACTAAACGGGTCTTTATCTGTTTTCATCTCGCAAGTGCTGTGGTTCTGTGAGGTCAAATTTCCTTCCACAATGTCAAAACTGAATAAAAAAATAGCAATTTTAACCCAAGGGACCTTCCTTCTTATCAGATATTTTACACATATTTGTTTCGAGTTGAGTCATAATATCTTACTGATGAGACAAAGTGGCAGCAAAGAAGGAAAGAAAGGGAAGCATATCCTGCACTCCGGATCCAACTACCTTGTGAGATATCTTGCCCCACGTGTGCCCAAATATCTGCAAGTCCAGAATTGGCCTGTTCAGTCATATGGCAAAAGCTTGTGACCCTGAGTAGGTGTCATCCTCAAATCGAGTGACAGTTGGTGCCAAGCCTTATTTGTTGATTCACTGATTGAATACTTCCCATGTACACTGATTTTCAAAATAAATCTTTTTTTGTCTCTGTATCACATATTGAAACTATCAAAATTGCAAAAAAAAGGCACAAAGTATGGGTTTTGTAATATTTGTGTCACAACTTATTAGTGTCACAAGTAGGCTTACATTAACTCTGCAATGAAGTTACTGTGGAAATTGCCTAGTCACCACACTCTGGTGCTTATTCCGGTACACTGAAGGGCAATTTAGCATGGCCAATGCACATAACCCGCAAATCTTTGGGCTGTGGGGAGGAAACCGGAGCACCCAGAGGAATCCCACGCAGATGAAGGGAGAACGGAGAAGGTACAGACACTGCACAGCTGCTTTCTAATTCCATAGAAGCTGGATTGATCCAATCAGCCTCTGTGGAAATGATATTGGAAGGGAGTTCGAAAAACATTAAACTCTTCGGGTGGAGTTTTCCCGTCCCGCCCGCCACAGGCTGGGGGGTGAACAAGCAAAGGTCCGTTGTCCTCGGGTGGGATTTTCCAGTTTGGGGCGAGCGTGGCCAGAAAATCACACCCTTTGATTTTTCGATGTGCGGACGAACTCATTACGTTTTAAGGATCAGGCACTCAAATGAAATGGACCAGAATTCTTCCATCCCACCCGCCACTGGGTTGCGGAGAATGTGAAACGCCATTGACAGTCGGGCGGGAATTTCCGGCTTTTAGACCAGTGCGTCCGGAGAATTCCACCCATGGTCTTTTCAGATGGGCTTCTGTTAAGCAGCATCTGAAGGCTGCGTGATAAAGACTAAAGTCGAAGCCACTATCCACAGTCATGAAGGTGGCAAATGTCAGATTAATCCAACATTCCTTGAAGTAAAACTAATGCTTGTTCTAAGTTTTCTTTAGGATTATGTATCCATTGTTTGCTTTTGCCAAGTCTACATTGGATAAGTGTCTGACTTAACATAAACATTAGTTCATGTCAGCAGGTATCGTATGAAAGTTTCCACAGACTAATAAAAGAATGGCTAGTTGGCTTAAAATTAATACCAAACTTTGTGTGTACTATTGGAAGCAGTTATGATTTGTGAGAACAAAACCACTTTGGCTGCTAAATATTATTTCTAATTGCTCCAAGTAAATTTTTTTTTGTCATGGCATGCTTGAAATTGGATCTTAAAAATGCATAAAAAGCACCGGCATAGTTGGAGGGTTATATGACAACTAGTTGTGATTCTATCTCAATTTACGTTGCTCAGTCATTATTAAATCTGATCCCCCATCTTCACACCCCAGCTGGCATATGAAGAAAATGGAACAAACTCGATTTCTCTGGAATTATAGTCGCAGTAGCTGGAGCCTGCCCTTAAGCCTTTTCAACTTACCCAGCCATGACAAGCAGTACATAGATTGGATCTGACTGGCCCTTTTAAGGGGCAAGTGCTCCTATATTACTTCATTGATCTTCCTGTCTCTTCTTAAAACCAAGGTTTTTTTTAAAACATAAAAATAACCTTGCTCGATGTGTGAATTTAATCAATTTTTTTGTCTTTTTGAAGGGCAATTTGTTGTTTGCACATGAAGGATGTGATGATATATTGTTTACGTTTGTAAGTTGTCCTATTCTGTTGGAATTGAAGCTGTCTCGCATGTCAGCATTTCTCTGTCAAGACAACTGCTTTGAAACTATTTATTCCTCTGAGCAGATGGGCACTGCAGTTACTCACAAAGCTTTATGAGACAGTACCTTTCAAAACCACAACCACTACCACCTGGGATAGTTAGGGCAGCAGATGCAGTTAGGGAGGCAATGGCCTAGTGGTATTATCACCAAACTCAGGGCCTGATTCTCCCATTGCGACCTGCAACTTTTCTGGCGGGACCGGTCAGGAGAATCGCGTGTCGGCCATTTTGCAGGATTCGCGCATGCGCCAGGAATGCATGCGCGGCTCCCAGAACCGGAGAACAGTTGCAGTCGAGATCGTGCTGGAAATCGGCGGGAAGAGAAGCAAGTCATTTGAATCTTTTTTAAATGTAATTTAAATATATCTTGCATGTGATTATCGGGCCCGGCACGGAACTTGCCGGGCCCAATAGCATCTCCCACCGTGCCAGGAATACTTCATTCCGGCGGGGTTTAGAGTAGCTCTCCATGTTCGGGCAACGAGCGGGGGAAGGAAGGGGCTTTCAGGGCTGCCCAGGGGGTCAAACTGCGGGGGGGGGGGGGGGGTGGTGCCCCCTGGGCATGGGCTCCCTGGCACTGCCCAATGGGCAAAGTTCCCATGCCCAGGGGGCACCTTAGCAATGCCCATCGGGCATCGGGAAGTGCCTAGGTGGCGGGGCCTATTGTGGGTGGAGCCTAGGGTCGATCGGTGGAGGTGGAGGGTCCCACTGCCACTCTGCATGGTGATCGGTCTGGGCTGGAGGGAGGGCAGCGATTGGGGCAGGCTGGGGGGTGGTCTGCCGGGGTGGGGGGGGGGGGCCTGCCTCCCGGGGGGTGGGGTTGGGGTGAGCTGGGGGGGGAATCTGCCAGGGTGAGGCGGGTGGGGGGAATCTGCCAGGGTGAGGCGGGTGGGGGGATTGCCACTGCTGGGGGGGCGGGTGGGCTGGACATCAGGGTGCTCTGGGGCGGGTGGGAGTCAGGGCTGGCCCGGGAATTGTTGTGGAGGCCGCGATCGGGCTGTGGAGGGGGCTCTGGAGGGGCAGCACTGCGGGGGGTCTCGGGCTGGCCAGCAATCGAGCTGGCCAGCAAAAGGGGGGACTGACAGATCGGGGCCACTGCGCATGCACAGAGTTCCAGAACTGTCAAACTCAGGTGCGAATAGGCCCCGCCCCCTGAGTTTTTAATGAGATTCACGATTGTGACCTCTGCAGTGCACAGAGTGCGGAGATTCTGGTCTAAAGCTGCACTGCAGAAACAGTCGGGATCTAGAACAGTTTTCCCACCAATTCAGCACTTTTGGGAGAATCGCCCCTCAGTTAATCTTCTGGGGATCCGAGTTCAAATCCCACCACGGCAGATGGTGGAATTTGAATTCAATAAAAAATATCTGGAATTAATAATCTACTGATGGTCATGAAACCATTGTCAATTGTTGGAAAATCCAATCTGGTTCACTAATGTCCTATAGGGAAGGAAATCTGCCATCCTTAACTGGTCTGGCCTACATGTGACTCCAGAGCCACAGCAATGTGGTTGACTCTCGGGCAACTAGGAATGGGCAATAAATGCTGGCCCAGCCAACGACACCTATGTTCCACGAATGAATTTTTAAAAATGGCACCTGGAAGTTCCCCTTCGAGCCACCCCCCATCCTGACTTGGAAATATATCGCCACTTCTTCACCGTCGTTGGGTCAAAATCCTGGAACTCCCTCCCTAACAGCACTTCGGGTGGACCTGGACTGCAGTGGGTCAAGAAGGCAGTTCACCGCTGTTACGGACAGGAAGCTCACTGCTGACTCCGAGCAGCAAGGTGGCAGCGTGACTGGAGGCCGGTCGAACTCTCTGAACAGCTCGGTGGTGTTTTTACTGGAGGCCATCATGAACACCATTATAAAGCTGCCTAGTGTGTAGAAAGAAGGGGAAAGAGGTCCAAGTGTGGAGAAAGCAGCAGGTGTGCTGCTCAGTTGACCACCATTGGTGTGTCTCTTCTCTCGACCTGCAGGTTTTTCATCCACCCATTTCTGTTTATTGATAACTGAGTCACTATTGAGGCAGAGGTGAATTGTTTTGGATTACTTTTTCTTGTTTCATTATTGTTTGGTCGGGTGTGCTCAAATCCAACAGCCTCATAGCCATTGGTTCGATGCACCCGAGCTTTTCATTTACTGTTTTGCACCCTGTCTCTGGTTTTTGGCTTCTTAATCTCCTCAATTTCCCTGACCTGTAGGTGGCACAGTGGTTAGCACTGCTGCCTCACAGTACCAGGGACCTGGGTTCGATTCCCGGCTTGGGTCACTGTCTGTGTGGAGTTTGCACGTTCTCCCCGTGTCTGCGTGGGTTTCCTCCGGGTGCTCTGGTTTCTTCCCACAGTCTGAAAGACATGCTGGTTAGCTGGATTGGCCATGCTAAATTCTCCCTCAGTGTACCCGAACAAGTGCCGGAGTGTGGCGACTAGGGAATTTACACAATAACTTCATTGTGGTGTTGATGTAAGCCTACTTGTGACACTTAAACTATCTTTTTCTTCTCCCGACTTTCTTGAGGAGCAAACCTGATATCGACTGACTGACTTCCTTTACAAATTCTCTTGTTTTTCCCTCTTTTGTTATGGCTGTGGGTGGTAATAACTTCAGAATTGTCTGTAGATAACTTTCTGAAAGTTTTGGGCCATAACCCTGCCACCTTCTGAAGATCAAAAAGGGATGAGCAATAAATGCTGGCTGAGCCAGCGCCACCCACATCCCAAGAATGAATAATAAATCAGGGGACGGCAGTGGCTCTGTGGTAGCAGTCCCGCCTCTTGAATCAAAACATTATTATTTGTTTGAGATCTGGTCCAGAGACCGGCACATAATAGAGGCTAGCACTCCTGTGTTTAGAGATAGCTGCATTATCAGATAAGAAGGCAAGCCAAGGCCCATTTTGCCCTCTTTGGTAGCATCGAGACTGTGCTGCATCCAAATCTGCAGGAATACATAGATTGCAATGACAACGTGGCTATCTGCTTCCAATGATTGCCTTCTGAGGGTTTGCCTCGAGGGCCTCTGTAATATGTCTTCTGAGGCAGAAGTCCCTTCACCTAAATCCCTTTATTTATAAACTCTAACAGCAGTACACAGAGTGCTAGTAGTCAGCAGTCTATCTCCAGGGGTGTCAGAGGAATTGACATGCCCGGTTACGTTCAAGGCAAAGACTCCCTAATTGGCCCATCAGTTGGATCCTTAATCAGGGATTTCTTTCGATACCAACCAAATAAACGAACTCAAATTAACTTAGGGACAAATTAAAAGGGGCAGCTCCCCAAAAGAAAGGGGGAACAGCCCGAACCAAAAACAAAGTCGAAAGGAAACTTAAAACATCAAACCAAAAGGTGATTATCAGGGTCAATAATACACCCCAGCCCCTGCGGTGCCCAGCGGTCGCGGAAGGCGTCAACTGCGCCCGTGGACACCGCATGCTCCCTCTCCAGGGACACCTGGCCGCGAATGTAGCCACGGTAGAGGGGCAGACAGTCAGGATGGGCGGCCCCGTCGATCGCCCGCTGCCTGGACCTATTGATGGCGCGTCTCACCAGGCCCAGGAGCAGGTTCACGAGGAGGTCGGCATCCCGACCCGCCCTCTCCGCACCAAGTGCCCGTAGATCATGAGCGTGGGACTGAAGTGCAAACAAAACATCAATAAGAGGTGTTTGAGGAATCCTTAATCAGGGAGTTCATACTCCAATAAGCCAACCTCAATGGCCTGAATGAAGTCAGTACTAGCCCCCTGCTCCCCCTGTGAATTCAGGCCATCTTTCTTCCTGTGCATCATCTACAAAAGTCTTCCAGAGCTAATTCTGATCAGCTTGGAGCATATTGTGTGCTGTGTTGCACTATTTGTCATTCTCCTTTCTACTCAGAATGCTGTCCTCAGCCAATTCCAGCATCTGCTTCAGCCAGAATGCACCTCCTCCATAAGAGATGGCTTTCAGTTATGCGGGCTGGCTTTCTGAGCTGCTGCCTGATGTGCAGAATTTTTCCAGTATTTTCTAGTTTTATACCAGCTTCCTGGCATCCACAGTACTTTGCTCTTCCAGCTAGCAGTGGAGCTAACCTAATACAAACATGCTGAGGTGTGCAGCCATTCCACGGTATATAGTATTGCATGCATCTATCATGTAAATAGTTCAAAGTTTGTACATTGCTTACATCAAAAGAGTTGGACACAGGTTAATCAAGCACGGCAGTCCCTGAACCGTTTTCACAGGCTATCCAATTTGGTCCCTGTTATCAGGTCATTGCTGTTTATGGGATCTTGCTGCATTGGCTGACAAGTTCCCCTGCATTGCAACTGTGATCGTACTTCAAAAATTGCCTGCAAAATGCTTTGGGGTGTCCTGAGGCCATGAAAGGCACTAATTGTTCCTACTTTTCAAGGAATAGATTAAGTTTAATAATATGCATTCTAACAAATGGCCTCAATGGGCTGAGTATCAGAATGAAAGAATGAGATCATAAGAGCAGGAGTAGGCCATTCAGCCCCTCATGCCATCACGGGAAATGGGGATATTGAAGAAAATTGGCATACAGATAGATGATAGGATCATAGAATCCCTACAGTGCAGAAGGAGGCCATTCAGCCCATTCAGCATGCACTGACAACAATCCCACGCAGGTCCTATCCCTGTAATTCCACGCATTAACCCACTAGTCCCCCTGACACTAAGGGGCAATTTTAACGTGGCCAATCAACCTAACCCACACATCTTTGGACTGGGAGGAAACTGGAGAACCCTGAGGAAACCCACGCAGACAAGGGAGAATGTGCAAACTCCACACAGTGACTCGAGGCCAGAATTGAACCCGGCTCCCTGGTGCTGTGAGGCAGCAATGTTAACCACTGTGCCAACGTGCCGCCCATAATCAGCCATGAGGAAGTGGCATCGTGTTATTGTCACTGGACTAGTAATCCAGAAACCCAAGGTTATGCTCTGGGGATCCGGGTTCAAATCTCATCACGACAGATGGTGAAATTCGAATTCAACAAAAAAATCTGGAATTGAAAAATGCCATGAAACCATTGTTGATTGTTGTCAAAACCCATCTGGTTCACCAATGTCCTTTAGGGAAGGAAATCTGTCTTCCTTACCTAGTCTGGCCTACATGTGATTCCAGACCACAGCAATGTGGTTGACTCTTAAAATGTCCTCAGTGATGGCCAATAAATGCCGGCCCAGCCAACATCATCCACTTTCCATGAACCAATAAAAACCTGCAGACTTGATGGGCTGGATGGCCTATACCTGCTATTCTCCTATGTTCCCTTGAGCAACCTGTTCCACCATTTAAATGGATCATGCTGATATGTGCCTTAACTCTATTTACCCCTCATGGTTCCCTATTTCTATATAATTGCTTAAAAGAATTCTGACTATTTCAATTGACGCTCAGCTTGGAGCTCTTTGAGGGATCTGGAGTGTGAGACTTTCACGAACCTTTTGTATAAAGAAGTGCTTCTTGACATCATCCCTGAATGGCCTAGCTGTAATTTAAGCGTAATGTCCTCTTGTTCGAGACTTACCCCACCAGAGGAAATTACTTTTCTGGGGTTCATAATCCTGCAACGCCGTCAGATTTCAGCCACAGAATGACCTCCTCATTGAGAGTGAGGGGAAGTTGGGAGAGATTCATTTGCCTGTCAGATACGGGTTACGGAGCAGAGATTAGGGAAGGGGCATCGTTGAGACTGGCAGTGGTAAAAGTGAGGTTGATAGATGGTTGTGAAACCAAATAGCACATTCTTCGCAAGATGAGAAAATAATAATATTAAACAGCTTAATTTCTTTTTGTAAATCTAATTGATTACCAGACTATATTTGGATGTTGATAAATGAAGAAAGTTTACAACTCTTCGAGATGATAAATGGGCGGACAACATTATTGTTGATCTGTCTTGACAGAGTTATTGATTTGACTTCCTGGGGATTGAATGCAGTACTGTTTGATTTAATTGTGTCTGTAGTTGCTAGCAGTGTCTCTAACTGCCGCTGTTTGACTTCCTGATCTATGTGATGGGGCCAGTCCTGGGGATAAATTTTTCCCTCCCACAGGTGACCGGCCGGTGCACAAGAGGCCTGGTCATGTTTGAGGACGGTGGGAGGCTGAAATTTAAGAGCCGTGAAATGTGGCAAACCATTTACATGTCCATTGACTTCAGCAGGACCGGAAAATCCCACCTAAGGGAGAGTCTGGAAAATTCCCCTTCCCCAAGCGGCACTGTTAAATGGCTGGCAAACTGCCAGCACAAATTGAATGCCAATGGACAGGTCTTGAGTCCAGACCATCGCAACACCAAACAGTTTCCTTATCATTTTAGAATTGAACTGACCATGAGTGTGCACAATTTCAGAGTGCGTAAGATCAGAGCAGGTCCAGATCTTATATGTGGATAAATATTCACCATTAAGTTGCTTTAAAAGGAGTTCAGAGAAGGTTCACTTGACTCAATGGTGGGATGAGGGGCTTATCTTTAAGATTGGGACTATATACATTAGAGTTTAGAATCATAGAATCCCTACAGTACAGAAGGAGGCTGTTTGGCCCATCGAGTCTGTACCGACCATAATCCCACCCTGGGTCTATTCCTGTAACCCTACACATTTATCCTGCTAATCCCCCTGACGCTAGGGGTAATTTAACATGACCAATCAACCTAACCCACACATCTCTGGACTGAGGGAGGAAACCGGAGCACCCGGAGGAAACCCACACAGACATGGGGAGAACGTGCAAACTCCACACAGATAGTGACCCGAGGCCAGAATTGAACCTGGAGCTGTGAGGCAGCAATGCTAACCACTGTGCCGCCGTGCGGCCCCGAAGAATGAATGGTGATCTTACTGAAACACATATGGCAGAAATTTCCCGTCCCGCCCGCCACGGGGATCATACAAGGCAGGACACGGACTATGCAAAGGTTTGTTAACCTCGGGCAGGATTTTCCGACCCTGGGACGAGCGCAGCCAGAAATTCCCGCCCATAATATCCAGAGGGGACTTGATAGGGTGGATCCTGAGAGAATTTCCTCTTGTGGGAGAAACCAGAATGAGGGGACACAGTTTCAGAATAAGAGGTCTCCCTTTTAAGATTGAGATGAGGAGAAATTTATTTCTCTCAGAGGGTTATCAGTTATGGAACTTTCTTTCCCAGAAAGTATTGAAGGCTGGGTTGTCGAATTTATTCAAGGCAGAGTTAAAGTTTTGATAAACAGGGGAGTCAAGAGTTATGGGTGGGGAAGGGGGGTGGTCAGACAGAAAAGTAGAATTCAGAGCAGCCAGATCATCCTTCTTATTGAACGGCAGAGCAGATTTGAAAGGCTAAATGGTCTACTCCTGCGTCCCATGTTCTTATCGGCTGGCTGCCAGCAGATGAAGACCAGGTTGCCCACCTGTACTCAGGTACATCATGCCCAAGGTTGGGGGTGAAGAGGAATGTACCTGCTTCTCCTGGCTTCACCAAAATAACATTAAACCTGCTTCTTCCCTGGCAGCTTATCTTGGGTGGGACATCCTGGTAGCTAAAACATTATCGGGGTCCTTGCGACATCATAAGATCTGAAATATTCCGAGATCAATGCAACTCACGCAGAGTCAGGCATGTGCTATCGCCATAGATAAAAGCCAAATTCTGCAGTTGCTGGAATCTGAAACAAAAACAGAAAATGCTGGAACATCTCAGCAGATCTGGCAGGACCTGTGGACAGAGAATAGAGCCAACGTTTCGAGTGTGGATGACCTGACTCGAAACGTTGGCTCTATTCTCTCTCCAAAGATGCTGTCAAACCTGCTGAGATTTTCTGTTTTGTGTGTGCTACAACCACCCTGTTAAAGTGGCAGAGGGAAGGACAGGGACTGCAGGTTTTAGAGTGCGATTTTAAATATGCAGACTCTCATTCCTGTTGGGAGGGGTGAGCTAAAAATTGATCCCATTTCTCCTCTCTCCCGCCTCTACATATATGTGAGTCCTTCCTGGTATATTTGAGGTTAACTTCGTAAAGCATTATATGATTTAAGTTTTGAGATGCAATATATGTACAGGACATGTTAGCAGTTATCACGGGATACCCATAGTTATATTCGTGACAACGGAAGGTGATCTGGCATCACAAATATCATCGATGCTGAGTCACGGTCAGCGTCAAAGTGCAGCCCTTTCTGGAAATTGACAGGAATCCCGCACAACTGGATGTTGGTTAAAAAAAACGCCCATTGAAGTCACCATTATTTACATTTTATTTTAGGCTGTGTTATTTTTAGCAGGAAAATGACATGATTAAAGGCAACGCCTCACTATCCTCTAAACAGGAGGTTCTTGGTTTGGCTGGGTTCCCAGAACACCTAGGAGATCCGCGCTCCGGTGTTACAAAGAACAAAGAAGAATACAGCACAGGAACAGGCCCTTCGGCCCTCCAAGCCCGCGCCGCTCCCTGGTCCCAACTAGACCATTCTTTTGTATCCCTCCATTCCCACTCCGTTCATGTGGCTATCTAGATACGTCTTAAACGTTCCCAGTGTGTCTGCCTCCACCACCTTGCCCGGCAGCGCATTCCATGCCCCCACCCCCTCTGTGTAAAATACGTCCTTCTGATATCCGTGTTAAACCTCCCCCCCCCTCACCTTGAACCTATGACCCCTCGTGAACGTCACCACCGACCTGGGAAAAAGCTTCCCACCGTTCACCCTATCTATGCCTTTCATAATTTTATACACCTCTATTAGGTCACCCCTCATCCTCCGTCTTTCCAGTGAGAACAACCCCAGTTTACCCAATCTCTCCTCATAACTAAGCCCTTCCACACCAGGCAACATCCTGGGAAACTTCCTCTGCACTCTCTCTAAAGCCTCCATGTCCTTCTGGTAGTGTGGCGACCAGAACTGGACGCAGTATTCCAAATGCGGCCGAACCAACGTTCTATACAACTGCAACTGTTGTGACAGTTTAGTCCTACAGCAGATACTGGATGACTCTGTGGCCAGGTTCGTTTATTCATTTTGTTTATCAAATTTTGCAGTTCCAAAGCTCACAGAATGTTTTGAGAAGGCCTATCAATGCTGAAGTAGTCTCCCCAAGTGTGGGTATTAAAGCATGTGGACATCATTCTGAAATTGGTAGAATGTTGGTTGGTGTTTTTGTGTCATATATTTGATCGCTGCACTTTGCTGGGATTATGGGATGGGCAGTATAGTTTGCCCCTATGTTTCTGGCCTCTAGCTCGGCGTGGCGAGCCAGTAAGATAAGGCGAGAGGTGAAAAATTGGGTTTGCGCCCGAGTTTGCGCCTCTCGCGAATCTTGCCAGCCATGTTCCGCTGGTGAAATCAACCTCGCGGCACTAGAGCTCAGTAGGTGACCTCATAGGCTGGCTGAGACTCCACCCCACCGACTGACGAGATTCACATTCCGTCTCTGTATTGCACAGAGTGCCGTAAATTACCATGACTTTGCGGAAAAAAACAATGTTTTCTCGCCCTTTTTACACTTGGAGTTCTTTTGAGAAAATTCCACCCAGAGACTTCTATGGAAGGTCCCGGGGAACAGAGGAATTGGCCATCAGAAGTTCAAACTTCCTCTGTTTCTCACGGCGGGAGGCGGCAGGAGGGACGGGAAGCGGCTTGTTTCAGGATACCCCATTGACCGCACCCCCTGTTGCTGGGAAATGCACAGCACCATCAGAGAGACCAGAAAATCCCATTGGTTTGAACAATCAGAAAATTCAGGCCTATATAAATCATATCACACAAATTTTTATAATGTAATATATCCAAATTGAATTTGGAAATAAATTTGTTTAGATAATAGATTTAATGTGACACCATAGTCTATTGCAGATTGTGAGTTGTCTCGAGTGAGAGAGCTGCAGATGGACAAAATTGAAATATTTATTCAGGGATAAATTATGAACCATTTTCTATTTGTCTTATTTGCTCTCAGAAGTTGGTGAAGCTGCTCATATTGACTAGTCCAAACTGTTCTTAGAGACTGGTGGTGGACTTTATCCCTGAACTGCAAGAGTGCTCACGGTGAAGATTCACTTACCTTGGCATTTGGTCAAGAATTCCAGGATTCTGCAGGAACTGAAATGTTTGTACAAGGCATGATGTCGGGGGGACCTGGATAGAAATGTTGCTCCTGTGACTCTGCTGCTCTCTCTCTTCTCATTGGCTTATTTGATTGAGAGGTGCGAAAGAACAAAATTGATGTGAGTGTTAACTGGCTTTTCCTCCATTATCCTCACACTAACATTTGTCTAACATGAATAATTAGAGGGAAATACACCCTTATTAGTTTGAGACCAGTCGAGTTGATCACTTGTGTTCTGCAATGTGGATTGAACATGCTAATGCTCTTAAAGAAGTGTCATGTCAGAAAGCAGACAGAGAGGGAACTTCATAGAACATAGAACATAGAACATAGAACATTACAGCGCAGAACAGGCCCTTCGGCCCACGATGTTGCACCGACCAGTTAAAAAAAAACTGTGACCCTCCAACCTAAACCAATTTCTTTTCGTCCATGAACCTATCTACGGATCTCTTAAACGCCCCCAAACTAGGCGCATTTACTACTGATGCTGGCAGGGCATTCCAATCCCTCACCACCCTCTGGGTAAAGAACCTACCCCTGACATCGGTTCTATAACTACCCCCCCTCAATTTAAAGCCATGCCCCCTCGTGCTGGATTTCTCCATCAGAGGAAAAAGGCTATCACTATCCACCCTATCTAAACCTCTAATCATCTTATATGTTTCAATAAGATCCCCTCTTAGCCGCCGCCTTTCCAGCGAAAACAATCCCAAATCCCTCAGCCTCTCCTCATAGGATCTCCCCTCCATACCAGGCAACATCCTGGTAAACCTCCTCTGCACCCTCTCCAAAGCCTCCACATCCTTCCTGTAATGTGGGGACCAGAACTGCACACAGTACTCCAAGTGCGGCCGCACCAGAGTTGTGTACAGTTGCAACATAACGCTACGACTCCTAAATTCAATCCCCCTACCAATAAACGCCAAGACACCATATGCCTTCTTAACAACCTTATCTACTTGATTCCCAACTTTCAGGGATCTATGCACACATACACCTAGATCCCTCTGCTCCTCCACACTATTCAAAGTCCTCCCGTTAGCCCTATACTCAACACATCTGTTATTCCTACCAAAGTGAATTACCTCACACTTCTCCGCATTAAACTCCATCCGCCACCTCTCGGCCCAACTTTGCAACCTGTCTAAGTCTTCCTGCAAACTACGACACCCTTCCTCACTGTCTACCACACCACCGACTTTGGTGTCATCAGCAAATTTGCTAATCCACCCAACTATACCCTCATCCAGATCATTAATAAATATTACAAACAGCAGTGGCCCCAAAACAGATCCTTGAGGTACACCACTTGTAACCGCACTCCATGATGAATATTTACTATCAACCACCACCCTCTGTTTCCTATCCGCTAGCCAATTCCTGATCCAATTTCCTAGATCACCCCCAATCCCATACATCTGCATTTTCTGCAGAAGCCTACCATGGTGAACCTTATCAAACGCCTTACTAAAATCCATATATACCACGTCCACTGCCCTGCCCCCATCCACCTCCTTGGTCACTTTCTCAAAAAACTCAATAAGGTTAGTAAGGCACGACCTACCTGCCACAAAACCATGCTGACTATCACCTATCAATTCATTACTCTCCAAATAACTATAAATCCTATCCCTTATAATTTTTTCCAACATCTTGCCGACAACAGAAGTGAGACTCACCGGTCTATAATTCCCGGGGAAGTCTCTGTTCCCCTTCTTAAACAATGGGACAACATTCGCTAACCTCCAATCTTCTGGTACTATACCAGAGGCCAACGACGACCTGAAGATCAGAGCCAGAGGCTCTGCAATCACTTCTCTTGCCTCCCAGAGAATCCTTGGATAAATCCCATCCGGACCAGGGGATTTATCTATTTTCAGACCCTCCAGAATATCCTGCACATCCTCCTTATCAACTGTAATACTGTCTATTCTACTCCCTTGCAACCCAGTGTCCTCCTCAGCTATATTCATGTCCCCTTGCGTGAACACCGAAGAGAAATATTGGTTCAATGCTTCACCAATCTCCTCCGGTTCCACACATAACTTCCCTCTGCCATCTATAACTGGCCCTAAACTTGCCCTAACCAACCTTCTGTTCTTGACATACCTATAGAACGCCTTAGGATTCTCTTTAACCCTATCCGCCAAAGTCTTCTCATGTCCCCTTTTAGCCCTTCTAAGCTCGCTCTTCAACTCCCTCTTAGCCAATCTAAAGCTTTCTAGTGCACTACCCGAGTGCTCACGTCTCATCCGAACATAAGCCTCCTTTTTCTTTTTACCAACAAAGAAACTTTTTTGGTGCACCACGGTTCCCTAGCCCTACCAATTCCTCCTTGCTCTTACTGAGCCTCAACATTGTTGGGAAAGTTGGGGGGCCCTATTTTATCATTTTGATTCTGAGTGCTGGGCGGACATGAAACTGAGAGTGTTTCAGATCCGGCTTTTAGACCCGTTCTCAGACGCCCCCATACGCACTCTGCCTGCAAAAATATCAGTGATTCCGAATCGCGCTGCAGAAGGTTCTGGGCGTGGCTTGACGCGCCCGAAATCCTGCAGCTCCGATCGGCGCCTCCAACTGCACATGCGCAGAAAAAAAATGATAGGATGCCACATCGCTCCCGGGCCGGATAATGCCTGCCCCTGGCCCCCATAGACATTGCCCCACCCCTACAACATTACTGACCCCCTTGTCCCCCCTCCGCCACCCAGACCAATCATGGGCCCCTCCCCTCCTTCCCCCTCACTGATCTCAGGCAGTCTGGCAGCGGATGCCCCTTCCCCCCCCCCCCCACCGATCTCAAGCAGAGAGCCGTCGGACACCCCCCCCCCCACCCCCCAGTCTCAAGCAGGCAGCCGTCGGACACTCTGCACTTACCTCTTCACTAACTGGAGTGCTTAAATCGGACTTTTGTAGAGCATGTCTGTTTTGCGCCAATTCTGGATGGGCAAATGCGGTCGTAAAGGGGGAAGTGCTGATAAGATTGTGCGTGCAGCCCATTAAGTCAAATTAAATGCATGCAAATGCATTTAAGTGGCCGTCGTGCCCATTTCATGCGTGGTCCCGATCATGGCCATTTTTGGGCCTTGGTAAAGGGAGAACTGAAACAGAGACGGGTGCTGATCGCGCTAATCACCTCACGCCCGACTTTAGCAAAGTTTTCGCACCTGAAAACAGGCGCAACTTGATGGTGAAATCGGGCCCAGGGACTCTCCTTCTCGCTTAATTTCTGTCTCTCAATTTCGGGTGCCACTTGGCTGTCATTTTAACAGCGACCTACAAACATATATATGTATAAAAAACACCTTTAGCACAGATAAACATTGCAACATGCCATGCCTATTGCGATAGGTAACTCAAAGTTTGATCAAAGAGTTGGGGCAGGATTTTCTGACAATTCCTGCTGGCAGGAATTTCCAGTCCCGCCGGCAGGAATTTCCAGTCCCGCCGACAGCGAACCCCGCCACATGTTCATAAGTTCATAAGTTCATAAGATATAGAAGCAGAATGAGGCCATTCGGCCCATTGAGTCTGCTTCGCCATTCGATCATAGCTGATGTGCTCCTCATCCCCATTTTCCTGCCTTCTCCCCATAACCCTTCAACCCATTACCAATTAAAAATCTGTGTAACTCCTCCTTCAATTTACTCACTGTCCCAGCATCCACTGCACTTTGGGGTAGCGAATTCCACAGATTCACAACCCTTTGGGAGAAGTAGTTTCTCCTCAACTCTGTTTTAAGTTTGCTACTTCTTATCCTAAGACAATGACCTCTTGTCCTAGAATGCCCCACCAGTGGAAGCATCTGCTCCACATCTACTTTATCCATACCTTTTATCATCTTGTATCCCTCTTTTTGATCTCCCTTCATTCTTCTAAATTCCAGAGAATTTCAATATTTCTTCATATGACAAACCCCTCATCTCTGGAATCAATCTAGTGAACCTCCTCTGAACTGCCTCCAATACCACTATATCTTTCCTCAAATAAGGCGACCAAAACTGTGCGGCCCCATCAATGCCTTGTGTAGTTGCAACAATACTTCATTACCTTTATATTCTATTCCTTTAGCTATAAATGCCAACATTCCATTCGCTTTCTTTATTATCTGCTGTACCTGCATGTTAGTTTCCCTGGCTATGTTCCCTGGTGGTGGAGGGTGAAAACAAGGGGGAAATCCATTGACAGCGACGGGACCGGTGGATCCCATTGCCGTCTAATGATGGGCCTTCTGCACCACTGCAAATCACGTTGTGAGGGGCGAGGGGGGGAGTGGGGGTGCAGCGAAAAATCCCACTCATCATTTTAAGGAGGTCCTAAAGAAGGAAAACCAAGAGGTGGGGGTAGGGTAAGGAATTCCAGAGTAAGACTTGGATGGCTGAGGGCCCAGCCACCAATATTAGGATAAAAGAGGTCAGATACATCAGAGGACGGAGGCAGAACTATGAAGGGTTTGAAAAGGGATTGAAGAACCAGGAAAGGTTACAGTAATAGAGAGAGGAAGATGAGACCAAAGAAGGAGAATTGCAGAGGTCATAACTATTCTTTGGGTATAAAACCCCTAAATATGGACATACACTGAGTGCAACAAGAGCGAGTTTCTAGAGGCAACACCCTGATGCCTGATCAGTACCAGCCATATGGACACTATCGTACCTTAATAGGGGTCCTACACATATTTCTGGATCCTGCCATGGGCCTGCCATCTTGCCATCCACCTATGTCAGGAGACCTGCCAATGCGGACAGCCCAAAATTGGATGTGGGTAATGGGCAAGCTGCCTCTGGAGAGGCAGCAATGCTGCCAGTTCCCCCTAATTATAGAAATGAGGCCTGTAACTCAATATTGGACACACCTTGGGCCTTCTGTTTGGGATGCATGTCGATTATGTACCTGCAAATGTGCTGTAAATATTTTTACTCCTTAGCTTGTGAGCATTGGCTGTGAAACATTCTCAGAGAAATGAACAAACTTTTGCCAAATTGTCAGTCGCTCCAGCAACCCATTCAGATGCTAAATGGTATTGCGGAAAAACAATATGAAGAGGCAAAGACATCATTCTTATTTCATAGATGATGGAAATCATTCTAAGAGTTGCATCTGGGAGGCAAAGGAAATTGTACAGCCCAAAATAAATACAATGGAAATCAATAACAGACACTCAGAACATCAATAAACATCAGCAGTGCCACTCGACATGGTGAAAAGTTTATTACTTGTACATTGTTCTCTTACTTTTCCTACAACATGTTGGGGTAATAAATTAAGTAATATTTGATTTTATTGCGTTCCTTTGCTCTCTCGGTTGAGGGTAACTAAAGGATACTTGATCCTGTTTGTGGAAGAATAGCACAAGTTCAGTATTTCATATTCTTTGACATATGAATGCATAATATTGGAATTGACACAAAAGCACCTGCAGTATGGCATCAGAAGATTTGCTTCTGACAAGCTTGAGATTAAAATGAATTCATTTATTCTTTCATGGGATGTGGGTGTCACTGGCAAGGCTAGCATTTGTTGCCCATCCCTAATTGTCCTTGAAGTGAGTGGCTAGCTTGGCCATTTAAAGTTTATTTATTTATTAGTGTCACAAGTAAGCTTACATTAATACTGCGATGAAGTTACTGTGATAATCCTCTAGTCACCACACTCCAGCACCTGTTCAGGTACACAGAGGGAGAATTTTGCTTGGCCAATGCATCTAATCAGCACGCCTTTTGGACTGTGGGAGGAAACCGGAGAACCTGGAGGAAACCCATGCTGACACAGGGAGAACGTGCAACTCCGCATAGACAGTGACCCGCTGAGAATTGAACCCAGGACCCTGGTGCTGTGAGGCAGCAGTGCTAACCACTGTGCCGCCCATGGCTTAGATGGCTGAGGGCCCAGCCACCAATATTAGGATAAAAGGGATCAGATATATCAGAGGACAGAGGCAGAGCCGTGAAGTGTTTGAAAGGGGATTGAAGGACCAGAGAAGGTTACAGTCATAGAGAGAGGAAGATGAGACCAAATAAGAAGTTAAACACATGCATGAGAATTGCGGAGATCATCACTATTTTTAGGGGTATAAAACCCCTAAAAATGGACATAAACTGGGTGCAACAAAAGCGAGGTTCTAGAAGCAACACCCTGATGCCCGATCAGTACCAACCATATGGACACTACCTTAGGTAAATAAGGGGCCCTTATATGCATATTTCTGGATCCTGCCATGGGCCTGCCATCTTGCCATCCACCTATGTCAGGAGACCTGCCAATGCGGACAACCCAAAATTGGATGTGGGTAATGGGCAAGCTGCCTATGGAGACGCAACGGTGCTGCCGGTTCACCCTAACTTTAGAAATGAGGCCTGTAACTCAATTTTGGACACACCTTGGGCCTTCTGTTTGGGATGCATGTCGATTATGTACCTGCAAATGTGCTGTAAATATTTTTACTCCTTAGCTTGTGAGCATTGGCTGTGAAACATTCTCAGAGAAATGAACAAACTTTTGCCAAATTGTCAGTCGCTCCAGCAACCCATTCAGATGCGATATGGTATTGCGGAAAAACAATATGAAGAGGCAAAGACATCATTCTTATTTCATAGATGATGAAAATCATTCTAAGAGTTGAACCCGGGAGGCAAAGGAAATTGTACAGCCCAAAATAAATACAACGGAAATCAATAACAGACACTCAGAACATCAATAAACATCAGCAGTGCCACTCGACATGGTGAAAAGTTTATTACTTGTACATTGTTCTCTTACTTTTCCTACAACATGTTGGGATAATAAATTAAGTAATATTTGATTTTATTGCATTGCTTTGCTCTATCGGTTGAGAGTAACTAAAGGATACTTGATCCTGTTTTTTGGATGAATAGCACAAGTTAAACATAGAAACATAGAAAACTATGTTGTAAACTTGTGTTTACAACACAAGTTGTACCGAACATATCCCTACCTTTTAGGCCTACCTATAACCCTCCATCCTATTAAGTCCCATGTACTCATCCAGGAGTCTCTTAAAAGACCCTATTGAGTTTGCCTCCACCACCACTGACGGCAGCCAATTCCACTCGCCCACCACCTTCTGTGTGAAAAACTTACCCCTAACATCTCCCCTGTACCTACCCCCCAGCACCTTAAACCTGTGTCCTCTCGTAGCAGCCATTTCCACCCTGGGAAAAAGCCTCTGAGAGTCCACCCGATCTATGCCCCTCAACATCTTATATACCTCTATTAGGTCTCCTCTCATCCTACGTCTCTCCAAGGAGAAAAGACCAAGCTCCCTCAGCCTATCCTCATAAGGCATGCCACTCAATCCAGGCAACATCCTTGTAAATCTCCTCTGCACCCTTTTCTACAACATTTTTTCTACCTCCTATTTTTGAAAGCATTGTCCAACTGTGCATTCCTGAATCGAAGCTCAAATTAAATTAAAGAAATCACAATTTTTGTCAAGCTCCCTTTCGTAAAAATGTACAACTGTGAGACCAAACTGTGGGCAATGGCTGCTCATGGGATCTTCAACATCTTTACTCATCTAAACTTTAACTTCACCGCACAGTGGTTACCACTATTGCCTCTCAACGCCAGGGACCCGGGTTCAATTCCATCCTTGGGTCACTGTCTGTGTGGAGTTTGTACGTTCTCCCCGTGTTTGCGTGGGTTTCCTCCGGGTGCTCTGGTTTCCTCCTATAGTCCAAAGACGTGCGGGTTAGGTTTATTGGCCATGCTAAACTGCCCCTTAATGTCAGGGGGATTGGCAGGATAAATAAGTACGTTTACGGGGATACGGCCTGGGTGGGATTGTTGTCAGTGCAGACTCGATGGGCCAAATGGCCTCCTTCTGCACTGTAGGGATTCTATGATAATGACAAAATATACACACTCTTGCTTTGTGAACACTTTGTTGTTGAAAGGCTTTTCAGATCTAAGATGTAGGCCTAGAAATATCTTTGTACAGTATTCATTTTTAGCTATAACAAGGCCCCCAAAGGGCAATGTGACAGGCAGGAAGTGGATGAGTATTTCCTCTGTATTTTAAATCCTGAATTTAAAATGGGCTAGTAGCGTGTAAGAAAACCTCAATTAAATTGCTGGGTATTCAGACACATTCAGCACCAGTGACCATAATGGGAATCAGATGCATAACTTGCACTGCCACTCAGCCAAGAACATACCAATGCATTCACTCATATCCAGAACAAGAGAACATTAGATATATAGAGGTTCCCAACCACAAGACTGTCATTAGGATGTCAGGAATCTAAATGTATATAATGGACTGAACCACAACCCAGACAACAAGGCAAATACATCAATGCAAAACTCCATGCACCCACTGAACCATAAGCATTGGGCACAGTATACTGAGAGATAGTGAACTCTGCACATCCAATCCAGAGAAACTGTTATAAAATAACCACATTTAGAAAAAAGCAACAATCACACCTTTGATATATCCATAGATTCTAGTTTCCTTTGTTTATTTCTTGGACTTATTCTGACTTATTCTGGGGCAGCACGGTGGTACAGGGGCAGCACTGTGGCACAATGGTTAGCACTGCTGCCTCACAGCGCGAGGGACCCGGGTTCAATTCCGGCCTCGAGTGACTGGGTGGAGTTTGCACATTCTCCCCGTGTCTGCGTGGGTTTCCTCTGGGTGCTCCTGTTTCCTCCCACACACCAAAGATGTGCGGGTTAGGTTGATTGGCCATGCTAAATTGACCTGAGTGTCAGGGGGATTAGGAGGGTAAATATGTGGGGTTGTGTGGATAGAACCTGGGTGGGATTGTTGTTGCTGCAGACTCGATGGGCCAAATGGCCTCCCTCTGCACTGTAGATTCTATGACCAAAAATCTGCAATGGGACTCACAATACAAGAATAGATTGTGGAATTATTCAATGGGATTTATAAAATGACACTCCAAATAATTCACCACTATTTTGTTCCAAATATCTGTGGACACGTGAATTTAGTCAAGGAGCTGAGATAACCAGCTCATTCATGCCCAAGTCTGAAAGTTGCAACAAAGAAAGGCCCAGCCACATCCCTTTTACTTTCAGCGACATACTCACTCCCAGAGTCCCCCACTGTTAACTAGATCTTGCCAGACCTGCTGAGTTTACGTGGCATTTTCTGTTTTCACTCACTGATTCCATACATGGTCAAATGCTGCCTTCATATTAAGGGCAGTCACTCTCTCTCTCTGGCATTCAGCTCTTTGTCCATGTTTGTAATGCGGTCAGGAGTCACGTGACCCTGGCGGAACACAAACTGAGCATCAGTGAGCAGGTTACTGCGAAGTGAGTGCCACTTGATAGAACTGTTGATGACCCCTTCCAATACATTGCTGATGATCCAGAGTAGACTGACAGGGCAGTAATTGGCTCGGTTGAATTTGTTCCGTTTCTTGCGTACAGGACATACCTGGACAATATTTCACATTGCTGGGTAGATGCCAGTGTTGTAGCTGTACTGGAACAGCTTGGTAGGGGACATGGAGCAGGTAACTATAGGCCAATTAGCATAGTAATAGGAGCACATTTGGAAAATCATAATCTAATCAGTTTCATGAAAGGGAAATCATGTCTAAATAATTTATTTGAATTTTTCAAAGAAATCTCAACCAGGGTGGATAGAGGGGAACCAGTAGATGTGTTGTATTTGAACTTCCAGAAGGCATTCAACAAGATACCTTACAGCCTCCCATCCATTGGGCCTGATTTTACCATTGCATTGCACCTGTTTACGGGTGCGAAAACTTGGTAAAGTCGGGCGTGAGGCGAGTCGCGCGATTCGCGCCCGCCTCCACGCCCTTTCTCCCTTTCCCAAGGCCTGAAAATGGCTGCGATCAGGACCACGTCCTAAACAGGCACGACGGCCATTTAAATGCATTTGCATACATTTAAATTGACTTAATGGGCTGCACACCCAACTTGACCAGCACTTCCCCCTTTACCACCATGTTCGCCCGTCCAGAATCGGCGCAAAACAGGGATGCTCCATAAAAGTCAAATTTGGGGACTCCAGTTACTGAGGAGGTAAGTGCCTAGCGTCCGACGGCTCTCTGCTTGAGATCGGTGGGGGGGGGGGGGGGGGGGTGTCCGCTGCCACTCTGCCAAAGATCAGTGGAGGGAAAGGGGGGGTCTGCTGCCACTCTGCCTATGATCAGTGTGGGGGGAAGGGGTCCGCTGCCACTCTGCCTGTGATCAGTGGAGGGAAAGGGGGGTCTGCTGCCACTCTGCTCTGATCAGTGGGGGGCGGGGAGGTCCGCTGCCACTCTGCTGTGATCAGTGGAGGGAAAGGAGGGTCCACTGCCACTCTGCTGTGATCAGTGGGGGGCAGGGGGATCCGCTGCCACTCCGCCTGAGATCAGTGGAGGGAAAGGGGGGTCCGCTGCCACTCTGCTGTGATCAGTGGGGGGCAGGGAAGGGGATCCGCTGCCACTCCGCCTGAGATCAGTGGAGGGAAAGGGGGTCCGCTGCCACTCTGCTGTGATCAGTGGGGGGAGGGGAGGTCCACTGCCACTTAGCCTGCGATTGGTGGGGGGGAGGGGGGAGGGGGCCACGATCGGTCTGGGTGGTGGAGGGAGTGGGGGATAAGGGGGTCAGTAATGTTGTAGGGGTTGGGCAATGTTTGTGAAGGCCAAGGGAGGCATTATCCGGCCTGGGAGGGATGTGGCAGGGAACCGGCATTCTATCATTTTTTTCTGCACATGCGCAGTTGAAGGCTCCGATCGGAGCAGCAGGGTTTCAGGCGCATTAAGCCCCACCCACAGGCTTGTGCAATGCAATTCAGAATCGCTGATATTTTTGCAGGCAGAGTGTGTATTGGGACGCCTGAGAATGGGCCTAAAAGTAGACAGGGGCATGTTCTCCTTTATACTTCCTGAAGTCGATGACAATCTCCTTCGTTTTGATGACATTGAGGGAGAGATTATTGTTGCCGCACCAATTCACCAGATTCTCTATCTCATTCCTGTACTCTGTCTCGTCATTGTTTGAGATCCGGCCCACTACAGTGGTGTCGTCAGCAAACTTGAAAATCGAGTTGGAGGGGAATTTGGCCGCACAGTCATAGGTGTACAAGGAGTATAGTAGGGGGCTGAGAACACAGCCTTGTGGGGCACCGGTGTTGAGGATGATCGTGGAGGAGGTGTTGTTGCCTATCCTTACTGATTGCGGTCTTTGCATTAGGAAGTTCAGGATCCAGTCGCAGAGGGAGGCCCAGGCCCGAGTTTGGAGATGAGTTTCTTGGGAATAATAGTGTTGGAGTATAAGAATGGGGAAGTCGTGCTGCAACTGTACAAGGTACTGCTGAGACCATATCTGGAGTACTGTGAGCAGTTTTGGTCCCCTTATTTAAGGAAAGATATTATTTCATTGGAGGCAGTTCAGAGAAGGTTCACTAGAATGATCCCCTGTATGGAGGGAATATCTTAGGAGCAAAGGTTAATCAAGGGTTAAAAGGGACTCTACTCATTGGAAGATCAAAGAATGGAAGATGATCTCGTTGAAGCATATAGGTTTCTTAAGGGCCTTGCCATGGTACATGATGAGAGGATGTTTCCCCTCATGGAAGAGTCTAGAAACAGAGGCATAGTCTCAGAATAAAGGGGCGTCAATTTAAGACTGAGATGAGGAGGAGTTTCTTCTCTCAGAGGGTTGTGAGTCTTTGGAACTCCCTGGCACAGAGAGCTGTGGAGGCGGAGTCCTTGAGGATCTTAAAGGCAGAGATAGATAGAGGCTGGAAGGTTATGGCCGTTCATGACGGCAGGATTTTCCCACCCCGCTGCAGCGAATGGAGATTTGGCTGGGAACCAAATTCTTCGACTTGGCTGTAGCGGAAGCATGGCATGAATGGCTGGTAAGATCATGCCCAGATTCTTGGTAAGCAAGGGAATCAAGGGTTACGGGGAAAGGGCAGGAAGTTGGGAGTGAGGATTGGCGGATCACCAATTATTTTATTAAATGGCGGGAACAGGCTCTAGGGACCGAATGGCCTACTCCTGTTCCTATTTCTTACGATCTCATAGTCTTTGCAGCTTTTGTCGTTCTTGATAGAATCTAGATAACCCATGATGAATTACTCACCTCCTGATGTCTAAGTGCATTTTAACCATCCTTAAGACTCAAGTCAGGAGAAGGTAAAATACTCACCACTCATCTGGATTGGTAGAGCAGCAGAACGCTCAGGAACTCTAAATCATCCAGGACTGAGCAGTTTCATTGATTAGCACCCCACTGCTGAACTCTGTTTCTACCCTCGAATATTAATATGATCGAATACAAAGCCTGTGGACACAATATTGAATTTGTTGATTGTTATCTTGTCCATCATAGCAAGTTATCAAGTTAAAAAAAGAGGGACATGCAATAACTGTGTATGACAATAAACCGGAATGCTGCACTGAAATGTAGCATGGTGGCACAGTGGTGGCACAGTGGTAGCACGGTGGCACAGTGGTGGCACAGTGGTAGCACGGTGGCACAGTGGCATAGCACTGCTGCCTCACAGCGCCAGGGACCTGGATTCAATTATGACCTTGGGTGACTGCCTGTGTGGAGTTTGCGCATTCTCCCCGTGTCTGCGTGGGTTTCCTACGGGTGCTCCGGTTTCCTCCCACAGTCCAAAGATGTGCGGGTTAGGCGGATTGGCCATGCTAAATTGCCCCTTAGTGTCAGGGAGATTAGCAGGGTAAACATTTGTGGTTACGGGGAAAGGGCCTGGGTGGAATTGTTGGTGGTGCAAGCTCGATGGGCTGAATGGCCTCCTTCTGCACTATAGGGATTCTATGGTTCTATTCTATGATGAAGGTGGGATTTAGTCTCACACAAACATCACCTTGCAGTCAACATGCTGACCATTCAGGGCTGTTTTTGAAGGAAGCACTTCCTGCTGCAACAGTTTGGGGTCCTTTTCGAACAGGATGGGCACTCTAGAAAAGAAAGGCTGATGTACGACCTAATAGAGGTCTTTCAAATTATGAAGGGATTTGGTTGGGTAGATGTGAAACAAAAGGATTTTCCACTTTTAGGAGAGACCAAAACAAGCCACCAATAAATTTCAATAGACAATTCAGGAGAAACTTCTTTACCCAGAGTGTGGTGAGAATGCAGAATTCACTTTTACAAGTAGTAAAGACAAATGACATAGATGTAGCTAAGGGAAACGTAAGCATGAGATTGAAAGGAATATAAAAGTTATGTTCATCGGGTGAGATGAAGAGGGGTGGGTGGTAGCTCGGGGGAGCAGAAATTCTGATGTAAACCCAGTTGGGATGAATGGCCTAGCCCTGGGCTGCAAGCTTGGTGGAGTTTTCAGTAATGTAACACTCTGAAAAGTTTCACAGACACAGGAGTTTAAATCCTGTTACAAACTAGCCCATGCTGTGCAGTGAATGTTGCAACTTGGGAACAATCTGAAACAGTTATTTTTGAAAAGGTGAGGGAAAATTACATTTTGATTTGATTTATATTTGTCACATGTATTAGCATACAGTGAAAAGTATTGTTTCTTACTCGCTATACAGACGAAGCATACCATTCATAGAGAAGGAAAAGAGTGTGTGCAAAATGTAGTGTTACAGTCATAGCTAGGGTGTAGAGAAAGACCAACTTAGTGCGAGATAGGTCCATTGAAAAATCTGACAGCACCAGGGAAGAAGCTGTTCTTGAGTCGGTTGGTACGTGACCTCGGACTTTTGTATCTTTTTCCCAACGGAAAAAGGTGGAAGAGAGCCGAGGCAGCGGAAGTGTAGACAGAGTCAATGAATGGGAGGTTGGTTTGCGTGATGGATTTGGCTACATTCACAACCTTTTGTAGTTTCTTGCAGTCTTGGGCAGAGCAGGAGCCATACCAAGCTGCAATACAATCAGAAAAAATGCTTTCTATGGTGGATCTGTAAAAGTTGGTGACAGTCATAGCTCACATGCCAAATTTCCTTAGTCTTCTAAGAAAGTAGAGGCATTGCTGGGCTTTCCTAACTATAGTGACGGCATGGGGGGACCACGACAGGTTGTTGGTGATCTGGACAAATAAAACCTTGAAGCTCTCATTCTAATGAGCAGAGGAAAAGAATTGAAACCTCAAACTAATGAATTCAATCTATTGTTTATTATTTTCAAAACATTAATTCTCACATTGTTAATTGGGGAGACTGTGTCACAGTGGTAATGTCACTGGAGTAGTAATCCAGAGGCCCAGGCTAAATCTCTGAGGAAGCCACCAGGATAGCCGATGGAATTTAAATTCCATTAATAACATCTGTAATTGAAAGCTAGTTTCAGTAATGTTGACCACAAAACTATCAATTGTCACTAAAAACTGATTGGGTTCACTCATGTCCTTTAAGGAAGGAAATCTGTTACCCTTACCTGGTCTGGTCGACATGTGACTCCAGATTCACTGCAATGTGGTTGACTCTTAACTGCTCTCTGAGGGGGCAGCACAGTGACACTAGGGGATTTTCACAGTAACTTCATTGCAGTGTTAATGTAAGCCTACTTGTGACAGTAATAAATAAACTTTAAATGGCCAAGCAAGCCACTCACTTCAAGGGCAATTAGGGATGGGCAACAAATGCTAGCCTTGCCAGTGACACCCACATCCCATGAAAGAATAAATGAATTCATTTTATCTCAAGCTTGTCAGAAGCAAATCTTCTGATGCCATACTGCAGGTGCTTTTGTGTCAATTCCAATATCATGCATTCATATGTCAAAGAATATGAAATACGTGGAGGAGGTGGTTAAGAAGGCGTATGGTGTGCTGGCCTTTATCAATCGACGGATTGAGTTTAGGAGTCCGGGGATAATGATGCAGCTAAATAAGACCCTCGTCAGACCCCACTTGGAGTACTGTGCTCAGTTCTGGTCGCCTCATTACAGGAAGGATGTGGAAAAGATTGAAAGGGTGCAGAGGAGATTTACAAGGATGTTGCCTGGATTGAGTGGCATGCCTTATGAGGATAGGCTGAGGGAGCTTGGTCTTTTCTCCTTGGAGAGATGTAGGATGAGAGGAGACCTAATAGAGGTATATAAGATGTTGAGAGGCATAGATCGGGTGGACTCTCAGAGGCTTTTTCCCAGGGTGGAGATGGCTGCTATGAGAGGACACAGGTTTAAGGTGCTGGGGGGGTAGGTACAGGGGAAATGTTAGGGGGAAGTTTTTCACACAGAGGGTGGTGGGCGAGTGGAATCGGCTGCCATCAGTGGTGGTGGAGGCAAACTCAATAGGGTCTTTTAAGAGACTCCTGGATGAGTACATGGGACTTAATTGGATGGAGAGTTATAGGTAGGCCTAAAGGGTAGGGATATGTTCGGCACAACTTGTGGGGCCGAAGGGCCTGTTTATGCTGTAGTTTTTTTATGTTCTATTTCTATGTTCTAAAAAGGAAACTGAATAGCACAGAAACAGGTGAGTTTTAATCATATTTCAAGATGAATATCTAAAAATTTGTAGCCCATTAACAATTTCAAAATCAACTTGAACAATGTTTAAGTCTGACAAAGAGATAAACAGAATTTGTCGATGTTTATTTTATTGATATATTTCTGGCTGTGATTATTAGAGTGGGGATTCTTTCCACTGTGTGCTTACCTAGATGATTTTGGTGTTACATGTTGAAACCCATATGCTATAAAACATGTCCTGAATTGGCTCTGATCATAGTTCACGTGCATATTTATATTCATGGACTGTAATGTTTTATGTCCTTTATGTGCTTTGTTAATAATTTCAGAGCTCAGCTGACAAGATGTGTTGATGAAATGTAATCTGTCACCAACTGAACAGACCGGAGTTATAATTCTCCTAATGAGGATATTAAAATGACCGGGCATCCTAAATGTCCCGAGAGGTATATCTAAATACAGAAGAATCATAGAATGGTTACAACACAAAAGGTGGCTATTTGGCCCGACCAATCCATGTCACGTCTCTGCAAGAACAAATCAGCTCGTCCCATTCTCCCACCCTTGCTCCACGGTCCTGCAATTGCGTCCCCTTCAAGTGATTTTCAATTCACTTTTGAAAGCCGCGATTGAATTTGCCTGACAAAGCATGGTGGCACAGTAGTTAGCGCTGCTGCCTCACAGCGCCAGGGACCTGGGTTCAATTCTGGCCTTGGGTGATTGTGTGGAGTTTGCACGTTCTTCCCGTGTCTGTGTGGGTTTCCTCTGGGTGCTCCGGTTTCCTCCCACACTCCAAAGATGTGCAGGTTGGGTAGTTTGGCCTAATTAAAATTGTCCCTTCGTGTCCCAAGACCTGTAAATTAGGGGGATTAGCGAGACAAATATGTAGGGCTACGGGGATAGGGCCTTGGTGGGGTGATCTGTCAGAAATTCGGTGCAGAATCGATAGGCTGAATGGCCCCCTTCTGTATAGTAGTGATTCTATGATTCACTGCATTCCAGATCACAAGCACATGCTCTATTAAAAAAAAATGTTTTACTCTGATTCTTTGGCTAATCGCTTTAAATCTGTATCTTCTGGTTCTTGACCCTGCTGCCTTGGGAACAACTTCTGCCTATCTACTCTAACTCAACCCCGAATGATTTTGAAAAATTTGATCAAATCTCAACTCAACTCTTGCATTATTAAGGGCCACACTCCTCTGAAAATAACCTATCATCTTTCTGGCAGTTTTAGAATCAAAGGTGGCACAGCCCAATCAAGGTGCTCAAACAGAGAAAGGGTCGAGAGCTGCAGGTTTTTGGGTGTCCAGATCACCAACAACCTGTCCTGGTCCCCCCATGCCAACACTATAGTTAAGAAAGCCCACCAATGCCTCTACTTTCTCAGAAGACTAAAGAAATTTGGCATGTCAGCTACGACTCTCACCAACTTTTACAGATGCACCATAGAAAGCATCATTTCTGGTTGTATCACAGCTTGGTATGGCTCCTGCTCTGCCTAAGGAACTACAAAAGGTTGTGAATGTAGCCCAATCCATCACGCAAACCAGCCTCCCATCCATTGACTATGTCTACATTTCCTGCTGCCCCGGCAAAGCAGCCAGTATAGTTAAGGACCCCACGCAACCCGGACATTCTCCCTTCCATCGTCTTCCGTCGGGAAAAAGATACAAAAGTCTGAGGTCACGTACCAACTGACTCAAGAACAACTTCTTCCCTGTTGCTGTCAGACTTTTGAATTGACCTACCTTGCATTAAGTTGATCTTTCTCTACACCCTAGCTATGACTGTAACACTACATTCTGCACTCTCTCGTTTCCTTCTCTATGAACGGTATACTTTGTATAGCGCGCAAGAAACAATACTTTTCACTGTATATTAATACGTGACAATAATAAATCAAATCAAGATTAAATCAAATCAAAACATGAAACATCAGGGCTTATTGCTCATGGGTGTGTTACATGCAGCACAGAAAGAGCTCCAGCCATTAGACAATGCCCATTTTGGATCTGTTTCTTCACTGAATGACAAGTCCTGGTAAATCACAGAACAATATACCCCTACCAAACCCTAAATTTAACGAGGAATGGGATTCATTCAGGATTACATTACCATAAAGTAGTGTGAAAGTATTTATTTTATGGTTTGAAAAAGTCTTCTCTGGTGAAATCAGATCATTTATTAATATATTGGATTGCGCTTATTGACAATATTTCTGTTATTTCTGCCCTTTGATAAAAGCCCTAATTTTTAAAAATTATAATTTCACAATTTACCTTCTCCCCTCATATCTGCGCTCCAGAAGTTATGGCACTACTGGGCTTCATCATCTGCTCCTCCCCCCAGTTCAATTCAAGTCTGTAAGTGTCTCTCATGCAAAGAACAGAAATGTCAGCAGTCAGAGGAGAGCGGTTACATCATATCACTGGAAATTATATTTCAAAATTGCTCAGGTAAACAATTTCTCTGAGGGTGACATGAGGGCAAAATCCATTTCAACACTTATTTTGCTTTTTACTTGGCGAATTTGCAGTGACAGTAACAGGAATTCACCGCAGGTCAAAAAACAGAAATACCAAAATGACTGTCAGGAGGAATATGGGATACGCTCAGCTTAACTTGATATAATTTGTAAATTACACCTCAATATTTTGACTCGTAACATGAAGTATAGGGTGGGATTTTGTTTCCTCCTCCAGCTTTCCGCCCTCCACTTGCCTTCCATCCTTTTCAATAGCTGAATGGACTGGGAATGGTAGGAAGATATAACACAGCATTGATACTGTCGTGTTCTTGTGCAGTACAGAATTGCCCAATAATATCTACAATTGAAGGGCTGCAGACAGATGACTAATAGAAACTCGATCAAAAGAAGGCCACAGAGAGCCTGGCCATCAATTTACCTCAGCAAGAGGACAAGAGTGAAGTTGGAGCACTTACAGCTCTGCCAGAAGCTGTGTTCCACTGACAGCAAATTCATATGTATTTTTTTTCTATCTTAGTGTGTGTAAAAGCCAGAGAATGGAATGAATGGATTGAAAACAATAACTTTTTTGACTATCTATATATATATATAGATGTATATATGGAGCGGCACATAGGCACAGTGGTTTGCACTGCTGCCTCACAGCGCCAGGGACTTGGGTTCGATTTCCAGCTTGGGTTACTGTCTGTGCGGAGTCTGCACATTCTCCCCATGTCTGCATGGGTTTCCTCTGGGTGCTCCGGTTTTCCTCCCACAGTCCAAAAGACGTGCTGGTTAGATGTATTGTCTGTGCCAAATTCTCCCTCAGTGTATCTGAACAGGTGCCGGAATGTGGCGGAGTGTGGGCAGCACGGTGGCACAGTGGTTAGCACTGCTGCCTCACAGTGCCAGCCACCCGGTTTCAATTCTGGCATCGGGTCACTGTCTGTGTGGAGTTTGCACATTCTCCCCATGTCTGCATGGGTTTCCTCCGGGTGCTCCAGTTTCCTCCCAATATCCAAAGATGTGCGGGTTCGGTTGATTGGCCATGCTAAAATTGACCCTAGTATCAGGGGAGATTAGCAGGGTAAATATTTGGGGTTATGGGTATAGGGCTGGGTGGGATTGTGGGTCGGTGCAGATGAGATGGGCCAAATGGCCTCCTTCTGCAATGTAGGGATTCTATGATTCTATGACTAAAGGATTTTCACAGTAATCTCATTGTGAGCTGACTTGAAACACTAATAAATAAACTTTAAATATATGTAAATAAATGATATATAATATAGAAAATATATATTTATATGTATCTCTGCCACAGGCACACAAGTCCAAGCAATATATGAAACGTCCAGATAGACAACAGCCTTAGCAGTGAATGCCGTCCAAGAAATTCCCTCAGTAACTGTGACCAGCAACAGAGACACATTTAGACAGTTTGGATGACAATTTTTGTAGTGAGTTACAAAAAGTTGACCATTCCAGAATAGTCCAATTGGTGTCTGACCACAGGCAAAACTTCCTTCGTATTAATGCTTAGTTGGCATTGTTCTGAGCCAGAATCTTGTGCCTGCTGTCTTTCAGGATCAAGAGCAAGGCCTTGATTGTCTGCCCGATAATAACAATTTGCCCAGCTCATAAGCCTAAGTATATGAAACACTGGTGAAACCAAGCTCCTGATCAAACTAGGATCGCATGCTGAGAAGTCAGGTGCCTTGACAACATAGGAGGCTCTTTGCAGTATACCCCTATTACAGTATCCAAAGTAGTCAAAGTCAGCATACCCTCTTACATTTTTGTAGTATAGAACCATAGAATTCCATACAGTGCAGAAGGAGGTCATTCGGCCCTTCGAGTCTGCACCGACTCTCTGACCTTTACCAAGGCACTATCCCCCTAACCCCATGTACCTCCCTGACACCAAGAGGCAATTTATCATGGCCAATCCACCTAACCCATACATCGTTGGACTGTGGAAGGAAACTGGAGCACCCAGTGGAAACCCACGCAGTCCCGGGGAGAACATGCAAACTCCACACAGTCACCCGAGGCCAGAATTGAACCCGGCTCCCTTGCGCTGTGAGGTAGCAGTGTTAACCACTGTGCCGCCATACCACCCGATTAATGTGTGCAGGGAAGAAAAATATGGTTCAGTTCAATTACACGGGTCAAAGTAAGATTTTACGTGCCTGATCATGCAAATGAGCTTGGCAGAAATTTTCACCTTGGCTTCATCTTGGAAAAACAGTGAAATTTCCAGCAGAGTCTGTGCCCAGTTGGATGATTAGACTGATGTGGAAACGCTATTTCCAGGTCTTCTTCTATAAAGTTTTGCATTGTATAGTTCAATATTGCATGCTGTTTATACCGCAATGAACTGTTGATCCCCATTAAGCCTTTCAAAGTGTCTTTGGCCTTGAACATACAGATAGAAGAGCTTTTATTTTTTCTCCTTCCATCCGCAATAGCGCTCGTCGACATAATGCAGTCATGTCCAGATTGCGAATAAATATGTGTTTTTGGTGAAACAAGCTAAAGCACTTTTGATACCAAATGGCGTGGGATCTGCCCAGTGATAAAATGGTTAAATTACTTCGGAAATCTTCAGTATGGATCATCCTTTTTTTTAACTTTGTTTTACTCGAATTGTTACCCTGGCAACAACAGGAGAATCATTTATCCAACAATTGAATGCATTCTGGGTTTTTTTCTGCCTCACTTCAGCTTATATAATGCTTTGTGTAACCAAGGCCGTTGATGCATTGTACAAATTATAAACTGTGATCTGCATCTACTGGATGTTACATTGCTGGGTGAAGTTGGTCAGAATGATATCCTTGATCTTTATGATCATGCGAGCATAACTTGCCACGTCAATTGTACGCAGTTCAAAGAATAGGTGATAAATTTAAGACGTGTTCAAATATATAAAAAGAAAAAAGCCTTGCCAGGATAAGTATATTGAATGAAACTTGTCCTTCATTCTGAAGGTGTGTAATGATGGCTAGAGATCTGTCTCTTGTTGGTTATTTCTTTGATTGTCATGTCCTCCTCCATTTTTGTTTGGCCCTGCAAATATCGAATCATAGAATCCCTACAGTGCAGACGGGGCCATTCGGCCCATCGAATCTGCACCGATAACAATTTCACCCAGGTCCGATCCCCGGAATTCCACATATTTACCCTGCTAATCTCCCTGGCATTAAGGGGCAATTTAGCATGGCCAATCAACCTAACCCGCACATCTTTGGACTGTGGGAGGAAACCAGAGCATCCGGAGGAAACCCACGCAGACACGGGGAGAATGTGTAAACTCCACACACAGTGAACCAAGGCTGGAATTAAACCCGGGTCCCTGGTGCTGTGAGGCAGCAGTGCTAAGCACTGCGCCACTGTGCTGCCCACCATTGTGCCACTCTGCTGCCCATCACTGTGCCACTGTGCTGCCTACCATTGTGCCACTCTGCTGCCCATCACTGTGCCACCGTGCCGCCCTGTAGAAGAAAATAGTTTTGAAACCAATTAAGTTTCTCTCTAAAGATTGCGTTGGCTAGAAATTTATGCCACCATGATGCACCATTTATTTAAAAGTAAAGTAAAGTTTAAAGTTTATTTATTAGCCACAAGTAGGCTTACATTCACACTGCAATAAAGTTACTGTGAAAATCCCCGAGTCGCCACACTCCAGCACCTGTTCGGTACACTGAGGGAGAATTTAGAATAGCCAATGCACTTAACCAGCATGAATTTTTTGGACAGTGGGAGGAAACCGGAGCACCCGGAGGAAACCCACGCAGACACAGGGAGAATGTGCAAACTCCACACAGACAGTGACCCAAGCTGGGAATCGAACCTGGGTCCCTAGCGCTGTGAGGCAACAGTGCTAACCACCTTGCCACCGTGTCGCCCTATTATGGATATTAGATATTTCCCTGAAAAATCTGAAGAGTCACAAGTTACCACACAGGGGAGAGCTTAATGCCCTCCCCCATGGTGATTTTGCTGGCAGGGAGGCCCCTCAGCATTTCTGCTTCTGCCCAACAGTGGGGCCCATGGACCATTACCCAACCCACTGCCCTAAAGTGGGAAATGACATCGTTGAAAAGAAGTGGCTACTGATGATTAAAGTGAATGGAGCGGGTAGTATGCAGAGACAAAAACAGAAAATGTTGGAAAAGTTCAGCAGGTCTGACAGCATCTGTGGAGAGAGAAGAGAGCCATCATTTCCAAGCATTGACTCTATTCTCTCTCCACAGATGCTGTCAGACCTGCTGAGATTTTCAGCATTTTCTGTTTTTGTTTCAGATTCCAGCGTCTGCAGTGTCTTTATCTTAGGGCAGTACGCAGAATTGGCGGGGGGAATACACCGATCTCAGAGGATTGTAGGGTTGAAGGGGATTGGAAAGACAGGGAGGGATAAGGCCATGGAGTGATTTTGATCATGAGGATGAGAATTTCAAAACTGAGCCACTTGTGGACGTGGAGCCAGGGGTAATGGGGTATTTAGGACTTGGTTCTGATTAGATACTGGGAGCAATGTTTGATAACCTCAAGTTCATCTAGGGTGGGAAGCAGGGCATTGGGATAGTTGAATCTAGAGGTAAAAAAAACAGAGGGTTTCAGCAATAGATTAACTGAAACAGGAATAGAGACAGGAGATGTTTCAGAATTGGCAGTAGGAGTCAGTGTCCTGGGTCCCACAAGTAAACATTCGGCTTTCCAACCCAAGCTGTCCACCCTCTAATCCCATTGAATTTCTCCTCCTCTCCCCATTGAATGCTGGCCATTGTTCACTAAGCCTAAGGTGGTCCTCTCATCCCATCTAACATCTTATTTCTGCCATCCTGGTGGCTTTTGGGTTGGATTTAAGTGAAGTCCACAAGTTTGAATTGTCTGGGCTTTATGAAAGTGCGGTCATGCGTGCTTCCCACACACTCTGACCCCTGCACAATAAGGAATTGCAGGTAATATTCACCAATGGTTTTTCATTTATCGTGGGCAATGCGCTGATGATATCACAACAGGAGTGGCTTTTCATATGTGACTCCCTGTTACAAATGTATATTTGTACAGTTAACCTTTCCAGTTCCATTTTGGATCAGGTTGCCATATCTTTACCCATTCTATATGCTTTCAAATGCTGGTCAGGACTTACCAAGCTTTTTGTAAGCTTTTTGGAACTTCAATTTAACAAGTGTCGAAAATTGGTTTTGGGGACTGTTGCACTGATCTGTAAATATTCCATTGCCTTGTTGCAAAGTGTGCTGACCAGGGCAAGGCATACTGAGAGGGCACAGATTATAAATACAAAGCTGTTTGCCATGTAAGTGTGCATTCTGAATCACATTTATGCTTTTTTTTATTCATTCGTAGGACATGGGCATCACTGGCTGGCCAGCATTTATTGCCCATCCCTAGTTGCCCTTGAGAAGGTTGTGGTGAGCCGCCTTCTTAAATCGCTGCAGTCCATGTGCTGTGGGTTGACCCACAATGCTGTTAGGGAGGGAATTCCAGGATTCTGGCCCAGCGATGGTGAAGGAACGGCGATATATTTCCAAGTCAGGACGGTGAGTGGCTTGGAGGGGAACTTGCAGGTGGTGGTGTTCCCCACATATCTGCTGCCCTTGTCCTTCTAAATGGAAGTAGCCGTGGGTTTGCTGTCTAAGGATCCTCAGTGAATTGCTGCAGTGTATCTTGTAGATAGCATGTACTGCTGCTACTGAGCGTCAGTGGTGGAGGGAGTGGGTGTTTGTAGATGTGTTAATCAATCTGGTTCAAATAACAGGATTTAGGTCAGAGCTTGAGATCCAAAATGTACATGTGCATATTTTGGTTAGCAAGACCAACGTAAAAGATTCGACCTGAAAGAGTTTGCTCCTGCCAACCAACTCATAGATGTCCAATTCTTTAATAGCCCTGTTCAGGGAATTAAACAGACACCTGGCTTTAAGCCTGGCTGAGTTAGGATTTCCTGTAAATTACTGTCACTCTTCCTCTGACTCAGAGGTAGTCCAATAAATATAATCTCAGGTTCAAACACTTTCCAGTCTTTCCTTTAAATGACCTTCCAAGTCAGAAAGGATTTGTTATCAGCCAAGGCTGTGGCATTTCCTGCAGATGTGCTGTGGGTGATGGGAACTTTCATAGGCAGGTGGTTGTGTTTTATTAAAAGATTAAGGAGTACGTTCTAAGTATGCAGGCATCATCGCACTGTAGACACTGCGTTCATAGGAGCACATCCTCTCCAATTATCAGGTGCAGCCTTCCGTGCACATCAAGGTGGGGACAACGCTTGGGAATACATAATCTGATGAACTTTGTCAAATGTGATGAGGGATTTGCAATTAGTCTCATTGAAGTTATTGAGGATTTAGTTCTCTTGCTGTGGTATTTTAGCACATTGATTCATATAGGGCGGCACGGTAGCACAGTGGTTAGCACTGCTGCTTCACAGCTCCAGGGACCTGGGTTCGATTCCCGGCTTGGGTCACTGTCTGTGTGGAGTTTGCACATTCTCCTCGTGTCTGCGTGGGTTTCCTCCAGGTGCTCCGGTTTCCTCCCACAGTCCAAAGATGTGCGGGTTAGGTTGATTGGCCATGCTAAAATTGCCCCTTAGTGTCTTGAGATGCGTAGGTTAGAGGGGTTAGCGGGTAAATATGTAGGGATATGGGGGTAGGGCCTGGGTGGGACTGTGGTCGGTGTAGACTCGATGGGCCGGATGGCCTCTTTCTACACTGTAGGGTTTCTATGATTCATTCGGGAGTTGCCTTAACTTTCTTTTTTTGCTGTCTTCTTGCGCTTGTTATTTCATTTAACGGGTGGGATTTTCCAGCCGTGCGCGACCCAAGACCAGAAATTCCCACCTGAGCTCAACGGACTTTTACATAATCCACCAAATTTTCTGTCTCACCTGGTACGATTCCCACGGCAGGCGAGATGGGAGATTTTTGGCCATTGTAAATGAAATGCGTCATTCAAATAGTGCAGACAGTGAATTAATGCCCAAACCGTTTTGCTCTCTCTTCCTTTTTCCTCCTTTATGACATTCCTTAAGACCTACATCTTTGATCAATCTTTTGGATTTAATGCCATTTTTATTTTGTAATTCTCCTGAGAAGTGCCTTGTGACATTTTCAAGGTGCTATATAAATGCAAGTTGTTGTTATTGTTCCTGATCTGTAGATCTCAGTGGCTCATAGCCTTAATTAGCTGCAAGATTTTCATAATGCTACCAATTTTTAGGATTCTATGTTCATTCGTTGTAACATCAGAGGATTTTACCTCAGTCATCTTTTTAAATTGTCCCGTTTGAATTTCTGTCTGCCAAATAGGAAAATTAAACAGCTTTAAGTTTATTTATTAGTGTCACAGGTAGGCTTACTTTAACACTGCAATGAAGTTACTGTGAAAATCCCCTAGTCGCCACACCCCGGCACCTATTTGGGTACATTGAGGAAGAATTTTGCATGGCCATTGCACCTAACCAGTATGTCTTTCGGACTGTGGGAGGAAACCAGAGCACCCAGAGGAAACCTACACAAACATGGGGTGTACGTGCAGACTCCACACAGACAGTCACCCAAGGTGGAAATCGAACCTAGGTCCCTGGTGATGCGAGGCAGCAGTGCTAATCACTGTGCCACCGTTCCATCAGTACACATGCATGCGTTGTCTACACTGGCATTTCTCATTTCTCTCAAATCCATTTGAATTTGATCTGAGCAAATGCTGCCGAGTATGTCCAAGGTTTGGGGTTGACAAAAGGAGGTTTGAAGAGGAATTCCTTCATATTCGTGCCCTGGATGAAGGTGAAATTAACCAGCTAAAGAAAAAAGATATACAAGAGTTTTGGTTGAATAGCCGCGGTCCAGTTCTCTGGTAAAGTTGTTATCAGTATATCAATCGACATACACATACGCGCAGACTTTTTCTGCCATGGGTCAATTCAAGTGCAAGCAGCGTGACAGGCTAATGGATGGAACCCTCAGTGCTGAATTGCGAAGTGCCTGCACATCACTGAGTCCTAATCTAAGCAAACTTGTGGAGGACAGCTCCAACAAGAGGTCACTCTAATGTAGGCATGAATATTACATTTGTTTTTGCCATTTGAAGTTGATGACAGTTCTATTAACATATGAATGTTTATTTAAGCATCTTCTGGAACTGGTTATGAAATATTTGACGTGTATTAAATATATTTAATAGCCCCCGTCATAGACCCACCCCTACTCAGGCTCCACCCCCACTTAGGCCCCACCCCTTTGGCACCACCCTGGCACAATTATGGTAGTCATGATGTGGAGATGCCAGCGTTGGACTGGGGTGAACACAGTAAGAGTTTTAACAACACCAGGTTAAAGTCCAACAGGTTTATTTGGTAGCAAATACCATTAGCTTTCGGAGCGCTGCTCCTTCGTCAGATGGAGTGGAAATGTGCTCTCAAACAGGGCACAGAGACACAAAATCAAGTTACAGAATACTGATTAGAATGCGAATCCCTACAGCCAACCAGATCTTAAAGATACAGACAATGTGGGTGGAGGGAGCATTAAGCACAGGTTAAAGAGATGTGTATTGTCTCCAGACAGGACAGCCCGCAAGTTTAGGAGGCAAGCTGTGGGGGTTACTGATAATGTGACATAAATCCAACATCCCGGTTTAGGCCATCCTCATGTGTGTGGAACTTAGCCAAGGCGGCCTTCACAACACACGACAACGCAGAGTCACTGAGCAGAAACTGATAGCTTGTTGAATGATGGAGCAGACCCAGTGGGCCGAATGGCCTACTTCTGCTCCTCGTCTTACAGTCTTATGGTCTTATGCCCTTCAGCTACTGACATCAACCTTTGACAAGGAGCTTCTTTCGAGACATGATAAACTCTGGTGTAGTTTTCCTCAGAGAACCACCCAGATATTGACTTGTCCCACAGCTCATCTGCCAACCTCATGCGACCCTAAAACTGATTGGGCTCTTCTGCAAATTGGGACTTGTGGAACCTTTCTTTGTCGTTTCCCCTGCCATCCCTGGTTTTGTATTTGAGAAGGCACTGTTAGGAGGATTAATGATGCCCATGTACTTTCAATACAACATAACTAATTATATAATGATCCATTTTACTTATCTTTTATGATGAGTTTTGACTAAATTGTATATGTACAATTTCCCTACAGCTACTGAGGATAATAGGAAATATATCACATTACTAAATCTCTGTGCAGCAGGGAATGACTTTGCCTGCAGTGCTCACATTAAGGGGAAATTGAGCCTTTGTTTATTATAATGAGCAATCATTTGCATTCTAATAGCTACACACAGTGTTAAAATGTAATACTTTAGCAGCAAAAATAATTTGCACCATCTACAATTCGCTTAGTCTGTTACAAATAGATATTAGCCATGAAACCTGCATTTATGTTTGCACAGCAATAAACAGAAAAGCTCCTGGAGCTTACGCAATGTTGGATTTTCTTTTCGAAAAGACTGGCATTGTGTTGCATTCTTCACAACCACAGGAAATCTCAAAGTTCTTCAGGACTGAAGAAGTAGTTTTGAAATGTGGAGCTGGATTTAATACAGCCTGTTGCCGTGGATCCATGGTGGCCAGGCCCACTGAATTGTGGGAGAGGCCTGATGTCAGGCTCCCGGTGGCAACAAAACATCTCCTGTTCTCCCCCCCACCACCCCCCCACCTCCACCCCCACCCCCACACCCCGTTTAAATCGGAACAGCAAGAGCTGATGCGAGATTCCTGGCCACCAGGAGGTCAACTCAACTCATTATTGGGCCAACCCATTATCCCTCAGCTCCCTGTAATGTAATGTAATGGTGGCTCCCAGGTTAAGTGACTTTCCGCACCCTCAGCAAGCTGCTCAGCAAGCCCGGCCATGATTTCCAGTCCCCTCAAAGTGGGAAGTGGCTGGGGATGGATGGCGGGGAAGTGGGGGTTGGTGGTGGTGGCGGGGAGGGGGGGGGGCGGGGGTGCGGGGGGGGGGGGGGTGCGGCGGGGGCGGGGGGGTTGGTTCCTTCGTGGACTGGCACTCTTTGGGTGGGATTGTCCGGCCGCACTCACCCTAAGAATGGAAAATTCTGCCCGAGGTCAATGGACTTTTGCATGGTTACGATTCTCGTGGGGGTCAGGACAGGAAAATTCCACTCCATGGCTACTGAAATCTTTTCCATGTTGATTGACATTTATGGCTGGGCAGGTTGATATATTGATACATGTGGGCGGAATTTAGTGGGCCCGTTAGCCGTGGGTCTGCATTGGCCATTAAACTTCACGATGGGCCAAAAACGGAATTTCCAATTGCGATCTTCCCAGGGCTTCTCTGATGACGCCCAGGAAGGATACAATATTGATTTGCATCAATTTCAATCCTTAACATGTACCTAGCGGGGATAACATTGCATCTTCAACCCTCATTGATTCTTACCACCCATCAGGTGTGGTACCATGCTGGCACACACTAGGGCTGTTTGTAAAGAGTTGAAACCAGGTGTCATGACCTCCAAGAGGGAGGAAGGAGGTGAGCAGCACTGCCTCCAATGAGCACCCAGGAGTCCAATGGAATAGAGGTCACTGGGCAGCTCGGGAGGGAAGAGTGGTGTGGGGCGGGGGCTCGGGATGTCTGCGGGGGGATATCCAGGATGGGGGTGGCCATTGGTGTGGGTGGTCCTGAAGTCTGCTCTTTGTTGTTTAAATGTGCTTTTAGGGCTATGTTATTCTGCTGGCATGGGGGTATGTGGTGGGTGTGGCCGCGGGCCACATGGGGTGGGGGGATGTGTGATGAGAGTCAAGGAGCCGGGCTTGATGGGCTGGGTGGATGAGACCCCGGAAGAGAAAGCAACACTGTGGAGGAGGGGCAGCAAATTCTGTAGTAGGATCCAGGCAGGATAGAGACACCCTCATCGCCTCCCGCTTCATAAATCAGGACTAGCCCATTATCCAACAGCACGCCCCCCAACCTCGCAGGACGCTGTGATCTCTCTGTCACCAGCGGGTGGAGGTGGCTGAAGTCTCAATCATCAGGGTGTTGGGGCTGGAGAGTCCTTAAGTGCCAGCTGCACAGTCAATGCAGGAGGGTGATGACAACTCGCAGTGAGGCATAGTCAGTGATTCTCCTCAGCTACTGCTTATGTCTGACTCCTGCCAGCACGCTGCCTCCCTGGCTCATGCTTTAGTGAGATTCCAAGCTTCATTCTTTTTGCTCCAGAGGGGCGATTAGGTGTGCGGGTCCAAGGTTCATTGAATCTTGCCTGAGTCCTATCCCTGCGAATGAGAGGCCCTAACCGTCTGGTGGGAATGGAGGCCCAGTGAGAAAAACTGTGTTCTGATGGGGAGAAGCTTTATGTCACTGGCTGGAGGGTTAAGGAATGTGAGGCACTAAAGTGGTGAGGAACAATAATATTTAATTCAGTGACCATTGCAGATTTAACAAATGGGAATGACCCCAACTACCTGTGGCTAACTTCATCTACGCCCACTCTGCACCCCTACAATTCCTTTGACATCCGTACCCTCCCATTATGTCACAGTGTGTTCCCTGGATGCAGATCAGAGGTGTAGATGGCCTGCTGTCTTCCACGTTCCGTTGCCTGAGATGCCCTTGGCAGGAGTCTTCTGCAGGGCTGGGACCTGGAGGGCTCCAGCCTATTTTCGGGTGGCACTAGTGTTGTCACACCACCCTGTTCTGCCCGCTGTGCCTGAGTTTCGTCGGTCTCAGGATGGGAAGGGATTCAGTTTCGTTGGGCACTCTCAGGGTCTCCTGGATGGAAGGCCCCTGTCTGTGCTCCAGCAAGTCCGGGTGCTCATGGGCCCCTGGGTTACTCCATGGGACAGAGGGGCAGCTGGAGTGAGCTCCAGAAGCCTTAACATCATCTGGCGCTGCCAGTCCTGGAGGCCCATCATCGTCTGAACCATACAGCCCTCAGCCATGGACCTCAGCATCTGGCCAATGCTTCCGACATCTCCCACAATGGATCTGACCTCTTTCCCAGGCTTTCCATTGTGGACGCTACCGTGGCAGTGTTGGCCTGGGTACCATGAATTGCCGGGACCATCTCCTTCAACAGAAAGCATTGGAACTTCTCTATTTGGCCTTGTAATTGCAGGAGTGTCACTGACGCCCCCTGCTGGTATTTCTGGCTCTGCCTTTGCATCTCAAGCAGCTGAGGGACGAACATGTCCACAGGCATGGCACAGCTGGGGCACAGCTGAGTTCTAGAATCTCATAGACCTCCAGCTGTCTGATCCCTGGGACGTTCCTGTCTCCACTGATGTGCATCAGAAGCAGCCTGTGCTCACCAGATAGTGACCCAGAGACCTGCCTGCTAAAATTGCCCACGGAGGTGTGTGTTCATGTGCTGGTGGATGCTGTGGAAGAGCGATAACACTTCTGTAGTATCCTCCTCTGACATCCCCTCCAAGGTTGTGTCGGGGGTGGGCGGTGGGACAGGGCTAGTGGACGGGTCAAGCTCTTTGAATAATGTTCCTGCAAGGAGGGGGCATGGTTTTAGTACATAACCTGGTCAAGAGTTTGGACTACACAGAACTCACTTGCACCACGTCCAATTCACCTAAGCAGCACGACTCTGGACGGTGGGAGGAAACCGGAGCACCCGGAGGAAACCCATGCAGACATGGTGAGAACGCACAAACTCCACACGCGCTATCAAGCCTGGGGGAATGAGCTCAAATGGTAGAGCACTCGCTTAGCATGCGAGAGGTAGCGGGATCATTGCCCACATTCTCCACTTTGATTTGGGATGGCACGGCGGCACAGTGGTTAGCACTGCTGCCTCACAGCTCCAGGGACCCAGGTTCGATTCTCGGCTTAGGTCACTGTCTGTGTGGAGGCTGCATGTTCTCCCCATGGGTTTCCTCTGGGTGCTCCAGTTTCCTCCCACACTCCAAAGATGTGCAGGTTAGGTTGACTGGCCTTGCTAAATTGTCCCTTAGTGTCAGGGGGATGAGCAAGGTAAATACCTGGGGTTACTGGGATAGGGCCTGGTTGTTGGTGCGGGCTCAAATGGCCTCTTTCTGCACTGCAGAGATTCAATGATTCTATGAGTCATCCGAGGCCGGAATTGAATCCGGGTCCCTGGTGCTGTAAGGCAGCAGTGTTAACCACTGTGCCATCTAGTACGTTATGGGCTTGCATCAGTTGTGGGCAAGCTTATCCTGCAGGAACACAAAGGGATGAGGTGAGTAGCCGCGTGTTGGGTCAGATGTTGATGCCATGTGTGGGCACTGCACGTAAGCAGGGACAAGTTCCAGGGGGCTTTGAGGAAGCTTGTGCAGGTCGGGTGCTGGGTCCCTGTGACATGGCGGCTTGTGGGATCGAGGTGACTTTCCGAGGAGCGACGGCAAGGTGGAATGAAGAGAGAAAACACGGAGCACTTACCCTGGCTGAACTCAACAGGCCATTCATTTTTTTTCGGCATTGCACCCCTGTCCTATTGGTCAGGCTGCTGCCACTAACCAGTGCTGTGACCATCTCCCAGTCGGGATTCGTCGCCTTGCTGGGGGGTCTCCTGCCACTCCAAGGGTACATTGTAGCTCACCTCTCCTCCACAGCATCCAGCAAATGGGTAAAGGCCCGTCCCTGAATCGAGGAGCTGGTCTCCTTGCTGTCATCCTCCTGGCTCGAATGAGATAAGTGCTGTGGAGACATTTAAATTAAGCACCCCCTTCATTGAAGAGCTCAGATGACCCCCCCCCCCCACTCCCCGGGTGGGCGAATCAGACGCTTTGCACCTCACGCATGGCGTTTTTCACATGGGGGAAAGAAAATTCTTCTAAATGCTTGAAAATACCATACCGGATCACGCCATCGGGATAGTTGGGAAGCGCACCGATGTTTGTGCCAAAAATCACACTTTGTCATTTTTTTGGAAACTTCTTTTTGATTTGATTTGATTTATTATTGTCACATATATTGGGATACAGTGAAAAGTATTATTTCTTGCGCGCAAGACAGACAAAGCGTACCGTTCATTGAGTACATAGGGGAGAAGGAAAGGAGAGGGTGCAGAATGTCATAGAACGAGAGTAAAAGATAGAATTAGAGGGTATGTTGGGGAAGGCTCGCAAGACAGCGCCACGTTCTGGCGCCATCTTGAATCCAAGTTTCTGCCCATGATCTATAAAAAATGTGAAACAGGTAAATTTTCTCAGAATTCGCTACTGCTCATGTCTCGGGGAATTTTCTAGATATATTGGAAAATATAATTTTTAGTAGCTGCTGATGTAAGGTCCATAGGGAGTTGGCTCTTAATATCTCGGTGCCAAGAACACTGTGCGATGTATTTATCTCGATTTGCTAGTGTTAGCAGAAAATCAGCGTGAATATTGAGGGTTTTATGATTTAAACTCGCGATTATGTTTTATTAATGTTAATGAAGAGAGAAACAGATACTCTTTCTGGTATTTCTGCAAGGAGAGGAATTCTGACTCATCTATGAAATGTTCATATCTTCTTTTACCTTTGGAGCTTTTGGACAGCTAACTCTTTCATTCGTCTGTAATATGCCTTGGTCTGCGGGAAGTTTTTTACATGGGAGTTTTTTACAGAGACGGGGGAAGTTTTTTTACACAGAGAGTGGTGGGGGCCTGGAATGCACTGCCAAGTGAGGTGGTTGAGGTGGATACGTTAGCCATATTTAAGACTTATCTGGATAGGCAGCTGAACAGGCGGGGTGTAGAGGGATACAGGCAGTTGCTCTAGATAGGACAACACCCAGGCTTGGTGGGCCGAAGGGCCTGTTCCTGTGCTGTACTGTTCTTTGTCTGCAAGGGGCTCTGGGCTTCTCTCTCTGTTTCAGGGACAGACAATTATTATAGCTTATGGGGAAGGCCCGCCACAGAAAGCAAGGCTGACAAGTTGCCATGGGCGTGTTGGAAATATTACCAGGTTGATTATCAACTTATGTCATGAATGCTCCTATATGTGGCCAACAAGTAAGACCCCCCAACCTGGACCTCCTGACCCAGGGACAGGGGAGCTACCCATTGAACAGCAAGATCTCTGAATCTGTACTTCAGACTCCTGCAAAATGGATTAAGAACATGGGAACAGGGTGCCATTCAACCCTGTGAGCCTGCTCTGCCATTCAATTAAATCATGGCTGATCTCCATTGCAACTCATTTTCTTTTCCCCCTCCCTTGATGCCCTTAGCTTACAAAAATACATCTCTCTCAATCTCCAAAGCTCAAATCGCCTGGCGTCCACAAGCTTTTGTGGCGAGGGAGTTCCAGATTCCTGCAGAGCATTGTGTGAAAGTGTATTTCCTGATTTTGCTCCATTTTTAGTCAAGTTCCCCAGCTTTAGCAAGGGGAATATAAAATGTAGGTTGCTTGTTGTTGCAATGTGGGATTTGGATTTGGATATGTACAGCTGCTTACTGCTCAGGTTCTTGTCGCTCACTCTATCAAGTTTCATAGAAGTAGCTGGAGTAGGTGTAATTGTTATTGTGACTCACAGTGCTGGTGGTGTGGGGGGGACGGGGGGGACGGGGGGGGGGGGGGGGGGGGGGGAGGGGGGGTTGTAATGCCAACAGAATGCCTGAGATCCAAATGTTTTTGGCAGAGTTTAGATCACACTCTCTTGCGCCCGAACCCTGAGTAAGGAATGGAACACATCGCAGCCAACTCAAACAAACTGGGATGCCTCAAGTCATATAAGCAATATCTATTGCGATAAAATTAGCTACAAAGCAGATTGCAACTCATTCGGGAACTGTAGTTTTGTCCTCTGTTAAAGAAAATAAAAAAACACTAATTGCTGAATGATTTTAAAACTTTCAAAAAGCTGCTTTTGGAAAATAACAAAGCATTTCTCCGGAATGACCTCCTGCCTTTGTTGCTTAATGCTGGGATCTTAAATATCCCTCCTTGCACAGCTGCAAGGCTTAGAGCAGACATGATTGAGGAAAGTAAGCCAGGAATCTTCTGACAGTTCCCATAAACAAGACCATTCCACACATTGCAACGAATGTCAGGCCTCAAATATTTGCCACAATGGACTTAAAGCAAAAAAAGATGTATTTGTGCAATAAATCCCATCTGACTCCCAAGGCGCTGATATAGATCTTTCTCCAGGAACAATAAAAATGCAATGTTTATCTATTTATAAAACCGGGACCTCACAATTCACATTTGCGATCATAAAATATTAACAGCAGCGCCATAATTATCTACAGAATGCGGAGATGGGGATGAATCAGTCTCATTGCCCCCTGCACTGTCTGGAATGCCTCTCAACTCAGTCTGGAGGGACTCAGTTGGTAAAAAAATAAACTGCAGCCCCCTCTCAGTCGGTCTGGTACATTACGATCAACAATAATGTCAGAAAGATTAGAGCAGCAGTTCAGGGACTTCCATTATACCAGGGGCTGGGAAGGATGAAATCAGTGAGCACTCCTTCACCTAATTCTTGTCTAATGACTTAAATTACAAAGTGGAAGCGTGGGCTTCAGGTGAGGGTGGAATGAGACTCAGCTATGATTTTGTTGCATGATAGAACAACTGCACTGACTAAAAGTGTGGGCGCACATGTTCAGAACCATTTGCAAAATTGACAGAGGGAGGTCACATACCCCAGTAGTCTTTAATATTTTCACGAGGGAGGAGAAAGAGGTTGAAATAAATATTTTGCATATTATGGAACCTCCATCTCATTTCTGCCAGAATGATGGATTGACAAAGTCAATGCAGCCAGAGGGAATATTCAGAGTGACACATACCTGGATTCCACTCTTCAGGTTGAAACTATTACAATTCTTGGAGGACAATGTGACAACTAAGCAGCACACATGTGAGGTGTGAATCTGAGGAGTTTGGCCTTGACAATAGCTTCATCTTTCTAATTGAGATCAAGCATGTTCACAAAGTGGGTGAGAGCCCAGGATAGAATTAGGGAAGACCGTTTGGCATATTGAAGGGGCAGGGAGAGTGGGGTGAGAGCATATCCCTCCATTATTTCCTTCTTTTCCCCCGCACCTCCACACCCGCCACTGCATTGACAGATTGAGAAAGTTCCATGGTCTTTGGAACATCCTATGGAGAAGGCGGTTATATCAAGGTGGTGATGCACAGTATTCTATTATTTTAAAAAGAGCCACAGAGGTAGTGGTAGTGGCATCACTTTTTAAAGCCAGATGAAGAGTGATTCAGATAATTTAAAGATCATTGGATTCTGGTAACTCTGGATTTAATCTAAAGATGTCCTGAATGTGGGTCCAAACTGAACAGGCAACTCGTGCCCAACACTGCCACCCCTGTGATTTTGTTTTGAGTTGAACCTATAATATTATAAAGTTAGAAATCATAGAAACCCTACAGTGCGGAAGGAGGCCATTCGGCCCATCGAGTCTGCACCGACCACAATCCCACCCAGGCCCTATCCCCACATATTTACTTGCTAATCCCTCTAACCTACACATCTCAGGACTCTAAGGGGCAATTTTTAACCTGGCCAATCAACCTAACCCGCACATCTTTGGACTGTGGGAGGAAACCGGGGCACCCGGAGGAAACCCACACAGACACGAGGAGAATGTGCAAACTCCACACAGACAGTGACCCGAGCCGGGAATCGAACCCAGGACCCTGGAGCTGTGAAGCAGCAGTGCTAACCACTGTGCCACCGTGCCGGTGGTTAATAAGGAACAGTTAACAGGCTGCAATTGGAAGTTAATGTTTAAAAACAGATTATCATTCCTTCAGGTTTTAATTGTTGGTGATTTAATAAAAAATCAAATAAAACAATGCTTTTATCACTTTCCTTCTGCCTTTCCCCTCTTTCTTAATCTGACCTTTCCTTTGGTTTCTTTATTTCTCTTGCTGTACCTGTTTTGCCATTGACCCACTCACCTACTCTCGCCTTCACCTCTCTTTCTCTTCAGAAACATTACGACAGCCACAGGGTGGGATTGTTTAGCCACCTCAACCAAAGGCTAATCACAATATTGATAGAATTCTATCACAGCACAGCACAGGGAGGGAAGGAAGGGAAAGTGAAAGGAGGAAAAGAAAGAGTTGTACGCCTTTCACAGCTTCAGGACATCCCAAAGAGCACTTTACAGCCAGTGAGTCACTTTCGGAGTATATTCATTGTGGTAATGTAGGAAAGGTCACAGAAAATTTGCGCACAACAAGCTGTCACAATTGAGAAGCTCAATCTCCCAGAATTGCTCTTCAGCACCTGACCAGAAGAATGGGAGTAGCAGCACTTTATTTGCCTTATTAGGCATTGACCTCAGGAGAATAAAGGATAGTAATTCAAGAGTAAGAATCATAGAATCCCTCCAGTGCAGAAGGAGGCCATTCAGCCCATCGGGTCTGCATCGACTCTCCGACAGAGCATCGTACCCAGGCCCACTCCCCGCCTTATCTCGGTAACCCCACACATTTATCCCACTAATCCCCCTAACCTACACATCTTTGGACACTAAGGGGCAATTTAGCATGGCCAATCCACCTAACCTGCCCATCTTTGGACTGTGGGAGGAAACTGGAGGACACGCAGGCACGGGGAAAACATGCAAACCACACACAGGCAGTCGCGCAAGGTCAGAATTGAACCCAAGTCCCTGGCGCTGTGAGGCAGCAGTGCTAACCACTGTGCCACCCTGCCACCCCTAAAAAAATCAAAGTGGACGATGTGGGCAGAGAATAGAGTCAAAAAGGTGAAGGCTTAGATCCATGTGCGAAACTCTTAACATAATTCCATTTCGAGTAAGTATTCAATATCGCATTAAAACAGGATGACACTCATCAAAGCATATGGCAGGGGTAGAGGAGCTGTACACTAATCCACAGGTAATGGTTGACTGATTATCACATTAAAGAAAGGTTGCTGGTTTCACGCAATCTCTGGTAGGAGACAAAGGGATATTTGACTTGTTATGACAGCTGAGTGAACAAGGCTAACAGGATGTCGACAGAGGGAGAGAGCACAAAGCCCAGTGAGAGAGCCTGTATACCTGAGGCCCAGAACTCTAAGCTGCCCTCCCCAGTTGCACTGTGCACAGGAAAATCACCTGCAAAATTGCAAGGGGCTACTTTGCATAAACCCTTCCACTCTATATCTGAATCCACCACAATATGGCGGACTGACAGTCAATGAACCAGCTTCTTTTACAGCAGCACTTTTGTCAACATCGTTCACATGTAGGCACATGAATGAATTTGCTAATTGATTCAGGTTTGATTTACTACGGATACACTGTATAAATGGCCCGCAGCTGACACATTTCCAAAGGATAGCTGCTATCTGGGGAGGGAGGTGTTTCATAATGCCTGGACTCTGATGAATTGTGTGTAATCTTTTTAAATTATGGAGGTGACTGACAAAAGTGCGGTTCAGAGGCAGCCAGAACGGTAACCTAATTCAACTCACTGCTGTCAGGACAGGGAGGGGTTGTCGCCAATTACGTTAAATCACTGAAGCATAAAGCTGTGCACTGTTAATAATCCATGCGCCTAAAGATGTGTGAGTGTGCTCATCTATCCATGGCAAGCCTGCCGCCAATCAATCAATTCACAGGGAAAATGGTCGTCTGAGGAAGACAGCTAATATGAGTCTGCCTGTGATGTCAAATTCTCGGCTGAATAATTTCTCTTGCAGCAGCACAGAGATAGCGGTAGAGAGGGAAGGTGAGGAAGGCAGGGAAATACAGGTCCCCTTTGACCGTCCATGGAATGAGTGCCTCAGATTTGCGGCTAAGTTAAACCTCAATCAATTATCCACATTTTATTTGTATGTAAGATGGTGACGGATGTAGGCTGAGATGATAGGAGTGGCACGTTGGCACAGTGGTTGGAACTGCTGTCTCACAGCGCCAGGGACCCGGGTTTCATTTCCGGCTTGGGTCACTGTCTGTGCGAAGTCTGCACGTTCTCCCCGTGTCTGCGTGGGTTTCCTCCGGGTGCTCCAGTTTGCTCCCACAGTCCAAAGATGCACGGGTTAGGTTGACTGGCCATGCTAAATTGCCCCTTAGTGCCAAGAGGATTGGCAGGATAAATATGTGGGGTTGCAGGGGTCAGGCCTAGTGTGGGATCGTTGCCAGTGCAGGTTCGATGGACCAAATGGCCTCTTTCTGCACTGTAAGGATCCTATGATTCTAAGATTCTCTGACTATGGGCATCACAAACGCACAAACTGCTCCGAATGAGCATTGAGAATAAATTGCTGCTGTGTTCATTGTTATTGTTAGATAATACCACAATTTTTCAAATCGGGAGGAAGTCAGATCCAAGGTGACATGCGTGACGGGAAATTTATTCAGTAATACACTTTGCAGAAGGTCTACAGGTGGTGCTGTAAATTTTTTAAAAAGGAGCCTGAAGGGGATTATGGATGCAGGTAACATTGAGCAAGAGCTGCGTGCCTAACGTAGAATTTCAGCCAGAGTTGGGTCAAGTGTGAAGAAATGATAGAAATCTCAGTTCAGTTTCTTGTTAAACTGAATTATTTGTTCTGTGCTCGGAGGGTTCATTTTGTTCGTAGCCGACTGCCGTGAGGAATGTATGACACTCCCGTGCAATGCAATGGGACCGCACAGTTGCACAATAAGGCTGGCTGTCTCAATATTTTTGTTTCATTAAATTGAAACAGTAGCTTAAGCAATTTGCTGGCTCAAGCGACTGAGAAGCCAAGATATGCAGTTTTCAGAAGTACAGAGAACTCTGTACTGTCAACCTCTTTTTCATACCATTCATGTCCATATACCCGATAGCTGAAAGTAAACACGGCCCGTGCGTTTAAGCAAGTTTGAAATAATTCCTCTTCTACTTGATCATGAATCCCAATCCAAACATTTTTTTCCCCATGTTAGTGGTTCTTAATCTCACCCTCAGGTCAGACAATTTATAGCTAGTTAGTCAGTCAGTGGTACAGAACTTGTGCATTGTTGAAAAAGGGAGAGACGTATTGAAGATTTTTGTTCTGTACACATCAGGACACTTTGCAAGAATACCAATATAAGGAGAAAACAACAATTTATACTGTATGAGAAGAAAGTGCTGATTGGTTCCAAGTGGACTCTGATTGGTAGAGGTGTTGCCATGAAGAATGAACCAGTTGATTGGGACTGACAGTTAACTGCCAAGCATTGATTCAAATTTAAATCAGATGGGTTGACTCTGATTGGTTAAGGCATTGCCATGAGTCAGCAAATGGTTGTCACTTATTTTGTTCAGCTGAAACAAGTGCAATTTATGTGCAGTTTCTTTCTGTTTGCAAGGAACATGGCGCTGTGTATTCATATAACTTCCAGTACACACAAATGTGCCACACTGTGAGCCGGACTGGCAATATTAAATTGGTTGTGCACATAATCCTTAGCACACTGACAATTATTTAGCAAATGCTGTCCAATCACAGAATCACCTCTATTGTTGGTCACTGTGTTTTGAGTTTTTCAACCATGGGCTGGTTAGGTATGGGGTGTACCTTGCCTGTTGCAAACAATGGCTGAATCATGCTGTTTGATGCAATCCATCCATCTCTGGGGCATGCGGCCTACTTACCTAGCATCACACTGGCACTGAAATTCACATGCCACTTTACTCATTTGTGTGACAGGCAGAATGTCTTTTGGCTTGACGGCAGAATCCTGCACAATTGCCATTGCATAGTAACAGCATAGCGCAACTAGCTTATCCTGTAACTCAGATGTTTGGGGCATCTTGCCCCTCCAGGGTAATCTGGGGTAGATTGGGAAATTTCGGGGCCGCAAGCGAGGGCCTTAGGGCCATTCATGAGTTTGTGCCATGTATAACACAAATTGACCTGATCAGGGTAAGCATTATCCTGCATCAATAGAGTGCTAAAGCTAATTATGGAACTCCCTCTTTCAAAAGGAAAAGCTCTCACTTTTTTGTTTGCTTTTTCCCCCTTGCTTGATGTCTGATGTGAAGCACCTTAAGGCATCTTTCATACACAACGGATTCTACAGATGAGGAAATTATCATCGTTGAATCCTTGTCTATATTTCACAAGTGTACTTAATGCAGCCAATTTATTTGTGGTCCAGCATTTCCACGGTTCACTCATATAGTGAATCGGAGCATTGGTTGTGTGCATAAAATGTGTGACCACTGTTAGCAACAGTGTGACATGTAAACAGTGCAACATAATGTAAACAAATCAATTTTTGGCTCGAAGTTTGGAAGCTGCTTCCTCTATGACTTTAAAGTGTAAAGTTTATTTATTAGTGACACAAGTAGGCTCACATTAACACTGCAATGAAGTTACTGTGAAAATCCCCTAGTCGCCACACTCCGGTGCCTGTTCGGGTACACTGAGGGAGAATTTAGCACGGCTAATACACCTAACCAGCACGTCTTTCAGGCTGTGGAAGGAGACCGGAGCACCCAGAGGTTTGATTCCCGGCTTGGGTCACTGTCTATGCGGAGTCTGCACGTTCTCCCTGTGTCCACGTGGGTTTTCTCCAGGTGCTCCAGTTTCCTCCCACAGTCCAAAGATGTGCAGGTTAGGTTAATTGGGCTTGCTATATTGACCGTAGGGTCAGGGGATTAGCAGGGTAAATATGTGAGGTTACAGGAATAGGGTCTGGGTGGGATTGTGGCCGGTGCAGACTCGATGGGCTGAATGGCCTCCTTCTGCACTGTAGGAATTCGATGGTTCTATAAGTGCATTTCCAACACTGCTTCTGAGTCAAGAGGAATATTTCCAATTGGCTTTTGAGACTAATTTACTCCCCTCCCTCTAATCAGCGAATGATCCATCATGATCTTACACAGCCTACCCGCATTTGGAGTCCCAGCTCCATGATCGAACCTGCTCACCATTATTGGACCACTCTCAGTCACTGGATTGCTCCCCACTCTCATCAACCAACCCATAGTCTGTCTGTCTCTCTCTCGCCCCTAATCTTACCCAACCTCTGCCACGATTGATGATTTCTCTCTTTGGCCTTCTTTATTTCTCTCTCCCTCCTCTGCCCTTCATGACCTCAGCCTGAGGCTGCAGGCTGGCAGTCAGCCTCTCAGTCCAACTGGCTGCCAGATGGGGTAAATGGAGACCTTTTGTAAAAACGTCGTGCTGCTGTTGAATTCATCAGGACCTCCAAGTTGTCCACATATCTGCGTTTCCCGGCCCCTACAAGCATCAGCCCCAACCCCACTCAACCCACACCAGTTCTTGTAGATATTGGGACTTATTTTTATTCATCGTTGGGACATGGGGGTCACTGGCTGGTCAGCATTTATTGCCCATCCCTAATTTCTCTTGAACTGAGTGGCTTGCTAGGCAATTTCAGAGGGCAGTTGAGAGTCAACCACATTGCTGTGGCTCTGGAGTCACATGTAGGCCGGACAGGTAAAGACGGCAGATTTCCTTCCTGAAAGGACATTAGTGAACCAGATGGGTTTTTCCAACAATGGACAATGGTTTCACAGTCATCAGTAAATTCTCAATTCCAGATATTTTTCATTGAATTCAAATTCCATTACCTGCCATGGCAGGATTCGAACCCGGGTCCCCAGAACATTAGCTGAAGTTCTAGATTAATAGTCTAGCGATAATACCACTAGGCCATCGGACTAATGTATTACAAGCCTAGACTGGCTTTGATGTATTCAAACCTAAAAGTCCAACCTTGTGCAACTAAGTGAACCAAGTGTTGATTTTTACTTCAAGCCCTCATTTCAACTATATTTTCCTCTGTGGATATCCCGTGTCCTGAGATATGAGGTTTTGAGGTGTGACAACTTCACAATTCAATGTGGCAGAAATGGGCAGATGATTTCATTCAGCGATATTTGATTTAATTTTTGAATGATTTTGTTCAAAGGCTCTTGAAGTGAGCATTATCCATGAGAAACAGGGAATGATAGGTATACTATTTATTGGCATGCAGAGCAATCACACTTCAGGGACGAGTATAAAACATTCAAAATCCTTTTTCCTCTCAAATGCAAAATGCCAAAGTTGAAGCGTCATCCGCTTTAACTTCCATCAAAGCTACTTTACAGAGGGCTGCATGAGAGAGGGTTTCATTAGAACTGGGTGAATCAAATGTTGTTTGATGTCTTTTTCACTCTTTTGGAAGAACATCAGGTGGAATTTAATGGAGTCTGCCAGGCAGCCATGATGGCGGAGGGAGCTGAGAGAATCCAGTCCCCGGCTTCAAGAAAACTATCCCAGTTAAGGCTAATTAGGCTCGTTAATGAGCCACTTGACACCAATTATCCACAAACCCAATGAATTTAGTGATGGCTCAGCGATTAAATGGGATTCGCACAGTTCTCCTGTGGTTCCTGATGACCGCTCAAAAAACCCTGTCAGCTTTGACTGGGGCTTCATAAGGGCATCAGGATGAGGAGGGAATCCACATCCTTCCCACCCTACCCACCGCTCTCCAGGAATCGAATGGCTATCCTCTGGGTCAGTCTCAGAGCATTGCCAACCACACTTCCCGTTCCTGGTGGTGCTGCCAGTGTTGGCAAGATTCTGGCCTCAGATTAGCTGGCAGTTCTTAGGGCTGTGATTTTAGCCCTCTGGCCCTTGATCCTGTGGAAGACTCAGTGTTAGCCAGCTGAGCACCTGAGCACACTTAGATCATGTTGGGCCTCCCCTACAGAAGCAAAGCAGGGTAGGCCTCTCACTCATCTCCAATTGGGTTACTGGAAAAGGGTGGGGTGGTAAGGAGGGTGTAGCTGGTAGAGGGGTGAGGAGGGGTGGGTGGTCGCTGTCATTGGAACTAAATTCTAACCATTGTATCTCATGTTAAATAGTTGAGTATCCATTTACCAAATTAGCAGGTAACAGAATACATTCCAATGGTTCACAATGGTTTTATTGTGTTGTCATTGTCTGATTACTGGTTACCACTCTACCCTCTGGTTTCCTTGCCTCAAAGCAACTCTCCTACTGGGGGAAGTAAACAGCATTAAGTACAAGCTTCATTGCCCATCACCTACTCTCAATTCACTCTGAAGCTGATTTTGGTTTACCCTTAAAGGGACCTGCATTTCTAACATTGTCACAGCACCCTATAGTGGATAGATCTACTAATATCCTGTATCCATTCTTATGCCAATCACACTGTGATCATTTGTTAATATAAACGATAAGGTCCCAAGGAAAGCGCTGGACTGTCCCCTTAAATTTCTTCGTTGAGTATTGAAGTTTCAACTCATTTAACAATCAGTTATGCTTGCACATTAGGCTCAGGGTGTTTAAGAACCTGCAGTCAGGGAGACTATTCAATTTTTAATGTGACATACTTATGCCAAAAAAATGTATTAAAGAGAGTGGAAGATACAGTGCAGATGAGGATAAAACAATGATACGTTTCCTACAGTGCCTGAAAATCTGGCCATAATTTGAAGAGAGGCTCAGAGGAAGCATTGCAGAAGTACAATTGCAGGAAACTCGTGCACAATGCTTAGTAGCTTGGAGGTGGGGCAATCATAAAAATCCAAAGAGATTTGGGGTCATTGTGCTAATGTGTGTACCTGACTTAACACACATAATTCTATGTTATTTTAAGATGCAACTTGCGAGTTTGTTTTAAACCCAGATTGCACGTATTTCCAGGCCCAATACATAGACACAGGATTATTTTATGATACTAAATAGGTATTATTGGTGCAGAAATTAAGGTACAACTAGTTATATTTCTGAAATGTGGGTGCCTTTGGTCATTTATTGTTCATCTCTGATTGTCACGTGTCTTTGGTTATAGTTGTTATGTATTTAAAAAGGGTTGCCAGGTTGCTTTAAGAGCTGATCACATGATTTGATGATGATGTTATTTGGGTGTGTGTTCAGGCTGCTGTTTTCTTTCACTTTAGTATTTGATGCAGAGCAGAGAGCAGCTCTTCAGTAAAACCTGTTGTAGGTTTGTTTGAATCTACATGTGCAAAGCAAGCACGGTGGCACAGTGGTTGGCATTGCTGCCTCACAGTGCCAGGGAGTTGGGTTCAATTCCCAGCTTGGGTCTCTGTCTGTGTGCAGTTTGCAAATTCTCCCTGTGTCTGCTTGAGTTTCCTCCGGGTGCTTCAGTTTCCTCCCGCAGTCCAGAGATCTGCAGATTAGGTTGATTGGCCATGTTAATTTGTCCCTTAGTGTCAAGGGGACTAGTGAGGTAAATATGTGGGGGTATGGGGATAGGGGGTGGGTGGGATTGTGGTTGGTGCAGACTTGATGGGCTGAATGTCCTCCTTCTGCACTGCAGGGATTCTAAGTCTTTTCTTTTTCTGTTAACACTCACCATCTCTAATATATTTAAGACATTACAGTACTGCTTCTGGGGTTCATTGATTCAGCTTCTCATGAGTGTCATCAGCCCAGTTTAAATGGGAGATCTTTTTCTAGCTGCCTCTTAAGACTGCTGGGTGTTCAGTAGAACTGAGGGAATTTGGACTACCATGGGGCAGCTCCCCGGGAATCCAATGCACATCTGCATAAACCTGTTCTTGTGACTGCATGTGGAGATGCCGGCGTTGGACTGGGGTAAACACAGTAAGAAGTTTAACAACACCAGGTTAAAGTCCAACAGATTTATTTGGTAGCAAAAGCCACACAAGCTTTCGGAGCTGCAAGCCCCTTCTTCAGGTGAGTGGGAATTCTGTTCACAAACAGAGCATATAAAGACACAAACTCAATTTACATGAATAATGGTTGGACTGCGAATACTTACAACTAATCAAGACTTTAAGAAACAAAACAACGTGAGTGGAGAGAGCATCAAGACAGGCTAAAAAGATGTGTATTGTCTCCAGACAAGACAGCCAGTGAAACTCTGTGGGGGTTACAAATAGTGTGACATGAACCCAATATCCCGGTTGAGGCCGTCCTCGTGTGTGCGGAACTTGGCTATCAGTTTCTGCTCAGCGACTCTGCGCCGTCGTGTGTCGCGAAGGCCGCCTTGGAGAACGCTTACCCGAATATCAGAGGCCGAATGCCCGTGACCGCTGAAGTGCTCCCCAACAGGAAGAGAACAGTCTTGCCTGGTGATTGTCGAGCGGTGTTCATTCATCCGTTGTCGCAGCGTCTGCATAGTTTCCCCAATGTGCCATGCCTCGGGACATCCTTTCTTGCAGCGTATCAGGTAGACAACGTTGGCCGAGTTGCAAGAGTATGTACCGTGTACCTGGTGGATGGTGCTCTCACGTGAGATGATGGCATCTGTGTCGATGATCCGGCACGTCTTGCAGAGGTTGCTGTGGCAGGGTTGTGTGGTGTCATGGAAATGTGACTGTGACTTGTGGCTGCACTCATTGATAGAGTGGAAATCCATATGGTTTCTCTTTGCTCCTAGTTGACTTTTGGGTGGGTGGATTATCTTATGTACAGTTGATGACACTCTGCTCCCTGGTAAGAATGATGTGGAGATGCCGGCGTTGGACTGGGGTGAACACAGTAAGAAGTCTCACAAGACCAGGTTAAAGTCCAACAGGTTTATTTGGTAGCAAATACCATAAGCTTTCGGAGCACTTCTCCTTCATCAGATGGAGTGGAAATCTGCTCTCAAACAGTGCAAACAGACACAAAATCAAGTTGCAGAATACTTTCAGCTGGCTGTCAACCCATTCTTTGTATATACCAAGCAGAAGGTGAAACCCACAGTTCCGTCTCGGCATTACTCAGAGGATCTCTTGCAACTTGATTTTGTGTCTGTTTGCACTGTTTGAGAGCACATTTCCACTCCATCTGACGAAGGAGAAGGGCTCCGAAAGCTTATGGTATTTGCTACCAAATAAACCTGTTGGACTTTAACCTGGTGTTGTGAGACTTCTTACCCTGGTAAGAACCCAGCCAGAGGTGCAAATCTGAATGTCCACTCATTCTGACTGGCATTTTTACAAGTGAAGTTGGCAAAATTGGCAGACTTGTCAAACATCTGTCATAATATTGAAGGAAAATACCATATTGTGTCTGAAAAAAATTGACCTTTAAATAAGACCTGTTGAGTTTTAAAAAATGGACACAAAAACCCAAAGATGGCTGAAGCCCTACACTGGCTGAAATGTTGTGGATGGGGGTGGGGGTGGTTGGGGATGTGTGATACCCAGAGAGACAATAGGGCCCCACCCTGTTTCTAGACAAAGTACTTTTAAAGAATCCAGGAACTAATTACCATCTCCGGTCATGACAAAGGGACACAATGGCCATCTTGTTGCAAGAGATCCTCTGAGTAATGCCCAGACGGAACTGTGGGTTTCACCTTCTGCTTGCTATATACAAAGAATGGGTTTACAGCCAGCTGAAAGCTGACCCAGGTTGTCTGTCTGTGTGTACTCTGTGAGAAGAAGTGCTCGAGGTCTTGACGCAGAAAAAAACCCAGCAAGTACACACACTGTGCCACTGCAAGTAGCCATTTTTGCAGGTGTATCTCAAATTTCTCTCTCTCTGACTGTGGAGGTCACTTCTGTCAGCAAAAGGATTGCAGCTGGAAAGAGAACTGGGAAGCTTCTCCACCAAACTGCAGCAAACTGGAATCTCACAACACTGATTATTCGCCTGCTGAAGTCAAGTCTACTGGAATCTTGATTCGTAACAGCTTAATCATCTACTCCTTGGGAATCAATGGGTGGGATTCTACGACCTCGCTCGCCCCGAGACTGGAAAATCCCGCCTGTGGTCAATGGAACTTCCCATTGTCCGCTCCTCGCCCACTCCAATTCCCGTGACGGGTGGGGTGGTAAAATTCCGGTGAATGTTTGTTTTATATATTTTTGTGAGTTTTTTGAAGAGGTAACCAAGAAGGTTGATGAGGGCAGTGCTGTCGACATTGTCTACTTGGACTTTAGCAAGACCTTTGACAAGGTGCTGCATGGTAGGTTGTTGAATAAAATTAAATTTCACGGATCCAGGTCGTCAATTGGATACAAAAGTGGCTGGATGACAGAAGACAGAGGGCGGTTGTAGGAGGTTGTTTTTCAAAGTGTGACCAGCGGTGTGTCTCAGGGATCGGTGCTGGGTCCACTGTTATTTGTCATTTATATAATGATTTGGATGAGAATTTACGAGGCATGATTAGTAAGTTTGCAAGATTAGTGGCATAGTGGACCGTGAAGAAGGTTATATAGGATTGCAATGAGATCTTGATCAATTGGGCCAGTGGGCTGATGAATGGCAGATGGAGTTTAATGTAGGTGAATGCAAGGTGATGCATTTTGGTAGATCGAACCAGGACAGGTTAATGGTAGGCCGTTGGGGAGAGTTATAGAACAAAGAGATCTAGGGGCACAGGTTCATGGCTCCTTGAAAGTGGAGTCACAGGTGGACATTCGGCATGTTTGGTTTCATTGGTCAGAACATTGAATACAGGAGTTGAGACGTCTTGTTGAAGGTGTACAAGACATTGGTAAGGCCACACTTGGAATACTGTGTACAGTTCTGGTCACCCTATTATAGAAAGGATATTATTAAACTAGAAAGAGTGCAGAAAAGATTTACTAGGATGCTACCGGGACTTGATGGCTTTAGTTATAAGGAGAGGCTGAATAGACTGGGACTTTTTTCTCTGGAGCTTAGGAGGCTGAAGGGTGATCTTATAGAGGTCTATAAAATAATGAGGGGCATAAATAAGGTAGATAGCCAACATCTTTTCCCAAAGGTAGGGGAGTCTTAAACTGGAGGGCATAGGTGAGAGGGAAGAAATACAAAAGGGTCTCGAGGGGAAATTTTTTTACACAGAGGGCAATGAGTGTCTGGAATCAGCTGCCAGAGATAGTTGTGGAGGCGTTTAAAAATAATTTAGACAGTTACATGGGTAAGATGGGTATAGAAAGATATGGGCCAAATGCAGACAATTGGGACTAGCTTAATAGTAAAAACTGGGCGGGTTGCACTAGTTGGGCCGAAGAGCCTGTTTCCATGCTGTAAACTTCTATGACTCTGTGACTCTATGACACATCCCATCAGTCACCTGTCTTATGTAACAATGTGCAGTCCGCACTGGAATGTGTTGGATATGTTTTTGGAACACCCTGAAAGGGTCTGGAAGCAAAAAGGTTGAAGTCAGTACTCACTTGCGCATCTACTGGGAATATATAACCACAAGGCCCAGGAAGGGGCAAGACTTCTACTCGGAAGCTATAGATGTCTAGTCGCAGTTGACCTGACAACTCCAGTCTCCGGAGTCAGTGGTATTCCTAGACACCCAAGTGACCATTCCTCTGCCTGCAGAACCTGTTGCTAATTGCTACTGAACCCCAGGAGCATGACTGTAATGTCCTAACAATGTTAGGGGCTGTGGGTTTTAACAGAAAAAGAAAAGATTTGGTTTGCCCACATAAATTCAAACAAACACACAACATGTTTTATTGAAGAGCTGCTCTCTGCTCTGCATCAAGTACAAAAACTGCAGTCTGAGCACAGATCCTAATGACATAATCATCACCAATTGGTGATTGTTTTGAATAGTCAACACCTCCAATCTCACTGGATCAAGCAACTACCAGGATAGTAGAAGGTGAAGTTTGTAGCATTGCTTATGTTTCCCATGCGATAATCTGAATCTGCTTAAAATCTTCAGTCGACAGTTTTACATTTTCAGAGATATTCTCTGTGAAGCAGAATTATTACAAGCTCTTACAATGTTGTGAAAATATATACTGACCTTTTTAAAGTTCACCTTCTGTGTTTTGACAAAAAGCATTGTCACCCATGCAGACAGTTATTGTTGAAGACATTTTATTAGCCGCATTGTAAGTGTGATGGTTTCACAAGTGGTGGAATACACCGTGAACATCCAATACTTTTAGTAACCTATAAATAAAGGGGCAATGTTTTCACATAAAACACACTTGAGGATCCTCTTGCCTCTTTGCAATGAAACAAATTGAGTTGAGGTAAACGATGAGATAATTTGTTTATGATATCTTCAAAAAGAAAATGATATATGACCAGGCTGATCTCTTTAAACCGTAAAAGGATTGCAAACTGCTTTTAGGTGAAGACAGTATGCCTTTAAAAACAATTCAAATATCTCTTAGCCACAACCATTTAAAATCAATTTGACTTGAGTGAATGTCTCTTGAAAAAAATATTCACATTACAAGGACATCCATTATCTCTTTGAGGGTGATATATAGCTAAACAAAATGAATGCGGAAAAATAAACAATCGCTTGAAAATAAGTTGAAAATTCAAAGAAAGATTTTTTTATCTGCTCCATTGAATTATAACTGTTCTTTCTATTGATATGTAGTGTATCAAAATCATAATTGCTGCAGCATCCATTAAATTATAGAGTATTAGAATTCATAGAGTCCCTACAGTACAGAAGGAAGCCATTCGGCCCATCAAGTCTGTACCAACCACAGTCCCACCCAGGCCTGACTTCCGTAACCCCACACATTTATCCTGCTAATCCCTCTGACATTAGGGTCAATTTAGCATGGCCAATCCACTTAACCCGCACATCTTTGGACTGTGGGAGGAAACCGGAGCAAACCCACGCAGACAAGGGGAGAAAGTGCAAACTCCACACAGACAGTGAGTTGAGGCCGGAATTGAACCTGGGACCCTGGCACTGTGAGGTGGCAGTGCGAACCACTGTGCCACCGTGCCACCCAATTATTGATAAAGATCATTTTGAACATCTTCAATTCCAATTAAAGATGTAAGTCATGTGATAATAAAAAAAGATTTGGCCAATACTGACTCGTAGGCATGAGTGATAGGTTATTCTGCCAACAAGCTATGCTGAGTATAGACCGTGACTGAAAGTTGTTTCAGTCAGGAGTTTCTAGAACAAAATTTCAACAGGGCCGGGAATTTTTGCTCCCGTTCTTTTCCGGTGGATTTTCTGATGGGAGCGGAAAATCTCACAAGAGGCCCAAATTGCGTTTTACTGAGGTGGGAAGTCTCATCACAATTGACCCCCGCCAGAGATGTATCGGGAATCTTGATGTTCAATGTCAGGAACCACATATGAATAAATTTGAATGTAATTATCAGACCTGATAATCGCCGCTGTTAGACTATCCACTTGCACGTTGACATGCATTACGATTGGTTCTCCCATGGCATGCATCTGGCAGGCAGACCCGCCAGGGGCACTCAGATGAGTGCATGGTTCAGGGGGGAGAGAGTAACATGTCAGCAGTGCCAGGGGGCAGTGCCAAAAGACAGTGCCCAGCCAGTACCAGCGGCAATTGCGTGGAGAGAGTTGTGGGGGAAAATGTGTGTGAAAGGGGGATGTTCTGTTTTTACTCTTGTGTACTGGGGTAGCCTTAAAAATGGCACCCCGATCTTTAAAAACGAAGGTGCTGCCAGGGCAGACTCTGATTGAGTCTGCCCCGCCAGCGTGACATCGTGGGACCATCCCTTAATTTTGCTGACTAAGTCCTGAGCAATACAGTGGAGAAAGCCATCATTAGGGCTGACAGCTTCAACAGTGCTTTTCCTGCCCACTGCCACACTCTGCGAAAAAAAGGGGAACTTCCCCCTGGGAGTGATCTGCAAGACAAAACCAAACTCAACCTTCACTCCAACAGTGAAATAAAACCTGGTTGTACAAAATGAAGCAAACTGAAGGGAAGCTTTTGCCAACAAAGGCTGGAATTTTACCATGTGGAGATGCCGGCGTTGGACTGGGGTAAACACAGTAAGAAGTTTAACAACACCAGGTTAAAGTCCAACAGGTTTATTTGGTAGCAAAAGCCACACAAGCTTTCGAAGCTCTAAGCCCCTTCTTCAGGTGAGTGGGAATTCTGTTCACAGAGTTTATAAAGACAGTGGGATATTGGGTTCATGTCACACTATTTGTAACGCCCACAGTTGCGTGGACCTGCAGAGTTTCACTGGCTGTCTTGTCTGGAGACAATACACATCTTTTTAGCCTGTCTTGATGCTCTCTCCACTCCCATTGTTTTGTTTCTTAAAGACTTGATTAGTTGTACGTATTCGCATTCCAACCATTATTCATGTAAATTGAGTCTGTGTCTTTATAAACTCTGTTTGTGAACAGAATTCCCACTCACCTGAAGAAGGGGCTTAGAGCTTCGAAAGCTTGTGTGGCTTTTGCTACCAAATAAACCTGTTGGACTTTAACCTGGTGTTGTTAAACTTCTTACTGGAATTTTACCGGCATGCCTGCTCTGATTCCGGGGCAGGCGAGGCTCGGAGAACCGCATTCTCCGTTGGCCTTGGGTGGGATTGTACAAACCTCGGGCGGACGTGCTGGTAAAATTCCACCCAAAATCTATTCACTATCAGAAGAGGCAGATTGAAAGGAATTTTAATTTGTGCCTCATTATCTATGGTCTGAATATTTGGTAAATTTTCATCTGATATTTTAGTGTTAACATACTTCTAATGGTAAATCTTGTTCATCAGAAACGTGTTTCTCATATGGTACTCTGAATAAGTTCTATCACAAGTTTCATTTTTACAGGAACATTTGCATGCTGGTGATTAAATTCCAATGAACCTCCTTCCACCTTTCTTTACCTGATCCCCTATCCTTCTAATCCTTTCTCCCTCATGTGTTAATCTAGCTTCTTCTTAAATGCAACGATGGTATTGTTACCATTGGAATATTACAATGTTACAATATAGAATGTTACAATGGAATAACTTACTCTTGCAGTAATGAGTTCCACATCCAATCACTCTCTGGGTAAAGACGTTTCTCCTAAATTCCCTATTGAATTTTCAGTAACTATCTTACATTAACGGCCCCGAGATTTGAACTCCCCCCCACAAATGGAAACAGTTCCCTCTGTTTATCCTTTCATAATCTTAAAGATCTCCATCAGGTCAGTGCTCGGTCATTTGTTTGAGAGAAAGGAGCCCCAGCCTGTTCAATGTTTCTCAGTTCCAGTAATCATCTCCAGTACCTATCTATCCTTTTGATAACACGGGGACCTGAACTGTTTACAGGACTCCATGTGTGGTCTAACCAAGTGCAAGTTTAATATAACTTCTCTGCTCTTCAATTCTGTTCCTCTAGAAATGCACTGTCGTGCTTTGTTTTTTTTAATGGTCTTATTGATGTAAGATGCCTCTGCACATCAATACTGTTCAAGGTTCTGCCATTAACTGTGTACTTACCCTTTGATCTCCCAAAGTGCAGCACCTCACACTTGCCCGAATTAAACTCCATCTGCCACTTCTCCACCCATATCTGTAGATGATCTATATCCCGCTGTATCCTTTAACAACCTTTTACACTATCCACAACTCCTTTGTGTTATCTGCGAACTTACTAACCCACCCATCTACGTTTTCATCCAAGTTATTTATATATATCACAAACAGCGGAGGTCCCTGTATGGATCCTTGCGGAACACCACTAGTCACGGACCTCCATTCAGAAAAATACTGTTCCACCACTGCTCTCGGGGTTCAAGTCCATAGCTCCCTGAAAATGGCTACACAAGTAGATAGGGTGGTAAAGAAGGCAAAAAATCTTTGTGATTTTTATAAATGACCTGGATGAGGAAGTGGAAGGATGGGTTGGCAAGTTTGCTGATGACACAAAGGTTGGTGGGGTTGTGGATAGTGTAGAGGGATGTCAGCAGTTGCAACGAGACATAGATAAGATGCAAGACTGGGCGGAGAAGTGGCAGATGGACTTCAACCCAGATAAGTGTGTGGTGGTTCATTTTGGCAGGTCGAATAGCATGAAAGAATATAATATTAAGGGTAAGACGCTTGGCAGTGTGGAAGATCAGAAGGATCTTGGAGTCCGGGTTCATAGGACGCTCAAAGCAGCGTTGCAGGTAGAGGCTGTGGTTAAGAAGGCGTATGGAATACTGGCCTTCATCAATAGAGGAATTGAGTTTAGAAATTGGGAGATAATGCTGCAGCTGTATAGGACCCTGGTCAGGCCCCACCTGGAGTACTGTGCCCAGTTCTGGTCGCCTCATTACAGAAAGGATGTGGAAGCCATAGAAAGGGTGCAGAGGAGATTTACAAGGATTTTGCCTGGATTAGGTGGCATGCCTTATGAGGATAGGTTGAGAGAGCTAGGTCTTTTCTCCTTGGAGAGGCGAAGGATAAGAGGTGACCTGATAGAGGTGTATAAGACGTTGAGGGGTATTGATAGAGTGGATTCTCAGAGGTTTTTGCCCAGGGCTGAAATGGTTGCCACAAGAGGTCACAGATTTTGGGTGCTGGGGAGTAGGTACAGAGGAGATGTTAGGTTTTTCACTCAGAGGGTGGTGGGTGCGTGGAATCGGCTGCCGGTAGTGGTGGTGGAGGCAGATTCAATAGGGTCTTTTAAGAGACTTTTGGATAAGTTCATGGAACTTAGTAAGATAGAGGGTGTAAGCCTAGTAGGTAGGGACATGTTCGGCGCAACTTGTGGGCCGAAGGGCCTGTTTGTGCTGTAGCTTTTCTATGTTCTATGTTCTATAAGGCATATGGCATGCTTGCCTTTATTGGTTGGGACATTGAGTACAAGAGTGAGGATGTCATGTTGCAGCTTCATAAAACTTCGGCTAGACTGCACTGAGAGTATTGTTTTCAATTCTGGTCGCCACATTGCAGGAAGGATGTGGAGGCTTTGGAGAGGGTGCTGAGGATGTTTACCCAGATGCTGATTGCATTAGAGGGTATGAGCTATAAGGAGAGGCTGGACAAGCTAGGATTGTTTTCTCCAGAGCAACGGAGGCTGAGGGGAGACCTGATAGGAGTCTATAAAATTATGAGAGGCATAGATAGGGTTGACAGCCAGAATCTTTTTCCCAGAGTTGAAATGTCTAATACTAGGGGGCACGCACTTAAGGTGAGAGGGGGAAAGTTCAAAGAAGATGTGAAGGTCAAGTTTTTTACACAGAGAGTGGTAGGTGTCTGGAACCCGCTGCCGGGGGTGATGATGCAGGCAGATACGATAGGGACCGTTAAGGGGCCTTTAGATAAGCACATGAATATACAAGGAATAGAGGGATATGGAGAAAGGGTAGGCAGAAAGGATTAGTTTACTTTGGCATCATGTACAGCACAACATCGTGGGCTGTACTGTTCTACATTCTATGTTGTAAAATGCCTTTAGGGAATATCAGCATGACATTGCTGGAAGGGAAATGTGTCATGTGGTACAGTCTTAGTTTCCCTTTTGCTTTGAGTAGAGCACGTGCACACATAGCCCTGATGTCTTCAATCTTCGTATCTACGTATGACTGTTCTCATGAGCCTTGTCTTAGTAAATGAAACCAAAATGTGTTTGCCCAATCTCTTATAAGAATTGCTACCTTGTGTCTTCTACAGTGGTTAAGACCAAGATATTATCAGTATAATAGCATGACAATTATGTCGCTACTTTTAATGATTTGTGATTTGTATCCCCAGATTCTTCATTTTTATACCTCATTTAGACACTTGCCACGTTTTATGCTTACATAGGATTGTATTCTTCACAAATAAATAGCAAGGAAAAATGCAAGAGGTGAAAATCTGAACTAAAAACAGTAAACCTCCAGGTATACCTCTGGAATATAACATATTATTTTTCCACTTTTAAAATGCAGATGAGTCTGCGATGAATTTTTAAATTTTACATTTTTTATGCATTGCATTTTCTTTAGGATTTGACACTGGGGTTTGGCAGCAGGCAGTGTTTGTCTTATTGTGTCAAACATTGTCTCGGTGTGTAACATTCTATTTGGATTTCATTTTGTGCACTGTTGTGTTTTGTGTTGAATTGTTCCACTATTAGCCAGTTAAAGTCTGCTTTATTTGTAAGCGAAATAAAAACCCAGCACAGTACAAATGCTTGTTTATTCTGCTGAAAAGCAATTATGACGGTACGTGCTACTATTCACAGTTATTCAATGGAAAGATAAGCTCTTTGCATTATCAAAAAGATTCACATTTTTGGGGTATATGTATGTCTAAGTAATGCACATCAAGCCTTTGGGTTTCTAACCATAACAATCTATTTCTTTGTTCCATCAAACTGAGCATCTGGTCATTAATTATCTACCGGCCAAACCACAGTAGAACATCCTATGATATGACCACATTCTAGTCGTGACTAAAAAAAGACTATTGTCCTTCTATGGGCGGTATGGTGGCACTGTGGTTAGCATGCGCGATTCCCGACTTGGGTGACTGTCTGTGTGGAGTTTGCACATTCTCCCCGTGTCTGCATGGGTTTCCTTCGGGTGCTCCGGTTTCCTCCCACAGTCCAAAGATGTGCAGGTTAGATGGATTGGCCATCTAACTAAATTGCCCCTTAGTGTCAGGGGGACTAGCTAGGGTAAATGCATGGGGTTATGGGGATAGGGCCTGGGTGGGATTGTGGTCGGTACAGACCTGATGGGCTGAATGGCCTCTTTCTGCACTGTAGGGATTCTATTCTATTCTATTCTACTGTCAATAAACACCATTATCTTCTACAATTACCTGGGGATTAAAAATTCTCTCCGTAAAATCATGAACCTATTAACTCTGAATAGACATGTTTGTCTTAATAAGGAATAAATAGATAGGTTGCATACAACTCGGGGTATGTATCAGCTTGTCTAGGAAAGCTCCTCCATTTGCGATTTACATAATCATTTACAGCTTAAGTGAAGAAGCTTGTCACAAATGGTGAAAGAAGCTTGAAATTAAAATGTTACTGTTTTCAGGTCATAATGTGATCATAATGTGATTGTCAAAACTTCGTGAGGACTCTAAAAAGACATCTATATGAAGGCAATAAAGGTGATGCAATGAGTACATCCTTGAAGGATTTTTCAAGCAGTTGATTACATGATTCTCCATGTAATAATTTATAACCTCTGCTTATCATGTTGCATTTGTTGTCAGTTTTGTGTTGACCAAGCCTGATAAAACTGGGAGGCATCTCAATTTTAAAGTGCATAACTTTAGCTAGGATCAAAACAGATTACTTCAGCCAATTTGGTTAGCACTGCTGCCTCACACAGCGCCAAGGACCCGGGTTCAATTCCGGCGTTGAGTGCCTGTCTGTGTGGATTTGCGCATTCTCCCCGCATCTGCGTGGGTTTCCTCCAGGTGCTGTGGTTTCCTCCCACACTCCAAAGATGTGTGGGTTAGGTGGATCGGCCATGCTAAATTGACCATTAATGTAAGGGGATTGGCAGAGTAAATATATGTGGGGTTATGGAATAGGGTCTGGATGGGATTGTTTTCAGCGCAGGCTTGGTGGGCCGAATGGCCTCCTTCTGCATTGTAGGGATTCTATGATTCTATGAATTGCATTTCGAAGGAATGTATGCCAGATTTGGGTATTCTGTGTCTATTCATTCATTGAGAAACTAAGGAATGATTGGTAGTAGGAACAGCTTAATTGAAATGTCAACATGTCCAGATTGACGTACTGGAGATGGGCCCATTCCGTCTGAATGCTGAGACATTAGGAAAATTATTGTGGGTAAGGAAGTTCTTACCCAAATTATTGTGGGTAAGGACCTGGGTGTGCAAGTCCACAGATCCTTGAAGGTGACGTCACAGGTGGAGAAGGTAGTGAATAAGGCATATGGCATGCTTGCCTTTATAGGATAGGGAATAGAGTATAAAAGTTGGGGTCTGATGTTGCAGTTGTATAGAACGTTGGTTCGGCCGCATTTGGAATACTGCGCCCAGTTCTGGTCGCCACACTACCAGAAGGACGTGGAGGCTTTAGAGGTTTACCAGGATGTTGCCTGGTATGGAAGGGCTTAGTTATGAGGAGAGATTGGGTAAACTGGGGTTGTTCTCACTGGAAAGACGGAGGATGAGGGGTGACCTAATAGAGGTGTATAAAATTATGAAAGGCATAGATAGGGTGAACGGTGGGAAGTTTTTTCCCAGATCGGTGGTGATGTTCACGAGCGGTCATAGGTTCAAGGTGAGGGGGGGAGGTTTAGAAGGACGTATTTTACACAGAGGGTGGTGGGGGCCTGGAATGCGCTGCCGGGCAAGGTGGTGGAGGCGGACACACTGGGAACATTTAAGACTTATCTAGATAGCCACATGAACGGAGTGGGAATGGAGGGATACAAAAGAATGGTCTAGTTTGGACCAGGGAGCGGCGCGGGCTTGGAGGGCCGAAGGGCCTGTTCCTGTGCTGTATTGTTCTTTGTTCAACTGGGGAAAATGCAGTTTTTTTTCTTTATTCGTTCATAGGATGTAGGCGTTGCTGGCAAGGATAGCATTTATTACCCATTCCTAATTGCGCTTGAGGAATTGGTGGTGAGCCATCTGCTTGACAACTTAACAGTTTGTTAGGCCTTTTTAAAGGGCAGGTAAGAATCCTGCAGGTAAGAATGCTGTGGGTCTGAAGTCACATACAGAGCAGGATTTGCTTCCCTGAAGGAGATTCTACAACAATCCAATATTTGCATGGTTATTGATGCAAGATTTTATTCTAATTCCAAACATTTATTTAATTAACTGAATTTAAATTCTTTAATTACAGTGGTGTAATTTGAACTCATGTTTGCGGAGTATTCATCCCAGCTTCAAGATTACCAGTCCAGTGCCATATTCACTATGCTCTTTATTTGACATTCAACCCTCTAGGTATAAACTCTTAAACTTTCAGGTCACTTATTCTCAACAATGCAATTTTTATGAATTGAAGTCACAGTTCTGCTTGTTCTGTTTCAGATCTGAACTCAATAGGCAAATATTATACGATGGAAGATTCGTGAAAATATAATTTTCCATAAGTTTTACATTATTAAAGTAAAAAATGTATTTATTAGTTAAGTAGGCTTACATTCACACTGCAATTAAGTTTCTGTGAAAATCCCCCAGTCGCCACACTCCGGCGCCTGTTCGGGTACACTTAGGGAGAATTTAGAATGGCCAATTCACCTAACCTGCACATCTTTGGACTGTGGGAAGAAACCAGAGCACTCGGAGGAAACCCACGCAGACAAGGGGGAGAACATGCAAACTCCACACAGACAGTGACCAATGCCGGGAATCGAACCTGGGTGCCTGACGCTGTGAGGCAGCAGTGCTAACCACTGTGCCACCGTGCTGCCCCTGAATCTCTGAGAATACCATCCTGCAAAGGATATATTAATCCCTTATGGCATGGCATCCACTTCCTAATGGAAAAACATAAGAGGATCCGATGGATATCCTTGGTGAATTTGAGTGATTAATAATGAGATGACAGGTTAATTATTTAACTTGAGCATGCCAACTTAAACACAACACATCGTAGACTGAATGTTTTGCTTTGACCATCTTTGTATACAGAAACTGTCCCTTGGCTAAATGCATAAGAGTAAAAGAAATAAAGATTTGTATTTATAGAACGGCTTTCATGACTTCAGGACATCCAAGAAAATATGTTTCAACCAATGGAGAATGTTCAAAAGTCTGATCACAGTTATGTAAGAAATGTGGCAAGTTCCTACAAGCAGCAATGTGACAATGACCATCTGTTTTTGTGATGTTGGTTTGAGGGATGAATAATAGTGAAGACACCAGAGGTAACTCCACTGTTCTTCTTCAAAATAATGCCAGGAGATCTTTTATATCCACCAAAGAGAGCAGACAGAGTCCAGCTTAACAAAACAGCACTACCTCTATATTGCACTGTGTGTTAGCCTAAGATAATTGTGCCCGTTTCATGACAAGGATTGGAATCAACGATCTTCTGAATGAAAGACTAGGGTACTGCCAGCTGTGGCACAGGTGACGCTTTGACAAAAACTTGAATATGAAACCAACTTTTCAAAATATAAACTTGGGTAGATTTTCAACTTGCCACACAGGCACAAAGCTGCAATTGTTGAATTGTCCACTTGTTAGAGAACCATGGTGGAAATTGTCCCTATTTTACTTCCATCGATTTCAATGAAAATGCAAATATTTTGGTTTCTAGCACGGGGCAAATTTGCTAAGACAATTTTATGCTGGCCAACCTCCCCACATGGTTTTAAATACTGTGTAGCCAGACTTTTAGCTTCACATCCTGATTGGTTTATCTACTTTGTTTAGGCAGTGATAATGTGTTAATATGCCTCTGTCACACTTCCCCATGCTAGGTTTTGACAATGATGTTCATCTAGGATTGGCTTTCCAGCATTATAGCCTTATGCTGTGGGATTGCTGCTTGAAATAGTTCCATCTTTACTCCTTTAAGACACTTCTTAAAACCTGGCCAGAATTCTCTGACTTCGCCCGTGACTGGAATTCGCCAGTCCCACTGCTATTACGTTTATTTATTAGTGTCACCAGTAGGCAGCAGTGCTAACCACTGTGCCACCATGCCAATATGGGGTGGCATAGTGGCACAGTGGTTAGCACTGCTGCCTGACAGTGCCAGGGACTTGGGTTTGATTCCAGGCTTGGGTCACTATCTGTGTGGAGTTTGCGAGTTCTCCCCGTGTCTGCATGGGTTTCCTCCGGCTGCTCAGGTTTCCTCCCACAGTCCGAAAGACTTGCTGGTTAGGTGCATTGGCCGTGCTAAATTCTCCCTCAGTGTACCCGAACAGGCGCTGGAGTGTGGCGACTAGGGGATTTTCACAGTAACTTCATTGCAGTGTTAATGTAAGCCTACTTGTGACACTAATAAATAAACTTTAAAACTTTAAACTATGAATGAAGATTCGGCTGAACGCCAAATTCTCCATTCTCACTGGCAGTCGCAGTGGGGCATGAACAACTGGAGAATTCTGGCCCCTATCTTTTTTGTCATGATTAAGCTCACTTGTCCTAATATCCTTTTATGTGGCTTGGTGTTGAATTCTGCTTGGTAATGATCCTGTGAAGCACCTTGGGATCTTTTATTGCATTAAAGGTGCTATATAAATGCTAGTAGTTGTTCTTGGTGAGAGCTGCAGTTAACTGATCCATGAAGGGAGGATTCATTTGAACAGCTCTAATTTCTCCTCTCGCCAACCGCCCGGAAACGGGTGCTTGTGATCTGTTCCCTTCTTTATAATTGATGATTAATTTCCCAACCCCTCGATTTTGGTGTGATCCAATTTCTACTGATAACCCTGATGTGGAGATGCCGGCATTGGACTGGGATGGGCACAGTAAGAAGTCTCACAACACCAGGTGAGTCTCACCTGATGAAGGAGCAGCGCTCTGAAAGTTCGTGCAACCAAATAAACCTGTTGGACTTTAACCTGGTGCTGTGAAACTTCTTACTGTGCCCACTAATAACCTCACAGCAAACTCAAGAAAGGATGAACTCAGAGGGTTAGTTTATTTGCATGCACTCGAATCACGGGAAGAGGGCAACAATGTGGCTTCCTTTGCATTCATACATTGGAAGAGGGATGGAAAAAAGAGAGATTTACAGTGCAGAGATCACAAAGAAAATAAATATTAGCCAGTATTTTCCAGCCCCTGCCCATGAGGGGGCTTCCTGTGGTTGAGGAGGCTCACCATTGGGTTATTCTGGTCCCGCCAAATTCAATGGCAATTTGCATTCCTTGCCGGCCCTGTCGCTGGGGAACGCATGGTGGAGGTCAACTTCAGTAGGACTGGAAGATTCTGCAGTAGGAAGGGATGGAAAGTCCTGTCCGTTGTTTCACATGGGTTCTGAATCAAAGTCCAATCTGGTATTCCTTCAGGGAGGTTGGCTGGCTAAAAACCAATGCTGTATAATTCACTTTTCTGGTTGTGGTGACTTCATGTGATGAGATAGACATGCAGGACCAAATCAGTCTTGTAGGTGAAGTTCCAGTAGAAACAATGTAAATGGGGGGTGGGCGGGGGGTGGGGGGGAGCATGGGAGGGGGGGGGGGGGGGGGAGGCAGGTATTCAGTCTGGGCTGACTCCGTTTCTGTGATGCTGTCAGTTAAATGGTAAAATGCAGACTGAGATTTTGCAGCAATGATGTGGAGATGCCGGCGTTGGACTGGGGTAAACACAGTAAGAAGTTTAACAACACCAGGTTAAAGTCCAACAGGTTTATTTGGTAACAAAAGCCACACAAGCTTAAGAAGGGGCTTGGGGCTTCGAAAGCTTGTGTGGCTTTTGCTACCAAATAAACCTGTTGGACTGTAACCTGGTGTTGTTAAACTTCTCACTGATTTTGCAGCAAGGCAGAGGGTGATAGGAGATTCTCTCCGACATCGGCAGAGGCTGATGTCAGGCCGGAAAAGCGGCATTCAGGTCACCGACGGCAATGGCGGCTTTTTTCTGCTGTATCGTGCAAGGCTTGGAAGAGAAAAGGGCAGCAGGGGTTCCACATCCTATTGCTTGTGGGTGGCCTCTGATTTACCCTCCCCACCATCAAATCCGTGAATCGATGATCCGGATACCATTTGTAAAGGCCACTCCAGTGCGCAGCAGGCACTCCAGGAAGCAATCTTCACCCAGGTGCACATCCTGGCACCTCTGGCACCAAACTAGCATCAAACTGGTTTCAAACTGGCACCCCCTGGCATTACCCTGGCATGCCCCTCCCTCTTCTCCTCTCCTGCACTCACCTCTGAGGTGCGCTCGCCAGGTACATGCCTCCTGAGACCAGTCGTACGTCGTGTCATTCTGACATTACACCATCGAGGATGCAGTGTTTGACATGGAGGCATGATTCCTTTGATTTGATTTGATTTATTATTGTCACAGGTATTAACATACAGTGAAAAGTATTGTTTCTTGCACGCTATACGTGCAAAACATACCATTCATAGAGAAGGAAATGAGAGAGTGCAGAATGTAGTGTTACAGTCATAGCTCGGGTGTAGAGAAAGATCAACTTAATGCAAGGTAGGTCCATTCAGAAGTCTGATGGCAGCAGGGAAGAAGTGTTCTTGAGTCGATTGGTACGTGTCCTCAGACTTTTGTATCTTTTTCCCTGACGGAAAAAGGTGGAAGAGGGAATGTCCGGAGTGCGTCGGGTCCTTAATTATGCTGGTTGCTCTGCCGAGGCAGTGGGAAGTGTAGACAGTGTCACCGGATGGGAGGCTGGTTTGTGTGATGGACTGGGCTTCATTCACGACCCTTTGTAGTTTCTTGTGGTCTTGGACAGAGCAGAAGCCATACCAAGCTGTAATACAACCAGAAAGAGTGCTTTCTATGGCGCATCTGTAAAAGTTGGTGAGAGTCGTAGCTGACATGCCAAATTTCCTTAGTCTTCTGAGAAATTAGAGGCGTTGGTGGGCGTTCTTAACTATAGTGTTGTCATGGGGGGACCAGGACAGGTTGTTGATGATCTGGACACCTAAAAACTTGAAACTCTCGACCATTTCTATTTTGTCTCCATTGATATAGACAGGGGCATGTCCTCCACTACGTTTCCTGAAGTCGATGACAATCTCCTTCATTTTGCAGACATTGAGGGAGAGATTATTGTCATCGCACCAGTTCACCAGGTTCTCTATCTCTTCCTGTACTCCAATCCAACATTGTTTGAGATCCGACTCACTGTGGTGGTGTCATCAACAAACTTGAAAATCGAGTTTGAGGAGAATTTGGCCACACAGTCATAGGTATACAAGGAGTATAGTAGGGGCCTGAGAACACAGCCTTGTGGGGCACCGGTGTTGAGGATGATTGTGGAAGACGTGTTGTTGCTATCCTTACTGATTGCGGTCTGTGGGTTTGGAAGTTCAGGATCCAGTCACAGAGGGAGGAGCCGAGCCATAGTGCATGGAGTTTGGAGATGAGTTTTGTAGGAATAATGGTGTTGAAGGCTGAGCTGTAGTCGATAAATAGGAGTCTGACATAGGTGTCTTTGTTATCTAGGTGTTCCGAGGTTGAGTGCAGGGCCGGGGAAATGGCATCTGCTGTGGACCTGTTGCAGTGGTCGGTGAACTGTAGTGGATCCAGGCAGACTGGGAAGCCAGAATTGATTCATGCCATGACTAACCTTTTGAAGCACTTCATAATGATGGATGTTAGAGCCACTGGACGATAGTCATTAAGACATGCTGCTTGGCTTTTCTTTGGTACTGGGATGATGGTCATCTTCCTACTTTTACGTTGGCGTGAAGTGTGATTTTGGACTTCTTGTGATATTTTCTGCTCTTGTGGTCAAACCTGCCTGACGCAAAGGAGAATAGAAAGACCATGCCAGTATCACTGTTTACACAAGCTGGAGGTCCATGTCACATAACTCTCCACATTGTCTTTGATAAGGTCCCCTGGGTCCATGAGATGATTACATTTCTCAACCGTTAAGGACTGATAGGAAGGTTATGATGTCCTTTGTCTCAGCAGATGCGTAGACTCTGGTTGGCCAAACTGGGTTATGAAATGCAGCTGGCCTTTGTATTGCTCTCTTTAAATTTGGCCTGTGCAGCCCACAGTGGGGTTGTTGTTATCTCTTCCGTGGTAACAAGGGGCAAATTTCTTCAATACTGTCTTTTTATTTGAGGATGACAGACAAAAATAGATTCAGGGTGGGATTTTCCAGCCCCGCCACCATGGGGATAATCCAGTCCACTGAAAGTCAATAAGCATTTGCCTGGGCTGCTCAAACATCTGCTACGACAACGGATGAATGAACACCGCTCGACAATCACCAGGCAAGACTGTTCTCTTCCTGTGGGGGAGCACTTCAGCAGTCACGGGCATTCAGCCTTGGATCTTCAGGTAAGCGTTCTCCAAGGCGGCCTTTACGACACACGACAGCGCAGAGTCGCTGAGCAGAAACTGATAGCCAAGTTCCGCACACATGAGGACGGCCTAAACCGGGATGTTGGATTTATGTCACATTATCAGTAACCCCCACAGCTTGCCTCCTGGACTTGCAGAATTCCACAAGCTGTTCTGTCTGGAGACAATACACATCTCTTTAACCTGTGTTGAATGCTCCCTCCACCCACATTGTCTGTACATTTAAGACCTGGCTGGCTGTAGAGATTTGCATTCTAATCAGTATTCTGTAATTTGATTTCTGTGTCTGTGTACTGTTTGAGAACAGATATCCACTCCATCTGACGAAGGAGCTCTGCTCCGAAAGCTTATGGTATTTGCTACCAAATAAACCTGTTGGACTTTAACCTGGTGTTGTGAGACTTCTTACTGTGGGTCCCGCAATAACAGGGCTGGAAAATCACAACCTAGGCCATTTGAAAAGGTGCAATTTAAAAAATTTTAGAAACAGCCATGAGGACATCTATTTATATTTTATAAAAATGTGCGAAGTCTTAATCCCCTGACATCCAGAAAAAACGTAACAGGGGTGTTGGAGCTCTTGTGCAAAGGCAAAGACTATGGGGGCGATTCTCCCAAACAAATTCTAAGTGCTGAATTCGTGGGAAAAATGGTGTAAATCACGATTGTTTTTTCAGTGGGAGTTCAGACTCAAATCTCCCACACTGTGCAATGCAGAGGTCACAATCGTGAATATCATTAAAAGCTCGGGGGTGGAACCTATTCTTGCCAGAGTCTGCCAGTTCTGGGCCTCTGTACATGCAGAGCGGGGTCTCCCACTAGTTCCCTGAAAGTGGGGAGCTACCCTAAACCCCGCCGGAGTGAATTTGTTCTGGCGGAGTGGGAGATGCTATCGGCCCTGGAGAATTCAGCCCCGGGCCCAGATTCAATTCCGGCCTTAGGTGACTGTGTGGTGTTTGCACGTTCTTCTTGTGTTTGTGTGGGTTTCCTCTGGGTGCTCCGGTTTCTTCCCACACTCCAAACATGTGCAGGTTAGGTTGATTGGTCATGCTAAATTGCCTCTTTCATTCAGGGGGATTAGTAGGGTGATGCGCAATTAAATCACTCGGGAGGCTAGAATGTACCTGGGAAATAAAGGCTTTTATTACTGACAAGAATGGAGCACACTATATACAATACAATCCCAGACTAAAGGGTCTCCAAGCAGTGCAGTGACCTTTATACTTCCCCTGGTAGGCGGAGCCAACTGGAGTGTACCACAGAACAATATCAACAGGTAGAATAGCCCAACCCTAACACCAACAGTAATTACAGTAACATATCTACAAATCCCATAGTGCTGACCATCCATGGCTCAGCACTCATAGTGGTAACCAACTATGGTCCACCACATAGGGGAATGGGATTGCAGGGATAGGGCTTGGGTGGGATTGTTGTCGGTGCAGGCTTGATGGGCTGAATGGTCTCCTTCTGCACTGTTGGGATTCTATTATTCTAAACTTTCAATTCTTCAGTTCAATTATCTAACGCAATTCATTAAGGTGAAAAATAAATTAGAAACACTACTCTGGTAAGTTATTCCTTTTGGAAAATATTAGCAACCAAGCTTCCTGCAATAAAAAAAATATTTTTCATTTTCTGCCACTCAGTTGCTTTCCAGAATTGCAAAGAAATCTGTCAGAACCAATTTTTCGAGTCTTTGAAAGCTAAGGGATTACATTTCTGATTAGAATAGAATCTTGTTTGTAAGTGACTTTTCCCTTCTGTGACCTGATGTAACTTTATTGTGAAGGGTGATCCAATTTGCACTCTGTGGAAAGTGACTTTATTAAGCTTTAATAAAGTGGATGCATTCGAATGATGATCGGAAGAGCAATGCTTCATATATTTGCTTGCTAAAACACTTCTTCATCTATCCGAAAACATGGACTGACAGTCCTCAGCAAAACTGTCTATAGAGACTTCTGGTTTGACAGGATGGCCGAAAGGCTGTTGTCAAAGCTGTCCCCCATGGCAAGGATTTTTTTAAAATATAAAGGTCGTGATGGCTAACCACATAAATTTTTGATTTTGTTTGAAAAGTTCTTGCGCTCACATTGATAGATGATGGTGCTGGGGAATAAAACACTTTTTTCATCTTTGTCGCCCAAGCTCAGCATCAAGTATATTCAGGTCAAATGCTCAGCTGTGTCCCACTACTCTATCACAATAATGTCCCCAAATCCCAATATTGGAACTGTCATTTCCCCCCCCCCCCCCGTGCCATTGCACAAATATACATTTGTCTGCCTTCCTTTATATTCATTTGTGGGACATGGGCGTCACTGGCTGACCAGCATTTATTGCTCATCCCTAGTCGTCCTTGGCGGGCAGTTGAGAATTGACCACATTGCTGTGGCTCTGGAGTCACATGTAGGCCAGACCAGGTAGGAACAGCTGATTTCCTTCCTGAAAGGGCATTAGTGAACCAGATGGGATTTTCTGACAATCAACAGTGGTTTCATGGTCATCATTAGATTCTTAATTCCAGATATTTTTTATCATTTGCTGTGGCGGGATTTGAACCCGGGTCTCCAGAACATTAGTTGAGTTTTTTGATTAATAGTCCAGTGATAATACCACTAGGCTATTGCCTCCCCCTTCTGACTACCCTTCGCTCCTGTGTTGCCTGTTACTAGCCTCAGGGCCAAAGTTGACCGGCTGGAACCTCCCACTTTGTCACATCTTTTTCTACTGCTCCTGACATTGTAGGAAGATTGAGTGTATGATTGGGTGTCGAGATATTCTACCGAGTAAACTGTGTGCAAAAGGCAAACAGATATGAAAACTCACATGTCCGTGGGTTTCCTCCATACAGCGGCTGAGCATAAATATTTTTCATTCCGCCCAATGTGCACACTCACTCCACCCACCTCACACTGGCCTACTCTCACTTAGACTTGAACTCCTGGCAGCTACAAATGATTTTTGAAAATGGCCAGTTACAGTGTGCAAGGGACCCTCGCTTTACAATCCATGGCCCTCCACCCCTGGTCCTCCCAAACCCCCACCCCTCCCTAACAAATCGTACTCTCCCTTGTGACTGTGAATGTTTCCCCCTTGCAGGTCAGCACACTGAGTTTGATCCACAGGACTCACGTGCAGACTGTGCCCTTGAAGGTCCCTTATTTTATTTATATCCACTGACAGCATCCACCCCTGCATCACATCCAGGATGTCAGGCCCTTCTTCCTGCATACTTCCATGCACCACCCGCGCCTCCCCCCCCCTTTCTTCCTCAGAGCCCTCTTCCACTCACTGACCCCACCCTCTTTCCTCCCTTGAAAGCCTCTTCCACCGCTCGAACTCCCCACATCCCTTCAGTCCTGACTTGCCCTTGCTGATCCTGATCCTTTGTGCACGTTGCTATTCTCCTGCTCCCTCCCTTATGCTGCAGAATTAAACAAAGACAACCACGCACCTCAAACACAACTGCCCAAAAATTGGTGCACACTTTAATTTAAATTTTCCATGACAGCAGAACTGAGTCTATTTCTTCAGTAATACAGCCTAAACTCCCTCATATACTGTAAACTTCACTGCCCTGCTGAAATCTTATCAGCAGGTCAATCGGTACAGACCACTTTCCACTTCCCTTTACATTGGGTGGCACGGTGGCACAGTGGTTAGCACTGCTGCCTCACAGCGCCAGGGACTCAGGTTCGATTCTGACCTCGGGTGGCTGTATGGAGTTTGCGCATTCTCCTCATGTCTGCTTGGCTTTGCTCTGAGTGCTTTGGTTTCCTCTCACAGTTTAATGATTTGCAGGTTAGGCGGATTGGCCATGCTAAATTGCCCCTTAGCGTCAGAGAGATTAGCAGGGTAAATACATGGGTTACAGGGATAGGACCTGGGTGGGATTATTGTTGGTGCAGGCTCGTTGGGCCAAATGGCCTCTTTCTGCACTGACAGGATTCTAAGATTCTATGATTATGCGCTCATTGGATATATGTGATGACGGGAAGAAATAGATATTGATTTGATGATTTTTTTTTCAATGTTTCGCTGGACTGTAACAGCAGAACAGTCAATGACAGGAAGGAATCGTTGAGGGTCAGCATTATCCTAAATCTCCCAATTCACTTGTATCCTGACCTCTGTAGTGCTTTCCTCTCCCTATTATCTTGCTTGACAGATTATTCCACACATTTTCAGTGGAGAACTGCTGCTTAATGTCTAATATAACCTGAAATAACTTTTTATTATTCACACCTAACACTCTCCACCAGGCAGTAACTTCACATTTTTGATGTTACGATACGTGAGAGACACTCGTGAACTAAAAAGAAACATGCAGTAAACGTGGGTGGTTTTTAATTTCATCTCGGAAAGAGGCAGGCACTTGAGTAAGAGTTATAATGCATGACTTTTGTGAGCCATTGATGTGTATTACAGGATTGAGTAAATTTAAGTGTTTAAATGCCAAAACTTAAATGATGCAAAATGGTGACATCAATGACAATGGTGACATGGTAAACTCAGTCAATCACTTCAAACAAAAGGCAAATGCAAATGGCAGCATTTAGAGCAGGACTGAGTTTTGTTTTCGTAGTTGTGTCCTTAAACATTTTATTGCTAAAAGTCTCCACCAATCTGTGTCACTTCAATTCCAGCCTCGGTTCACTGTGTGGAGTCTGCATGTTCTCCCTGTGTCTGCGTGGGTTTCCTCCGGGTGCTCCGGTTTCCTCCCACACTCCAAAGATATGCGGGTCAGGTTGATTGGCCATGCTAAATTACGCCTTAGTGTCAGGGGGATTAGCAGGGTAAATACATGGGGTTAATGGGGATAGGGCCTGGGTGGGGTTGTTGTCGGTGCAGGCTCGATGAGCGAAATAAACACTTAATGCGATGCTATGATGTGATTCTATTGACAATCTGCAATGCTGGCAGATAGTATAAAGAAGCTTAGACCCGGTCCTTTTTAAAATTTTGCCAGAAATTTATTATTTTCAGATATTTTCTAATGTAATTCTGCCCTGTAGCCAGAAGTGGAGAGGCTGTTTTGCGTTTCTTTACAACAACTGACCGTAAACCTGACGACATTCTCTGATTTTCTTTTTATCCTTTCATTTCTATCGAGCTCTCCAATATGTTCTGGGTTCCCTTTCAGCTTCAATTATATTTTCTGTATGAATTTTTCTGCTTTCTTCCCTTTTGCAAAGTAATCCTTCCTTTGTGCTTATTTCAGCTTTATCTGGCTGTAATATTTTCCATTGGATCCTTTCTGCCTTATCATTAAAATTAAAGCCCACTTTAAAACCAAGTTTCTGCTTTCACTTCCTAATCTGTCATCACTAATAGACCCAAATGCCGTTCTTTTGAAATCCAGTTTACTCATTGACCATCCTTCGTTTCACTCTGCTCCATCAGTCAAAATCAAAGATTTTTTTGGTGAAAAATGATTTATTAATCACATTTTTTACTTAAAGTGCTATGATTATTTGCCCTTCTTTGCTCTATCTTTGTAAGGTAATATTCCACCTCCCTTTCTTCAAGGATATAATCATCTGGCAGAAGGAATCCTCTATCTTTAACAAGATCTAACCCCGTTCTTTTTAGATATGGTGCACTGAGGAGATCTTAGACTCGTTTAAGTTTTATTTATTAGTGTCACAAATAGGCTTACATTAACACTGCAATGAAGTTACTGTGAAAATCCGCTAGTCACCACACTCCGGCACCTGTTCGGGTACACTGAGGGAGAATTTAGCATGGCCAATGCACCTAACCAGCACGTCTTTCAGACTGTGGGAGGAAACTGGAAGAAACACACACAGACACGGGGAGAACGTGCAGACTCCGCGCAGACAGTGACCCAGGCCGGAAATCGAACCCGGGGCCCTGGAGTTGCGAGGCAGCGGTGCTAACCATGTTGCACTGAGGCGATCTTCCCCAATTGTGGCGAGTGGTGCACAGCTGCTCTCCAACCTGCTGACATTTAGCCATGTCGGGATTACTGTGAGATAATAGGTTGAATATTGCCTTGGCTCTGAAACACGCTGTGTCAAGATGCAAACCTGCGAGAGCCCTGTGATTTTATAGTTCCCTTACGAAAAGTTCTTGCCATCATCACATTTAATTAAAATAGTCCTTGTCTTTCTCCAGTGCTCCCATTATTTGCCCGAGTAATTGTGCACTAATTTATCATTCACCAATCTGTCCCTTTGGGGATAAACTCCACCTCCGCTTAACATCTCCCTCACACCGCTCCCCTCCTCACCCCACCCCTGCCGCTTGTTTGTACCTCTCACTGACTCAGCTGAAATTTCAAACAGCTTCTTCTAAGGAGCTGCGTAAACCTATCTTCCATTGTTAGGTACGCTGAATGCTTTTTAAGTATGACCTGACTGCAGCAGGTTTCATTTTGAAACCACAGGAAATTAAACATATTCAGTACGAACCCTTTCACATCAAGGACTTGTTAATCTAAGCACGTATGTTAAAGCCACATCAGTCAGGGTGAACAAATTGAGCTGGATAAATGTCAGATTTGCATATGGAATATGACACAAGTGCGCGGCAAAGATTGAGAAATAATACAGTGGAGGGAAAAAGGCTCCAAACCTTTCAAAAGACTTCATTGATACACTTGGCTCACATCCAGGTCAGAATTGCGAAGGGCAGTACTTAAAATAATAAATACTTAAAAAAAAAAAGCCTATTCTCCAGCACTGGGAGCAAAAGTAAAAGACACATGAACAAAGGATCATGTTCTAAGAAGCTTGGTGCTTGTAGACGAGTAAAGGTCATTTCTAACAAATCACCATTGCATAGCCTTATCATGAATTCCACGCAGCAGCTGGGGGAAGTGAAATCCATTTGATTATCAGTAGATAGCTACATGGAACCAGGTCAATACAGTTAGGTCATTTAGGCCACTTAAAACTAATCATTTCTGATAGCTGACATGCTGCGCGAGGAACAAGCAAAAGTCTCACCGCGTTCACCAAAGCCCATGCATTAGACGCAGCCAGCTAAAATAAATGAAAACCTGACAGAGCTGCCATTAAACATCAGAGTTTCGCTGTGAGGTCTGAAAGGTGAAGCCACAGAGGTAGTTAAAGAATGCACCTTGGCAGGTCTTGACATGCATTACCCGAGGCTTATGTGGCCCAATCCCTAGTTAACCCATTACAACTCACGCTGGGAGTGATAGCAGGTCACACAAACAGCTCGACTGCACCTTTTGATATATCACCTGTAAGTCTGCATAGAACACCAACTATACATAAATTGTTAACAATGTGCTACAATGTGTATTCCAATTCATGCATTTAATATTTTGCTTTGAAGATTCATACAAGTCTCAATGTTGCAATTCCTTTCAGGAGAGGCGAGTTTCATAGGAACATAGAAAATAAGAGCAGAAGTAGGCCATCCGGCCCTTCAAGCCTGCTCAACCATTCATATTGATCATGGCCAATCATTCAACTCAATAACCTAATCCCGCCTTCCCCCCATATCCTTTGATCATTTTCGCCCCTCGAGCTCCGAGAGGCAGCACGGTGGCAGTGTGGTAAGCACTGCTGCCTCACAACACCAGGGTCCGGGTTCAATTCCAGGCCTCAGGTGACTCTCTTTGTGGAGTTTGGACATTGTCCCCATGTCTGCCTTTCAAGTGATCGAGTTTCCTCCTGCACTCCAAAGATGTACAGGTTAGATTGATTGGCCATGCTAAATTGACCATTAGTGTCAGGTGGATCAGTTGGGTAAATGGGATAAGGCCTATGTGAGATTGTTGTCAGTGCTGGCTCAATGGACCCAATGTCTTCCTTCTGCACTGTAGGATTCTATGATTCTAGCTATACCTACCTCTTTCTTGAAAGGTACAGGCCTCAATTACTTTGTGTGGTAGCGAATTCCACAGGCTCACCACTCTCTGGGTGAAGACATTTCTCCTCATCTCAGTCCTAAATTGTTTACCCTGTATCCTCAGACTGCGACCCCTGGTTCTGGACACCCCCACCATCAGGAACAACCTCTTGCATCCACCCTGTTAGAATTTTATAGGTTTCTATAAGATCCTTCCTCACTCTTCTAAACTCCAGTGAATATAATCCTAACCAATTCTCACATATGCTGCTGCTGCTGTGCACATTATCAAAGAGGCAGATTTTTTTTTCCTGTTTCAATCATTAAATACAGAAAGCTGAAGCTAGAAAGCTAGGGTTTTCTCATACCAAATCATTCCCAGCCCCACATACTCTTGTGAAAACCAAGGCAATTTAATAATCAGGTATCCTCCATAACATGCCCCTTTATTCTCCATGATCAGTCCAGCTTTTTCATAGACTTATGCAGCACAGATGGATGCTACTTGGCCTACTTCACCTGTACCAGCTGTGAGAAAGGACTACCAATTAGTCTCAGAAAATGCTGGAAAAACTCAACAAGTCTGACAGCATCTGTGGACTGAGAATAGAGCCAATGCTTCGAGTCTGGATCTGTACTTGTGACTTAGGTTAACCATCCTGGAGCTTTTAGAACCTCTGAAGAGAGAGAAAAACAGAGAAACACTTGTTTCTTCAAGCAGGTCCAGTCAGCAACTGCTTGTATTTGAAAATGAAAATGCAATTGGTCTTTTCTGCATGCTTAGCTCCTCCCATTAATCAAATGACTCTGCCCCTGTCAATTAGTCTTATCAAAACTCACATGACTTTGCAAACCTAGTCTAAAATTCCAGGAGAACCTAAATAAATAAAATGTCCAGAACTCATTTACCTTGTTTTGAATGCTGCAAGCATTCAGATAAAGTTAGTTTGCTAGTAAACTAGTAAATGCTAATTTTTGTACCTTCTTTTTGAATTCTAACACCTCCATTAATAACATCTCCTGAGTTCTCCTTCCTTTTAACTTTTTCCCTGATTTTCGATGAAGTTGGTACCTTCTCCCCACATGCTAACCTGCTGCTTTGCTTTCTATTAAATGTTTATTTCCCACATTTTTACTCTTCCCTTCCTCCCCATTTGCTAGTTTAAAATCCTTGTGACCACCCTATTTATCCTTCTCGCTAGAACACTGGTCCCAGATTGGTTCAGATGAAGACCGTCCCAATGGTACAGGTCCCTCCCGTTCCAATACTGATGCCAATGCCCCATGAAATGGTACCCCTCTTTCCCGCACCATTCCTTTAGCTATGTGTTGACTTCCCTAATTCTCTCAACCCTATGCCAATTTGCACGTGGCTCGGTTAGTAATCCAGAGATTATAACTCTTGAGGACCAGTTCTTTAATTTAGTTCCTAGTGCTTGATAGTCCCCAAACAGGTTGTCTTTCCTAGTCTTGCCTATGTTGTTTGTCCCAACATGGACCACAACAACTGGATCCTCCCCCTCCCACTCCAATATCCTTTCAAGCCGGTGAGAGATGAGCCTCACGTAAATGAGTTGACGGCACAAATCATCGCGAATGAGAATGCTTTGGTGGACATTACAAAGACATGGGCCGTAATTCTCCCAAAAGCGCTGAATTGGTGTGAAAACTGTTCTAGATCCCGACTGTTTTGTCAGTTCAACTTTTCACCCGAATCTCCGCACTCTGTGCACAGCAGAGGTCACAATCGTGAATCTCGTGGCCGGCATGGTAGTACAGTGGTTAGCACTGCTGCTTCACAGCTCCAGGATCTGGGTTCGAATCCCGGCTCGGGTCACTGTCTGTTTGGAGTTTGCACATTCTCCCTGTGTCTGCGTGGGTTCCCTCCGGGTGCTCCGGTTTCCTCCCACAGTCCAAACATGTGCGGGCTAGGTTGATTGGCCATTCTAAATTGCCCTTAGTGTCCCGGGATGCATAGGTTAGATGGTTTAGTGGATAAATATGTGGGGATATGGGGATAGGGCCTGGGTGGGATTGTGGCTGGTGCAGACTCGATGGGCCGAATGGTTTCTTTCTGCACTGTAGGATTTCTATGATTTCTAACCCAGGGGGGCGGAGTCTATTCATGCCGGAGTCTGACAGTTTTGGAACTCTGCGCATGTGCAGTGGTCACTGCAGTGGTTTGCTGGCCAGTGCGATCGCTGGTCAGCCCAGGACCCCCGCAGTGCTGCCCCGCCAGCCCTCCTCCCGCCCACGGCCCGATCGCGGCCCCCACAACAATTCCCGGGTCAGCCCTGATCCCCCCCCCTGCCCCGGAGCGCCCTGATGTCAAGCCCACCCCCCCAGCAGTGGTGATCTCCCCCCAGCCCCCTCACCCTGGCAGACCCCCCAGGAGGCAGGCCCCCCTCCCAACCCGCCCCAATCGCTGCCCTCGCTCCATCCCAGACCGATCCTGTCTGCAGAGTGGCAGTGGGACCCCCCACCCCCACCGATCGCTCCTAGGCCCTGCCCACAATAAGGCCTGTCTCCTTGGCACTGCCCAATGCCTGATGGGCAGTGCCAAGGTGCTTCCTGGGCATGGGCACTTTGCCCCTTGGGCAGTGCCAGGGGGCACAGATTGGCACTGCCAGGGTGCCCATGCCCAAGGGCACCACCCCACCACCGCTCGACCCCCTGGAGGGTCCCGATTGCCCCCCTTTCATTCCGGCGGGATCTCCTGCTTGTTCCCCTAACATGGGGAGCTACTCTAAACCCTGCTGGAATGAAGTACTCCTGGCAGGGTGGGAGATTCAATCGGGACAAGTAAATTCCCGATAATTACATTTAAAATGCATTTAAAACATATTAAAAACAGATTCAAATTACTTACCTGCTTTCTCGCTGGCTTCCAGCGTGGTCTGGCCTGCGACTGTTCGCTGGCTGTGGGAGATGCGCATGCATTCCATGCGCAAATCCCGGAACAAGGCCGGCGACGCGTATCTCCCACCGTGACCTTCAAGAAAAGTTGCACGTCGTGATGGGAGAATCCCGGCCATGGTTGCAGGATGGTCACGACTGGGAGTTGAATATCCAGGGGTATCAGACTGTTCGGAAGGACAGACAGGAAGGTAAGAGAGGTGGTGTAGCTCTGATATTTAAGGATGACATCAGGGCAGTAGTGAGAGATGATATAGGTTCTATGGAAAAAAAGGTTGAATCCATTTGGGTGGAAATTAGAAATAGTAAGGAGAAAAAGTCACTGATAGATTTAGTCTATAGGCCACCAAATAATAACATCATGGCACGGCAATTATCATGGGGGATTTTAATCTACATGTCGATTGGTCAAACCAGCTTGGTCAAGGCAGCCTTGAGGAGGAGTTCATAGAATGTATCTGGGATAGCTTCCTTGAACAGAATGTAATGGAACCTACGAGGGAGCAAGCTATCCTAGATCTGGTCTTGTGCAATGAGACAGGAACAATTAATGATCTTACAGTTGGGGATCCTCTTGGAAGGGGCGATTACAGTATGGTTGAATTTAAAATACAGATGGAGAGTGAGAAGGTAAAATCCAATACCAGAGTCTTGTGCTTAAACAAAGGAGATTACAATGGGATGAGGGAGGCATTGACTAAGGTAGACTGGGAGCAAAACCTTATGGTGGGACAATTGAGAAACAGTGGAGGACTTTCAAAGCGATTTTTCACAGTGCTCAGCAAAAGTATATACCAGTGATAAGGAAGGACTGTAGGAAAAGAGATAATCAGCCATGGATATCTAAGGAAATAAAGGAGGGCATCAAATTGAAAGAAAATGCATACAAAGTGGCAAAGATTAGTGGGAAACTAGAGGATTGGGAAATCTTTAAAAGTCAACAGAAAGCCACGAAAAAAGCTGTAAAGAAAAGTAAGATGGATTATGAGAGTTAACTAGTTCAGAATATAAAAACAGATAGCAAACGTTTCTACAAATATATAAAACGAAAAAGAGTGGCTAAAGTAAACATTGGTCCTTTAGAGGATGAGAAGGGGATGTAATAATTGGAAATGAGGAAATGGCTGAGACATTGAACAGGTATTTTGTGTCAGTCTTCACAGTGGAAGACACAAATAAATGCCAAAAATTGATGACAAGAAGGCTATGGCAGGTGAGGACCTGGAAACTACCATTACCATGAAAGAGGTAGTGTTGGGCAAACCAATGAGGCTAAAGATAGACAAGTTTCCTGGCCTGATGGAATGCATTCCAGGGTACTAAAAGAGATGGAGGGAGAAATAGCAAAAGCGCTAGTGGTAATTTACCAAAATTTGCTGGCCTCTGAAGTGGTTCCCGCAGATTGTAAAACAGCAAATGTGACGCCACTGTTTTAAAAAGGAGGTAGACAAAAGGCAGGTAACTATAAGCCGGTTAGCTTAACTTCTGCAGTCGGGAAAATGCTTGAATGTATCATCAAGGAAGAAATAGTGAGGCATCTGGATATAAATTGTCCCATTGGAAAGACGCAGCATGGATGCATGAAGAGCAGGTCATGTTTGACTAATTTGGTGGAATTCTTTGAGAACATTATGTGCGAGTGGACAATGGGGAACCTGTGGATGTGGTGTATCTGGATTTCCAGAAGGCACTTGACAAGGTGCCACTCCAAAGGCTTCTGCATAAGAAAAATGTGCACGGTGTTACGGGTAATGTATTAGCATGGATAGAGGATTGGTTAAATACAGAAAGCAAAGAATGGGGATAAATGGGTGTTTTTCTGGTTGGCAATCAGTGACTAGTGGTGTGCCTCAGGGATCAGTATTGGGATTGCAATTGTTTACGATTTACATAGACGATTTGGAGTTGGGGACCAAGTGTAGTGTGTCAAAATGCGCAGATGACACTAAGATGAGTGTCAGAGCAAAGTATGCAGAGGACGCTGAAAGTCTGCAAAGGGATATAGATAGTCTAAGTGAGTGGTCAAAGGTCTGGCAGATGGAGTACAATGTTGGTAAATGTGAGATCATCCATTTTGGTAGGAATAACAGCAAAAAGGACTATTATTTAAATGGCAAAAAATTGCAGTGTGCTGTCGTGCAGAGGGACCTGGGTGTCCTTGTACATGAATCACAAAAAGTTGGTTTGCAGGTACATCAGGTAATTAAGAAGGCAAATGGAATTTTGTCCTTCACTGCTAGAGGGATGGAGTTTAAAAACAGTGAGGTTATGTTGCAGCTGTATAAGGTGCTAGTGAGACCATACGTGGAGCACTGAGCACAGTTTTAGTCTCCTTACTTGAGAAAGGATATACTGGCACTGGAGGGGATACAGAGGAGATTCACTAGGTTGATTCCGGAGTTGAGAGGGTTGGCTTATGAGGAGAGACTGAGTAGACGGGGCTATACTCATTGGAATTCAGAAGAATGAGGGGAGATCTTATAGAAACATATAAAATTATGAGGGGAATAGATAAGAGAGAAGCAGGGAAGTTGTTTCCACTGGCAGGTGAAACTAGAACTAGGGGCATGGCCTCAAAATAAGGGGGCAGCAGATTTAGGACTGAGTTGAGGAGGAACTTCTTCACACAAAGGGTTGTGAATCTGTGGAATTCCTTGCCCAGTGAAGCAGTTGAGGCTACCTCGTTGCATGTTTTTAAGGTAAGAATAGATAAATGTTTGAACAGTAAAGGAATTAAGGGTTCTGGTGAGCGGGCGGGTAAGTGGAGCTGAGTCCACGAAAAGATCAGCCATGATCTTATTGAATGGCAGAGTAGGCTCAAGGGGCCAGATGGCCTACTCCTGCTCCTAGTTCTTATGTTCTTATGTGCTAACTCAGCAAAGTAGCACATTTTTAGCTAAAATCAGTTATTATCCCGCATTCTCAGAATTTGAGTTGCATGTTTTCCCAGATAAATCGAGTCCAGTCACAAAACACTGCCTCTTATTGCAACCCCATCGTGCACATAAAATCTATCAAAATTACACAGTATCACCACAAATGTAGGGGAGAAGCGATCACGCATGTTTGTTACGCCAGGCTGAAAAAGAAGCAAATCTGCAGTCCTTAATTATGTGGGGGAGAAGCTGGTGTACTGGTAATATCACTGCACAATAATCCAGGCTGCCTGGATAATGTGGGTTCAAATCCCACTATGGCTGCTGGTGGAATTTAAATTCGATTAATAAAACTTGAATTAAAATCTCAGTAAATGGTGACCATGATTGCTGTAGAAGCCACCTTGTTCACTAAAGGACTGAAATCTGTCATCTTTACCTGGTCTGGTCCTGCATATGCCTCTGAAACGGCCTCACCAGCCATTCCATTCAAGGATAATTAGGAATGGGCAATTAATGCTGGCCTTGCCAGTTGATTCCCGCCATCCTACAAATATATTGTTTCGAAAGTAAGGAAATACTGAAATCAGAAATCCAAAATAATCCTGACTGTTTCCAACAGTCAAGAATGGGAACTATTCTAACTCACAGGTTCAGATTTGATACGATGCTTAAATAACCCAGCAAAGTTCAGGCAGGAGCACCTTGCACAGTGGGGCTCCCATACACCGAGCACCAAGAAATGCTTATTGCTCCAATGTGGGCAAGCTAAATTCAGCTGAAAGAGAATATCTATTGGCTCATGAATGATCAAATGAAACAGCAGTGAGCAAGGTTGAGTGATGAAAGAAAGAGACATTGTTCTCTCTGTTATTTAACACACACTTGATAGTGCATATATCTATATCCATCATTAGCTTTACATATAAGTCCTTCACCATCATTTTTGTTTCTTCTCTTAGATTTCCACATAGCTTACATGACCAAATTATATTTCTTCTTATTCATTCTTGGGACAAGGGCGTCGCTGGCTGGCCAACATTTATTGATGTGGAGATGCCGGCGTTGGACTGGGGTAAACACAGTAAGAAGTTTAACAACACCAGGTTAAAGTCCAACAGGTTTATTTGGTGGCAAAAGCCACAAGCTTTCGGAGCCTTAAGCCCCTTCTTCAGGTGAGTGGGAATTCTGTTCACAAACAGGGCATATAAAGACACAAACTCAATTTACAGAATAATGGTTGGAATGCGAATACTTACAGCTAATCAAGTCTTTAAGATACAAACAATGTGAGTGGAGAAAGCATTAAGACAGGTTAAAGAGATGTGTATTGTCTCCAGACAGGACAGCCAGTGAGACTCTGCAGGTCCAGGCAAGCTGTGGGGATTACAGATAGTGTGACATGAACCCAATATCCCAGCTGAGGCCGTTCTCATGTGTGTGGAACTTGGCTATCAGTTTCTGCTCAGCGACTCTGCGCTGGCGTGTGTCGTGAAGGCCGCCTTGGAGAACGCTTACCCGAATATCAGAGGCCGAATCCCGTGACCGCTGAAGTGCTCCCCAACAGGAAGAGAACAGTCTTGTCTGGTGATTATCGAGCAGTGTTCATTCATCCGTTGTCGCATTGGTTTCCCCAATGTACCATGCCTCGGGACATCCTTTCCTGCAGCGTATCAGGTAGACAACGTTGGCCGAGTTGCAAGAGTATGTACCGTGTACCTCGTGGATGGTGTTCTCACGTGAGATGATGGCATCTGTGTCGATGATCCGGTATGTCTTGCAGAGGTTGCTGTGGCAGGGTTGTGTGGTGTCGTGGTCACTGTTCTCCTGAAGGCTGGGTAGTTTTCTGCGGACAATGGTCTGTTTGAGGGTGTGCGGTTGTTTGAAGGCAAGGAGTGGGGGTGTGGGGATGGCCTTGGCGAGATGTTCGTCTTCATCAATGACAATGAGTGATAAATGTGAAGGCTGCTTGGCCAATTCGCCCATGTGTTGAGCACACTGGCCACTCAAAGTCACTGTGTATTGATCTTTAGGTGGGCTTAATTGGTCCTTTAACTGTCACAGACACAGTTCCAACTTCTGCACATCCCCACTGACTGAAACATCGCAAAGCGACGTGAAGCTGTCAGGATGTCCCATTTCATGGGGCGGCACAGTGGCACAGTGGTTAGCACTGCTGCCTCACAGTGCCAGGGACCCAGGTTCGATTTCCAGCTTGGGTGACTGTCTGTGTAGAGTCTGCACTTTCTCCCCGTGTCTGCATGGGTTTCCTCCGGGTGCTCCGGTTTCCTCCCACAGTCCAAAGATGTGCGGGTTAGGTGGATTGACCATGCTCAATTGCCCCTTAGTGTCCAGGGGACTAACCAGGGTAAATGTATGGGGTTATGGTGAACTCCACACAGACAGTGACCCGAGGTCGGAATTGAACCTGGGTCCCTGGTGCTGTGAGGCAGCAGTGCTAACTATTGTGCCACTGCCTGGTTAGAAAGGTTGGACTCCTCTTCCTTCCTTGGGAGAACTCACCTCACTATGGCCCCTCACACCCTGCAGGAAGATATCCAGGTGAGAGTCAGAGATCCGGAGCCTTCACATACCTCCTCTCCATTTCTGTGGTTGCTGAAGTTTCAAGAAGGACAAGTGCAACCCAAACCATGATTCCTTTAATTAGATACCCTTCTATTGACAGAATGGAATAGTCATCCTGCCCACCCTCCCTAACTGATCAGTGAGTCCGGAGGCAGGGTGACAATGAGCTTGCTCTGGGGAATAAATCAGTGAACAGGGCTCCTGACACAAAAATGGTCCCCATGTTCTGGTACGGACTAATTAGGGAGAATTCCACCCCACAAGTTAGGAGTAAGATTGCACACCTGGGGCACAATCATGCCCTGCTGCCCCGTGGGGCACATTCATGCCCCGTTCATGCCCCGCTGCCAGCGAGGATGAAGAATTTGGCGCTCAGCCAAATCTCCGTTCACTGCAGTGGAACCAAAAAATCCCACTGGCGTGAATAGCCGGAAGGTCCTGCCCATATTAATTTTATGTCGCTCAATATTAAAATAATGGAGAATTGCTCTTGAAAGCAAAAGAGTATTTATTTAATGCAAGATTACATTTCAAAGTTAGATGTCAGCGACTCTGAGTCTAATTTAGTACCTACACCTAGGAGATGAAAATAGTTTAATGTTTCCTAAAGCAATGCATTTTTGAATAACCTATGATTCTTACTTGTATATGGCAATAAGTTAAACAAATGACACACGTGATCCATGTGTCGGCTAGGCTTCCTGTGTAATATCTTTCTGGATGGATTATTTAATTAGAATATACAGCTAAAAACATGAACATAAATCAACACAAAACACATTGCTTTATGGAATAGTAATCTAATTCATCCAGTTGTATTACTTTTGGGTTTTTTTCTCTTTCCTCCCCACAGAATCACTGACTTCTTACTGAGTCCTGGTTCCTTGCACATCCTCACTTAGGGAGGTTCTGTGATCAAGTCAGACTTCATTGTCACAGGGCATTCACACATACCCTATTATAATCTGATCACCAGTGGGCGCAGGCCTACCACTAGCAAAGCCAAGAACAGCTCACATGGCTCGCACTGAGGGTGCTTTTTTTCATCTATTCATGTATCCCCAGTGTTGGTGTTCACATTCAACTTTTGAAGCAAATGGTCGTGGAGGAAACCAGCTTTGCAATTGCCGTGAGCTTAGTGATGTCGAGCCTATCATAGAATCCCCACAGTGCATAAGGAGGCTATTTGGCCCATCTAGTCTGTACCGACAACAATCCCACCCGACCCTATCCCCGTAATCCCATGTACCTGCCCTGCAAATCCTTCTGATACTAAGTGGCAATTTAGCATGGACAATCAATTAAACCTGCACACTGTGGCACATTGGTTAGCACTGCTTCCTCACAGTGCCAGAGACCCGGATTCGATTCAATTCCCAGCTTGGGTCACTGTCTGTGTGGAGTTTGCACATTCTCGCCATGTCTGCGTGGGTTTCCTCCGGGTCCTCTGGTTTCCTCCCACAGTCCAAAGATGTGCGGGGTAGGTTGATTGGCCATGCTAAATTGTCACTTAGCGTTAGGGGGATTAGCAAGGTAAATACATGGGGCTACGAGGATAGGGGCTGGGAGGGATTCTGCAGACTTGATGGGCTGAATGGCCTCCTTCTGCACTGTCGGGATTCTATCTTTGGAGTGTGGGAGGAAACCAGTGCATCTGGAGGAAACCCAAATAGACATGGGGAGAACATGCAAACTCCAAGAAGTCTATGATAAAGCAGGTTTTCATTTTGGACTGATGGAATTTTGGGCCTTTTATTGTTCTATGCCTCCTCATAAATTACAAACGTTCCATGATAGCGCATGTTGGGAGGCATACTTATGCATTAATTAATTTAAACAATTCAGAAATATTAGTTACACTAAATCTAATTGAACATTCAATATTACCTGCAACATGTTTATCAGTGGAATATTTTAATTCAAGAATATTGATTTAACCTTGGCTCTTACTATTGAAAGGATAAATATGAACAAATATCAAAAAGACGAAAGGAAAATAAGTCTATACATACTTAAAAACATTCTTCACTCTTCAACTTCTTCCGATTAAAGGTCATTAAGCTGAACTGTGAACTGTTTCTCTCCGCCCACGTGCTGCCTCAGCCATTGTGTATTTCTAGGATTTGCTTCTGGCTCAAACCTTTCAGACATGTTTCTAGAATTCAGACGGCAAAAATAAAACTAGCCACAAATATCTTTGTTAATGTATGTTTGTTGTTGGTACACATTGCACTCAAATAAATTATGAGCCTTTCTAGGAAACATGAACATAAGAACATAAGAACTAGGAGCCTGAGTAGGCCATCTGGCCCCTTGAACCTGCTCTGCCATTCAAAAATCTATCCATCTTTGCCTTAAAAACATTCAATGAGGTAGCCTCAACAGCTTCACTGGGCAGGGAATTCCACAGATTCACAACCCTTTGGCTGAAGAAGTTCCTCCTCAACTCAGTCCTAAATCTGCTGCTCCTTATTTTGAGGCTTTGCCCCCTAGTTCTGGTTTCACCTGCCAGTGGAAACAACCTCCCTGCTTCTGTCTTATCTATTCCCTTCATAATTTTATACGTTTCGATAAGATCCCCCTCATTCTTCTAAATTCCAATGAGTATAGCCCCGTCTACTCAGTCTCCCCTCATAAGCCAAGCTTCTCAACACCGGAATCAATCTAGTGAATCTCCTCTGCACCCCCTCCAGTGCCAGTATATCCTTTCACAAATAAGGAGACCAAAACTGTACACAAAATCTATCTCATTTACCTTATGTCAGGATAAGCAGAAGTGGGTGTGGAGATCAGTGCTTTCAAAATGAGGGTGCTAAGGCAAAGGATTAATTGCACTCCATTGTGGCCTTCACATGTGTCATATAAGCTGGGATGTTGGTAAGGATTGCGAGATCCATCTTAGAGATAAATAACTAAAAGTAGCTATTTCAGGGACCAAATAACATCAGTGCTTCAAACACAAACTACTCAGACCTCCTGGTGGTTAAAATTAAGAAGTTATGGGCAGCACGGTGCCACAGTGATTAGCACTGCTGCCTCACAGCGCAAAAGACCTGGGTTCGATTCCAGCCTCAACTGTCTGTGTGGAGCTTGCACGTTCTCTGCGTGTCTGCGTGGGTGCTCTGGTTTCCTCCCACATTCCAAAGATGTGCAGATTAGGTTGATTGGCCATGTTAAATTGCCCCTTAGTGTCAGGGGGATTAGCAGGGTAAATGTGTGGGGTTACAGGAATAGGTCCTGGGTGGGATTGATGTGGGTGCAGGCTTGATGGGCTGAATGGCCTGCTTCTGCCCTCTTTGGATTCTATGATTCTCCAGTTACGTTTGGGCAGTCCAAGATAGACATGAAGAGATGTCCCTCTGAATGAATGGGGGTAGTCTGTATTCACAAGCATGTTCTGCCTTTCTGCGAATGCCCAGTTTCACTCACAGTATCTCCTGCGATGCTAAGGTTTGGGAATCTGAAAAATATCTCCAGTTCCTTGTGACTGATGTAAAAAGCAGAAAATATTAGAAGTCCATCTAACATCCGGACTGCTGTGCTTTTCCAGCAGTTGCTGCACAGAGAAAAAGCAGATTAAAGTTGTGGTTATTGCCCCATTGTTAAATCACAGTGATTGTTGCCTTTCTTGATTGATAAGTGCATTGATTGATGACCTTGACCTTTTGTGAAGTTACCCTGGGGAGATATTTCCTTCTCAGGCCTGGTTGTCCAGGCTTCCTGCGTTGGACGCTGGTTGTCATTCTGAAATCTCAATATTCTAGTGGAACATTTTTGTCGGGGATGGGGAGGGGTGGTGGTGGGGGAAGGAATAGCAGTACACAGCCTGTTGGAAAGGCACTTCCTGACAGGAAACTCTTAAAGCATTGCTGTTAACACCTGCCTCATCACCCAGTGAGAAAAGGGGCTGCTGCTCATTGTCGGGAGAATGGGAAACAGTCCAGTGAAAAATATGAAGAAAACCTTTCGGAAAAGGGCTCCCGAACCTTATGAATTGCTTTGAACCAAGTGTTTGGATTGGCATCAGTCAAGATTAAGATAAACTTGATGAAAGCCCCGAATTAGATGTGATAAAATGTTGTGAGCTCCTTCGTGGAAGCCTTACAGAGGCTGATGCACAATTGATATGCAGAAACCACCAGACAGGCCTGTTGAAAGGGTTTAAATTGCTGCTGCTGGATATGGCAGCAAATATTTATTGTTTCATTTCCATTATTCTCCCAGGCCTCATACTTCACTGTCTGCTATAAAGAATTTTTTGCTGACTCTCTTATGGGTCTGTTTGGATTGGGATTGTCTCTGTGTTTTAGTGTTGTAAAGTGACTCCCCACAGCATGAATGTTTTTAGCTCAATATTGTTCCAACTAGGAATCCGACAACGTACCGGCTGCCAGTCTCATGATGCTAACTTGTATATTCTTCAAATTTAAGTCTCAGCGAGTTTCATAAAACTGTTGTAAATAATGCATTTAAAAAGAATTACTGAATTGGTCTCACTGCTGCACAATTCTTGCTCGATATCATATACGATAACAAGACCTAGGGGCAATAAGCATTTATCTGTGGAGTGTAAGTGACATTAGATCGAGGGGCGATACTAATATAACAGAATTCATAATTCAGAATCCTGGATGGAAACTCTGGAGATAAATCCCATTCTGGCAGTTGGCAAGATTTAAATTCAAGTAATAATTCTACAAGAAAACAAAAACAGAAAATGCTGGGAAGTGTCAGCAGGTCTGACAGCATCTGTGGAGGTAGAACAGAGCCAACGTTTTGAGTCAAGATGACCCTTTGTCTGATCTAAACACTAAAGAAAATAGGACAAGATTTATACTGTAAGGGTGAAGGGTTGGGAGGGGGGGGGGGGGGGGGGGGGGGGGCGGAGTGAGGGGGGGGTGAGGGGGGGGGAGGGAGGTGGGGGGTATGGTTTGTGTATTGACCACAAGTCATAGACAAACGGGCAAAGGGAATGTCACTGATGCTTATAATGGCTGGGAATGGTTGCTACCAGCATCCATCAAGAGATCAGAATCATAGAATCCCAACAGTGCAGAAGAAGGACATTCAGCCCACTAACCAACAATCCCACCCAGGCCCTATTTCTGTAATCCCACATATTTACCCTGCTAATTCCCCTGACACTAGGGTCCAATTTAGCGTAGCCAATCAACCTAACCTGCATATCATTGAACTGTGAGGAAACCAGAGCGCCTGGAGGCAAACCCACACAGACACGGGGAGAATGTGCAAACTCCCACACAGACAGTGACCCGAGGCAGGAATTGAACCCGGATCTCTGGCGCTGTGAGGCGGCGGTGCTAATCACTGTGCCACCATGTGTAAATGACAGAATAAAGGTGCAATGTCAAAGGACAACCTGAGAATGAGGCAGAAGGCCCGAATGAGGTGGACACGGTGGGGGGGGGAACAAGAAGGAAAGCGAGATTTAGAAGTGGACAAATGGAACAATGGAAGAAATAAAATTTAAAATAAATAATAGAATATAAAAGTAAAGGACTAATAAGACTAGAAAATGAAATAAATGGAAGTGGAAGTGGAGGTGGAGAGGAGAAGGTCATGCGTTGTTGAGGTTGTTTCAACTTAATGCTAAGTAGATCTGAAAGTGCCCAAACAGAAGATCAGCTGCTGTTCCCCCAGTTTCCGTCGGGCTTCACTGGAACATTTCAACAGGCCAAAGACAGACATGTGGACATGAGAGTAGGA